>NC_134089.1:45531464-45876464 GCF_000715075.1 Nicotiana tabacum | reverse complement strand
GACTTTCGCTATGGATATATTTAAGTTATCACCCTATCCTTTTATATGTACGTCTGATCATTATCATGATAAGGAGAGTATACATGTTAATAAACAATCTTACTTAGCTTCTTTTAGCTCAAAAATAACAGGTTAGCTACAGATTCCTAATTTAATATTTGTTTGCGATAATATGTAATAGCTACTCGCTTAAATTTATTTTAATGACAACATGACAAACTACGAAACTTTACGGCAATACTTTAATTTTTTTCTCTTCTACTTGCAACTGATTTGCACCTCCATGGAAAAAAAAAATAGAGAAGAACAATCTAAGAGTCTCTTGATATCTTGAGGCAGAAGACATCTATTGTCACCTGGATTTTTTTATTCTAAATGAAATAACAATTCCTAAAATATGAATTCTTGTAAAAATAAACATACTCGACTTATATAAGTAATTTTATTGGGATTAAATTTTTAAATATTAGGAGTCTATACATAATTCAAATAAAAAAAGATTTAATAGTCAAAATTTTAATTGATTTCAACGTCCTAATTATTAAAAAAAATTGTCTAATACGACACTTATTTTTAAATAATAAAAACGATTGATCAATTTCCCTTTAAAGTTTCATCCTTTAATAATAGTATAGATAGATTACAAAAGACAAACTAAAAGAAAAGTGAAACATTTCATATATTATTAACTTTTAATTTTAGTCTCACAACGATTTACCACATAATTAGAATAATTAATGTACTTATTGTAGATACTAAGTCTAAGTAAAATTATTCTTCAAGAAAATTATTCATAGATGCTAAAAAAAATTATGTTGTTCACCAGGAATCCAATTGGTACCATTATGATGTCGCCGATTGCCATATATAAACTACTCCAAGAGAATGTACACAAATTTTGTACTGGACGTTCCAAATAATTGACTTTTCTTAAAGGTTTATTTAAGGTAAAAATTGATTTTAAAGTCTTAAAGTTTAGGTATATAATTCATATAAGGAAAGATTTAATAGCTAAATTTTAGTGAGTTTGTAAGTCCTAAATGTTAGGAAAATAACTTCAATGACTATTTTGTCCAATGTGAAGTCAGTTTTAAAAGGGTAAAAAAGGCGAACGACATTTTACTAAGGGTCTTCGCGCTTTTAATATAGTGTATAGTATGGACGAAAGTAAAAAATATATGGACGAAAGTATTTTTCATTAATGTTAACTTAATCATCAGCAACAACTACTGTATTACAGTCAAACCTCTCTATAACAGCCTCGTTGGTTCTGAATATTTTTAGATGTTATAGTGAAGTGCTATTATAGAGAACTTATATTATAACATAACATGTAAATTGGTTCCCGAAAAACTTAGCTTTTATAGTGAAGTGTCGTTATATAGAAATACTGTTATAGAGAGGTCTGACTGTAGTATTATTCTTTTTCCTATACTATCCAAAAATATTGTCCAGACTCGATGCAAATGGAGGAGGGTACTAGAGAGATTAAGTGGGCGTTTGGACATAAAAAATATGAAATTCCTGAACAAAGTGAAAAAAATTTTAAAGTGAAAATTGTATTTGAAAATTAGAGTTGTGTTTGGATATGAATAAAATTTGGAGTTGTTTTTGAATTTTTGTGAGTGATTTGAAGTGAAAATTTTGAAAAATAGTTTTTCGGACTTTTTCAAATTTTCGAAAAATTTCAAAATCCAATTTCAAGTGAAAATTATAATTTTCATGGCCAAACACTAATTTTGAAAAAAATAAAAAATTTCTCAGAAAAAGTGATTTTTTTTTATAGCCAAACGTAAATATGTTCCTTGTCTGAGACATAGCATAGTTTTTTACTCTTTTTTCTAAAATGTCTAAATTGTCCTAGGGTCCATATGAACTAGCGGTTATAAATAGACACAATGTGGGTTGAATAAATAGTATTTTAGTACAAGTTTGGACCAAAAAACAATATGTAATTCTTTGTCAAATAAATTACGGGTCGTCTTAAAAGACTAAAAACCAACTTACGAGCCATGTTTTGTGGAGGAATATGTTGACTCAATAAAAAATTCTAGAATTAATTTACTTAGCTTCTTTCAAACCGACCAACTTCACTTGAATGAAACGTGAAGTTAATAATTTTATGTTGTTGTCCAAATAAGATGGCTTTTGTTTTTGGGCCTAAACGAATTCCATTGCTTTGGAAAAGTCGGGTGTGTACTGCGAAAGGCGGGCGAGTCAAAAGAAGGACCAACAGATTAGGCAAATTTCATTCTGAAATAGGAGAGTAAATGGAGAATTTTATAAGGCATAACATAAGTTTATATGGTTCACGCGTTTTTATGCTATGATGATTGTATAGCACAAGAAATAAATCCGTGAGGTCTGTTAGGCCAAAGCGGAAATACTTGTCATGTGTTGGGCCGTGATAGTTAATTGATTAATTCATTTATAAATACTAGTAGATCATCAGTGTATGTTTTAATAAATAATTACATGCATATGTTTTTAGATGATCTTATAATGTAAAAGTTCTTTTACACAATTAGTGTATGATAGTTAAATCCTAATTACTTTATAAGAAATCGTTGAGCTTGAAAATTCAACAACCATAATTCTGTGCTTATAAGATAAAAATCTAGAATTTGCTTCTCCGTTATAAGAAATGTGTTGGAAAAATCAGAGCAAGTTAAAAAAGTGACTTTGACTAGCAACAAGTCGGGCTGTTCAAAATCCAATCGAACAGATGATTTATTGGCCTATTGGTATCGGATTATCGGGGCAATGGATGATTAATGGATTGAGATTTTATAATTAATGGTTTAATGATTTGTGGGAGAATTACTTAATTTCTTATTGGGTAAACTGTTAACCTGTTAAGAATTTTTATATTTACACTTTTACCCCTATGTAAGACGACTCTGCATCTACTTTTGTGTTGGTTCAGCTGGTTTGAGCTTTCTGTATTGTTCAACTTGAAATGATAAAAGTCAGACATTTAGCTCGTATTATAGTACAGTATAGTTAGACGGGGCTGTAGTAAGATGGATGAAGCTAGTTTTCTTCATGTTTAGGATGCTCATCAGGATTCTGTACAGTGCAGTGAACTGGAACTATGTTCTTTGCATAGATTATCTGGTATCTGTTATGTCTTTTTTATCAGTAGTTCTTGTATGTACTAGATTGGAAGACTCTTCAAAAATGCTGTTAGATTAACAAGATGGTCTTTTGAATTTGATTCCGATGTTAGTCTAAAAGTATCAACATGTCATCTTACTATGGCCGTTTGATATTGATTGTTCAAAAACTTTCTATTTGATTTAGTCGATAAACTGCCCGATAACCGTCCGATAATCGTCAATCCGATACCAATTCGCCCATTATCTTATTGAATGGCTAGCGGATTACTACATTTATAATCCGATAACCATTAAGCCGAACCGTTAAACATAATCGTCCGATAAGCACCCTTGGCAACAAGCAGTATCTTCACAAGTCATTCATGTCAATGGACATACAATCAGTCTCCATTGACTGCAAAAGAGAGCCATCCTTAGTGCGAATGGAGACATTATTGCGACTGACTAGTCACTACATTGATAGGGATGGCCCAAAAAACTCGTTAGAGTACAATAGTATGGGGCATTTGCAAAAATGGCCTTATTTAAAGCCACTGTTTAAATTCTGTCCCGTTTGGCCTGTAGGTTAGATTTGTTTGCAACAAGAAAAATTCATACAACCACCTCTAATTGCGACATTTACCAATCGTTTCCGAGGACTAAATTCGTCTGCAAAAATAAAATTTATTCAATTACTTTAAAAGGTGAAATATAAAACACTAGATTATCGAGGATAAAATTTTAAAAGTAACTCTAAAAGGCTGTACGGTGCAAGTAATCCCAATAATAACTCCGTTATCTTCTTTTACAGACAATCCCTGAGCAAGTATAGGCATGGGGTTCAAATTTTCATACGGTAGCAGTTCAGTTTTTTTATACTATCATATTGCTTAAATAACTATGTATATTAAGCATGGATCAGTAGTTTGAAAAATATAACATACTAAATAGTAAGTATAAGGACAATTAGTTAAGTATGCTGATAGTATAAGATATGCATAAATAACTTAAGCACAAATACAAGAACTTCCCAGTTTTAAATTCTTGTGAAGTATAGGCAAAAAGAAAGGAGATAAACAACGATTTTCGCTATGCTTGTTCACAAATCTAAACAATGTGCTATTTGCAGGAAAATCTATTTTTTATCCTGTAAATAACAATAACAATATGTGTAATATGACTTATGAGATCTCAAATGTTATTGTGAAACTTGCACGAACCAAAGCAAAAATAAAAAAAATAAAAAAATGTCGGTTTGAAGTATAAAACTGAATATATAATTCACCAGCCTTGACCCCAAATTTCTTTTGGGGATGAACCTGTCTAGTAGTGAACGACAATGAATATTTTATGGGCTTGTGTATGATCAGTTGATAAAGTATTTGTCTGTCTATGACTATAAGTCCGGCCTATTCGTTGCTTTTTTAAAGACCTAGCTTAGAACTAATAGCACGATTTTGAGAAACATACATACTCTATATAGAACGACATATATAACACTAAACGAAAAGTGCTAATTACATGAAAATTTTACCTTAGAATTTTATTTGCGGATGATACTTACGAATTTTCATGAGAAAAACAAAAATTCCAAAATTTAGAATATTTTACATGCGAAAATTATTTTTCCAGAAAAATTCGTAGGTGGCGCCAAAATATTTTCTAGGAAATTACTTGGAGAAATTAATCCGCACGTATATTTTAGCGGGTAGTTAAACAAAAAAAATGAAAAGAATTTCCTATGATAATTCGTAGGAAAATCCCCAGGTAACGTTACATGAGAATTGGGATGTTTTCTTGAAAATTTACTTGGGGATTTGCTTATTTGGGAAATTACATGGGGATATTGTTGCTGCAGATTTAGCTGGAGATATTTTCTGAGAGATTTACCTGGGGATTGTCTTAGCTGGAAATTACCTAGGGATGTTATTGCTATAGATGTAACTGGAGATATTTTCTTACTTGAAAAATTACCTAGAGATTTTGTTGCTGTAAATTTAGTTAAAAAAATTCTTGGGGATTTGCTTATTTGGAGAATTACATGGGAGTTTTATTATTATAATTTTTGCTAGAAACTTGTTCTTGGTGATGTAGCTGGGAATTTTCTTACTTGAAATTTTTTCTAAATTTTGATTGGGGATTTGTTCTTAGGATTTAGATGGTGTATGGATTGGCTTATTTCACGTGCTTATCGCTTTTAAGTATTTTTCTAATTTGTGGTAGTTGACAATGATAAAAAATGCTTAAAAGTACTTACTTTTAGGCATGAGAAGGGGGTCGGTTTATTAAAACCCAAAAATGAATCTCCGAAATAGAATCTACGATCGCATATGCGACCGCATAATGCATCTACGGTCCACGAAATGGGACGCGAAATGGTCCTCCAGAACTGAGCACCTCTGCCTGGGTATACGGCCATTCTGCAGTCCGCATATCAATTCTGCGGTCGCGCAATGGACCGCAGAATCTCCTCCCGAAATTCCTCATACCGATCTTGCGATTAAGTCTGCGGTCCGCAAAATAATTCTGCGGCCGCGAAATGGACCGCATGATGGTCCCAAAATTTGGCCAAGTTTTCTGCTTCACTCTGCGGCCATTCTGCGGCTTGCAGAGTGATTCTGCGGCCGTATAGTGGGCAGCAGAAATGCTCGATTATGCTCAAAAGTTTTCTTTAATTTTCCAACACACTGCTCAACCCAAAAAGTCCGTACCACGGCGAGCTTATCATTAACACATAAGTTTGCCTCGACACCACAAAATCCCGAGTTTTAGGTAGAATTTTACGGGGCCTTACATCTTGCTTCTCTCAAACTGATTTAGATCCTCTTGCATGGCTATGATCTAGTCTAGATCCTTTAGAGCTTCTTTGAAGGTCTTAGTTTCAACCTGTGAGAGGAATGTTGTGAGTGCAGATAGATTTCTTAAAGAAGACCTGGTTTGCACCCCTGCATTTGGATCAAAGATGATATTCTTAAGAGGATGTGAGCTTTGATGCTTCCATGGTCTGATCTATATACCCATAGATGATTCACCCGAGGAGTAACCGAAATGAGCAGGTTCAATAGGTGTGACTTCATTAGTCTGGTCAGTAGGTAGAGCAATTCTTTCTTCTCATTGTTCCTTATGATCACTGTCAATTTCCTTGTATTTTTCAGATCTATCTTCATCAGATTCCTTTGCATCTCCATCAACAGTGAATCCTATGTCATAATCTTTATCCAGCAGACCTTTCTCAGCCAAATTGTTAGATTCATAAAAAATAACAAGAATACTTTCTTCCACACACATAATTCTTTTATTAAAAACCTTATAGGACTTACTATGCGGAGAGTAAACCAAGAAAATTCCTTCATCACTTCTGTCATCAAACTTACCTAGAGTTTCTATCCTATTATTATGCACAAAATATTTGCACCCAAAGGCTCTCTGGTGAGAGATGTTGGGTTTCTTCCTCGAAGTAACTCATAAGGAGTTTTCTCAAGAATGGGTCTCACCATGCATCTATTTAGCAGGTAGCAAGCAATATTGATTCCCTCAGCCCAGAAACTCTTAGGCAGTCCACTGACAATCAACATGGGCCATCCAATGTCTTCTAAGGATCAATTCTTTCTTCCTACAACCCTATTTTGTTGTGGAGTTCTAGGAGCAGAGAAATTATTATCAATACCATGTGAGCCACAAAACTCAAGGAATTTTGATTTTTCAAATTCAGTTTCATGGTCAGTTCTTATACTTAAAACATTGCACCCTTGATTTTGTTGAATCATTCTGACAAATACACAAAGGTTTCATCTTTGGATCCCATAAACAAAGTCCAGGTATACCTGGAGAAGTCATCAATACTCACAAACACATACTTCTTATGTCCTCCGTTCCTTATTATCATTGGTACACATAGGTCCATATGAAGGAGTTCAGAGTTTAGAGGTACTTACAAACTTTTTAAACTTAAAGGATGACCTAACATATTTTTCTCTAACACAGGCATCACATACCTTGTCAGAGGTGAACTCAACTTTAGGTAGCCCAAGTACCAAGTCATTTGCTGCCAACTTGTTGAGTTAAGAGAGACTGGCATGCCCCAGTCTTCTATGCCATAGCAATGGACCATCTTCCACTACACTCAAGCATACGTGCTCACTCTGGGGAAGTGACATAATCGATATCTTGTAGATATGGTTATGTCTCTTACCCTTTAATACAATTTCATCAGTATTAAGCTTAGTGACAGTACAAATTTTGGAATTGAATTTTACCTTATTTCCTCTGTCACTCATTTGAGAGATGCTAAGAAGATTATGTTTAAGACCTACCACATAATACACATCTTTTATAACATGAGAGAGTGACTTCCCAACCTTGCCAATACCAGTTATCTGGCCCTTTTCCCCATTTCCAAATGACAAACTCCCTCATTGGAAGACTGTTAGTGAGAAGAAGTTTTTCTTTTCTCCAGTCATATGTCTTGAGCCTCCACTTTCTTGATACCAGTCCTGATTGTTCCTCTTACCTTAGCTTGCACCAAAATTCACAAGTTAGTTTTGGGAACCCAGATAAGCTTGGGTCCCTTTTTATTGGAAAGAAGGATGAATTAGATCCTTTCTTGTCCAGAAGGGAAGAGGATTAGAAGCTATTTTCTTATTAACCTTAATCCACTTAGTATGTATAGGAGGATTAACCTTTAGATCCTCTTCCTTTTTCATATTTTTAGCAATACCAAAGGTATTTCTAAACTGAGCATGAATTAAGGCAGGACAAATACTTTAATAGTGTCCTACTCTTCCACAATGAGCACACATGTTATTATCAGAAATTCCTACATACTTTGGGTCAAACTTAGGGACAAGTTTTCTGTAGCCAATTCTAGATCTGTTAGAGCTACAATTTTCAGTCAGCCAATTCAAGGTATCAAAAGATCTATGCCATTAGCTTAGTCTAAAGAGTTCATAATTCGCCTTTTCTAGGTTTTCATGCAGGACTTTATTTCTACATTAAGCTTCACAAAGATTATCATTAACAATTTTTAATTCCTTTTCAAACTTATCCTGCAGATCACTTATTTTTCTTTTGCCATGTATATCAGGAGACTTCTCATTCTCAGAAGTAAGCTCAAGAACTTGGTTCTTAAGATCTTTGACTTGTTTCTCTAAACTAGCTTTGTCAGATTCAAGCTCTTTGATATCAAGTTTGACACAAGAAAGGTTGCTTATTAGTATCATTTTCCGTACTCATTTTATCCATTTCATTCATTAAGGTCACAATTATGGCCATCAATTATTTTTTTGGACATATCATGAATATTTTCTTTCAAGTCAGATATACTTACCTGACTTGCTTCATTTTCAGTTTCTGAATCACTCATGACCATCATTCTTATCACTTCTTCCTCTGTTTTGGATTCTTCAATCGTGTTAGTTTGTATGAGTCCACCAAACAGTAGAGTACCTGGTCCTCTACAAGATTCTACTGAGAATGCTAATAAAATAGTACATAAATAAGGTAGAGGATTTTTACGTGGAAAAATCTCACACAAGGGGATAAAAAAACCACGACCTACACCTGTAGGCTTTTAACTTCACTAACTTATAAAGAACCTATTACAAGCCACTTTGCCATGACTCCATTACAAAGGATTTACTCAACTAACTTGTGGTACTTTTACCACAAGCCACTTTGTGACTTCCTAGTTACAAAGGCTTTTACTAACTTGTGATGCTCTCACCACAAGCCACTTTGTAACTCTACAATTACAAAAACTTTGCTTATGACTAAATCTAGTCACAACATAAACTCAAAGAGTTTACGGATTTACAAGAGGATTCCTAATCAAACGCTTCTAGCTAAGCAGTTTAGGAGATACAATAAGTAAAATCACAAAGTTACAACTCAACTAGGACAGCAACAAGCTATCTTTTAGGAACTGGTCCGTAGTTGCGTTCAACTTTGTTCTTCAAGCTTGTTAGGTCTGATTTCTCTGTTTTGGCAAGAAGCTTTAATGAGAAACTGAAACCTTCAAGTGATGTTTTGTATAAACTCATTGTAGGTACATCTTGATCACATCACTTGAAATGATGTGAGCACTTTAGTTGGTTAGAGAATGAGTGGGCGCTGGAGACAGTGCAGTGCGGTAGAAATAGTGCAGTCAGTCACTTCATTTCCAGCTGTGACCAATTGACTTGTACTATGATAAGGAAACCACAAGGGTATCAGATCCTTATTTGGGTTCCTGGCTCCTGAAGCTGCAGTTAACCTTTAGCTTGGAATTCGTTAAGCATGCAGTATAGTCCAAGTAGGTCAGGTTCCCTATCTGGTTCTTAATAATAAGTTTATTAGACCATCAAAACATAAGGCAAGCACATTTAAAACCTATCAATTTCCCCCTTTTTGATAATGACAAACTTAACATTTATAGAATGGATTTAGAATAGTAAGAACCAGTTTTAGTAACATAGGAACACAAGTTCCCCCTAAGACTATGCCCTTTTCGTAACAATGAGTTCCCCTTAAACTGATGGCCGTATTATTTTTCCCCCTTTTGGCATCATTAAAAAAACCTAACAGCACAAAGAAGTCCAACTAAGCTAACTCATACCACATATGTACACATAATCATGATAGAGAATAGAACACATGAGAAAAGTATTGACATAATAAAACAAGGATTGATATTAATGAAGCTTTAATATGCCTTTGCTTTGAAAAAGCAAAAGCCAACATTGGACTTGTTAACGGGAGCAGTAGTGTTTCATCCCAACCACATAAAAAAAAGAAAACAAAAACATCCGCCAAAACATCAAAAAAAACTTAGCAAATATTTCCAGAAACTGGTCACTGAAGGGGTACTTAGGGGGCACTAGGAGTAAAAGGCTTGGAAGCTGCAGCAAGTGTTTGGAGAACGAGATCTATTCGGGCATTCCTGACTTTTGCTCATTGAGTAGTTCTGCTTTCAGGTTCTCCAGTTGCGCCCTGAGATCAATATTCTCCATTGTTAAACGAGCCACTTCATCATTTGACACTGGAACCCCTTGGGCTTGCTGACATTCCAGGATAGCATTCCTGGCCTTCAACCGACTAATTTCCCCAGCTGCACTGTTCTGAGCATTAATAAGTTGTGAGACGGTTGATGTACTTCCTACCCCTATTCTTTTCCACGCACTCGCACTCTTCCAAAGTTGTTTGTGAGAAAGTTTGCTTCATAGTTCCCACCTTGCTTGTCCCCAGTGGGACTTCAAAGAATTTGAACACTGGTGTAAGCAGGAACCCATATGGAAGACCATGATTACCATCATTGAAGATGGCAACCTTTTGCATATGCTGAATTATAATAGCAGGCAGACTCACAGGAGTAAAGCTGTCCAGTTGCTCCATCAAGAATAGGTCAGACTTACAAGTCACTGACCTCCTTTCAGCTCGAGGCAATAGAACTTTGTTAACCAATTCGAACAACAGCTGATAGACAGGGAGTAGCGCTTTCTTATGGATCTGGTCCCCCTTCTGGTTTGCATTGGTTTTTACCATGACATTTCTAAAGTTAAACTGACACACATATTTTACACTAGACACACTAGCAGTAGGAACTTTTAGGATCTCTCCAAGCAACTTTACATCGAACACGATGTCCACTCCATTGACCAAGGCACAAATGTGGTCAATCTCAGAGGCTAGCAAAGAAGCTTTGTACCTCATCCTCATATACCTTGGGTGCATCAATTTGAAATAGATGCGCCCAACGTTGAAACTCGACCATTTCTAGAATTTGGCGCATTCCAGTCATCTCAGAGATTGCTGGGTCAAACGTACGACCCAGCAGAACCTTTTGATGCCTCAGGCGTTCATAGCCAAGGCTGACTTCACTTCTCATTCTCTTCATAGAACCAGGTTTTTCAAAGGTTTCAGACTTGCGTTTAATGGAGTTCTCTCCACTGAATATTCATTTTCCCTTGGATTTGACTAACACATCCTCATCACACATTGAAAACTCACTTACCACCTCCTTCATCTTGGACCTAGATGTTGACCCCTTCTCTACTAAAGCAGACTTTGTCTTTTTCGAAGATCATCTAACAAGTGAACCAGGTTCATCTAGGGTTTCCTCTTCCACCTCGACTGCAGGGATCGCCTCATCACTGACAGGTACACCGTCTTTCACCAACTTTCTCCTTTTCTTCTTACTACTCTTCTTGCTCTTTTGAAGAGTAGAATCATAGGCTACCTTAACTTGAAGCCTAGTGGTAGGTTGTTTGGTTTCATACTCAGGGGTGGACAACTCCCTCGACTTGCTTATGAATGCATCAAGAGCCACATTATCGAGGTCTTCTTCATCACTAGATCTCATTTCAGGTGCTTGAATTTCCAAGGGTACAACATCGAATGCAGGAACAACACTATCCTGGGAATGAGGGCCCTGACCTGGGTCCTCCGGAGAGGGATCAGGTTCCTCATGTGATGCCCCAGTAGTATCTGCTAGTGCATCCCCTTCAACAGTTACAATGGCCCATTCTTCCCCTACACTTTATGCCTCGTCTTTTTGTGAGGTGATCTCATGCAGTACACCATCAACGGACAACACAAACATGGTTACGACCTTTTTCTCTTCCTCAAATGGTGCTACCACCACCATGGAATCAGTAGTAAAGATAGCAGAACTCTTTGTGACCTCAATATTTTGACCTTGTTCTCTACTTGGGCTTTGACTGGTGGGAGCCTCAGACGATGAGGAGAACAGAGCAGCAGTTTTAAGGGTTTCTGAATTAGGAAGAGACCGGGAAACTAGGTGAGGTGTAACTGTAGCGGCAAGAGTAAAAGAGGGTGAGGAAGGCTCAGTGAGAGCGGAAGGCTCCATAGATTAATCAGTGGTAGGTACAATTGAGGTAGAGAGATCGGAAGTTGTCTCAGCCATTGAAAGAAGTGGTGTGACGATACTTTTGGGAAATTCTAGTGTAAGACTTATGGTTAGGAAGGGTAGAAAAGAGGGTTTTTAAAAGGAGAGGATAATTATGAAGAGAGAAGAATACCCACCGATTCTGAAACAACGGTTGGGCGTGGAGAATTGCAATATTTCAGAGGGAGATGGAACGATTTGAAATGAAGAGATATGACAGCAGGATCTGAAAAGTTGATGACACGACAATTGTGTTTTGTACCCTTTTTTTAAAGATGTGCATTAAAGGTTGCACAAAACTACTAACCTTTGGTACAAGAACCAGGTTCTTGACCTTTTTTATTTGAAAGAATCAATTCTCTTTTATCATTCATGCACTGCATCTACCGCTTCTATACTCATCATGCGTGTTTACCTGCAACGGTATTGAAGTGAGTTAGACATGGATAGAAAACACTTTAAGCTAGTTATTTCTTGAAGGTAAAAGCCAGCTAAAGAGGAATCAGGGTCTCAATTGGGCTTTAAAAGCCCCAGCTTCACTCTATTTCTTTCAAACTGTTCCCTACTTAGCGCCTTGGTGAAAATTTCTACAATTTGATCTTTTGTATTGCAGAACTTCATACATATCAACCCTTTCTCCACATTGTCTTTTAGAAAATGATGTCTCACATCGATATGTTTTGTCCTTTTGTGTTGAACTGGATTCTTGGCCATGTTGAGTGCACTGGTGTTGTCACATAGAAGGGGCACACTCTCAGTGAGTACCCTAAAGTCATCTAGTTGCTGCTTGATCCAAAAAAGCTAAGCACAACAGGATGTTGTGACTACATATTCAGCTTCAGCTGTTGAAAGAACCACTGAATCTTGCTTCCTTGTACCCCAAGAGATAAGGCATGAACCTAAGAAGTGAGCCATTCCAGAAGTGCTTTTCCTGTCCACAAGATAACCTGCATGGTCTGCATTAACATACCTAATCAGATTAAAACTGTCACTTGATGGATAATACAGCACCAGGTCCTGTGTTCCTTTGAGATATCTTAGTATTCTTTTCGCAGCCTTCAAGTGAGATTCCTTGGGATTTGATTGAAACCTTGCACATAGCCCCACACTGAAAATAATGTCAGGTCTACTGGCAGTGAGATAGAGGAGAGACCCAATAATGCCTCTATACATGGTTTGATTCACAGGAGATCTAGTTTCATCCATGTCCAGTCGAGTGGCAGTTGCAATGGGAGTATCTATCACCTTTGATGCTTCCATGTCAAACCTCTTCAAGATTTCCCTGATGTATTTTTGCTGACAAATGGATATACCCTTTGGGGACGGTTTTACTTGAAGACCCAAGAAGAAGTTCAGTTCCCCTATCATGCTCATTTCAAATTCACTTCCCATGAGTTTTGCAAATTCTTCACACAGAGAATCAACTGTTGCTCCAAAAATGATATCATCAACATAGACCTGAACAATGAGGAGGTTCTTTCCTCATTTCTTTAAGAAAAGAGTGTTGTCAATTTTCCTTATTTTAAAGCCATTTTCCAAAAGGAACTTTGACAACCTTTCATACCAAGCTCGAGGAGCCTGCTTTAGCCCGTATAGAGCTTTGTCCAGTTTAAACACATATTCAGGGTGCTCATGACATTCAAGCCCTGGGGGTTGCTTTACATAGACTTCTTCCTTAAGGAGTCCATTCAAAAATGCACTCTTGACATCTATTTGGAACAAGGTGAATTCCATATGAGATACAAAAGCGATTAGAATTTTAATAGCTTCCATGCGAGCCACTAGAGCAAACGTTTCATCATAGTCAATCCCTTCCTCCTGATTGTAGTCTTGGACCACTAGCCTAGCCTTGTTCCTTGTGGTAATTCCATGTTTATCAAGCTTGTTTTTGAATACCCACCTGGTTCCTATAATGGTTTGATCTGGGGGTCTAGGTACCAAGTGCCACACATTGTTTCTCTCAAGCTGATGTAGCTCGTCTTGCATGGATGTAATCCAATCTGCTTCCTTGATATTTTTGGGTTCTATCTGGGAGATATTGGCTAAGAAGGCAAGTGAATTTTTGGCGCTTGACCTGGTTTGTACTCTGGAATCTAGAGGAGTGATAATGTTGTCTATTGGATGAGAGCTTTGGTGTCTCCAGTTAGACGCCTGAGGTTCATTCTGAGAGATGGAAGGTATGTTTGGCTAATTTTCCTCTGTCCTTCTCTCAGGTGATAGTGGAGTTCCCTGAACTGCATCAACCACTCTTTCTTCAGCTTCAGTAGTTGTAACTGAAGTGCATGGTTCTGTTGATGATGAGGCAGCAGTTTTCATTTGGCTCCTTTACTTGACTCATCATATCTGCCTTTCCATTTGTCATGTTAATGACTTCACCAGGGACTAGTGAGGGTTCTCCATCTTGATCTTCCTCAGCACTCTTCTCAAATGATGGATGAGATTCATCAAAAAGAACATGGACACTTTCCTCAACACATTAAGTCCGCTTATTATATATCTTGTAAGCCTTGCTTTGAGAAGAGTAGCCCAGAAATATTCCTTCATCACTCTTGGCATCAAATTTACCAAGTTGATCCTTTCCATTGTTGAGAACATAACATTTGCACCCAAATGTTCTTAGGTGAGTCATCTTGGGTTTCCTTCCATTCAATAGTTCATACGGGGTTTTGTTTAGAAGTGATCTGATTATGCACCTGTTCACCAAGTAGCAGGCAGTATTGACAGCTTCAGCCCAGAAGTTCTTTGCAATTCCACTGTCGATCAGAATTGTTCTTGCCATTTCCTCCAGAGTTTTGTTCTTCCTTTCTACTACTCCATTTTGCTGGGGAGTTCTGGGAGCTGAGAAGTTGTGTGTGATGCCATTTTCATTGCAGAATTCATCAAATTTAACATTGTCAAATTCTGTCTCATGATCTGATCTAATGCATGCGACTCTAGACTCCATCTTCACCTGGATTTTCTTCACAAAGGCCACAAATACCTCAACAGTTTCATCTTGGGTTCTGAGAAACAGAGTCCATGTGAATCTGGAGCAGTCATCTACTATCACAAAAATGTATCTTTTTCCTCCTCTACTTTGCACTCTCATAGGTCCACATAGATCCATATGCAGAAGCTCTATTGGCGTTGAGGTGCTCACATATCTTTTAGACTTAGAAGAGGACTTCACATGTTTTCCTCTAGCACAAGCATCACAGACTCTTTGCATCTTGAATTATGACATAGGTAGACCATGGACCAGGTCCTTCTAAATTAGTTTGTTCAGAAGAGAAAAACTTGCATGGCCTAGTCTTTTGTGCCATAGTTCTGCTTCATTATCAACAACTTCTAGGCAACTCAGATCACCATTCTATAAGGACTCGAAATCAGCGACATAGATGTTCTTGTATCTTTTTGGCCACAAGTACTATTTCACCGGTCACAATATCAGTGACTGTACATATTTTGGACAAGAATTCCACCTTGTTTCCTTTATCACAGATTTAAGAGACACTCAAGAAACTGTACTTAAGGCGATATACATAGTACACATTTTCAATAGAATGAGTGAGTGACTTTCCAACTTTTCCAACTCTAAGAATGTACCCCTTTTTACCCTTGCCAAAGGATACATTCCCTCCTTGTTGCTTTTAGTGAAAGAAAGTCTGTGGTGTTTCCAATCATGTGTTTTGAACACCCACTATCCATGAACCATTGTTGACCGTTTCCTTTCACTGTTCCCTGCACAAGAGATTAGGAGTTAGTTTTAGGAACCCAAACAAGTTTGGGTCCCTTGTAGTAAGCAAGAGGATGAATAAGAGTTCTCTTAGTCCATGCAGGTAATGTGCGTTTTTTGTGAGTGGAACCTGGTCCCTCTTTTGTAGTCACCGTTTCAGCAAACACTTTATTTTTCTGAACTGATTGATTCTTGGCCTGGACATCTTCCTTGAAGCACCCAGTGTTCCTACATCGGGTACAAGGCCAATTATCAGAGACAATAACGTACTTACTATGAGGGTTGTGAGGAGTTTTCTCCCTTTGGAACCTTGCTCCCTACCTGTTTTCACAATCATTAGTATGCAAGGCAGTGGTAGCTTCTAAGGACCAGGTCCACTTTAGGGACTTTTCAAGATCATTCTTTACTCTTTCCAAATTAGTTTGGAGAAGCTCGTTTTTCTCAATTTCAGCACACATCCTAAATCTCATAGCTTTCACCTCATTTTCAAGCCTAATGTGTTTCCGACTTGCTATCTCCTTTCCCTTTCTAGAACTTTCAAGTTTTGGCTTAGTCCATGGTTTCACTATTGTTTCCCTTAGGTTTGCAATTTCTGCCAACAGATCACTCTTTTCTTTTCTGAGGATTTCAATGGTTTTCTTATGGTCAGTAACTACAACCACTAAGTCGTCTCTAGTTTGTTCAGATTCTCCTAATTCTAAGGTCAAAGAATCCCTATCCTCCACAAGACTATGAAAAGCAGTGATTAATACATCAGCTAAAGACATGAGTTTTTTTGGAGAATAAGATTTCAGATTTCTTTGAATATCCCTGAAATTTACCTCTTTGTAGCCATTGTCTTCATCATCATCTGATTGAGCCATCAAAGCAAAAGTTGAGTCATATCCAGTCTTTTCGCCTTCAACTGCCATCATGGAACTATCACCAGTATCATATTCATCTTCAGACTCACTGGATGAATCCCCCCATGCCGCAAGAGCCTGTCTCATCATATTGTCAGCAGATCTTTTTCTCTTGAAGTCCTTGACAGGAACCGGGTTCATCTTAGCTATTTTCTCATGATGGTTCTTGGAGAATTCCTACTTTAAGAGAGGACAGTCTTTCATGAAGTGTCCAGGCTTTCCACACTTGTAACAAAGATCACAGTTTCTTGGTCTGTTAGAACTATTCCTTTTTAGCATTTCTCCATTTCTTCTGACCATCTTCTGAAATCTTTTGGTTAGGTAAGCCATGTCACTGTCTTCCTCACCTGAATCATTATAATCAACTTTAAGTACCAGGTTGTTTTCCTTCTTTAGTTCTTTTCTTTCACTGTTTATCTTTCTCTTCAACTCATAGGTCTTCAAGTTTCCGATCAACTCTTATATGGTCAGTTCCTGTAAGTCCTTCGATTCAGTAATAACATTCACTTTGCTTTCCCAAGAGCTAGGCAGAAAGCTGAGGATTTTCCTTACTAGCTTGTTTCTGGGAATAGTTTCATCAAGGGAGTGTAACTCATTTATGATGGAAGTGAATCTCGTGTGCATATCTTGAATGGATTCATCGTCCCTCATTTTGAAGAGTTCATACTCAGTAGTGAGCATATCAATCTTAGACTGTTTTACTTGTGTAGTTCCATCATGAGCTGTTTGCAAAGCTTCCCATATCTTCTTGACAGTGTCACAAGTGGAGATTCTATTGTACTCTTCAGGTCCTATTCCACATACTAGAATTTTCTTAGCACGAAAATTCTTCACCACAACTTTCTTGTCTGCTTCAGCATACTCTTCACTGATTTTTGCTATTGAAAATGGAAGTTCCTCTAGTATCTTGGTTGGAACATAAGGACCATCGCATATGATATCCCATAACTCACAATCCTCAGCCATGATAAAATCGTGCATTCTTGTTTTCCACCACCCATAGTATTGTCCATTGAACTTGGGTGGTCGGTATGTAGATTGACCTTCTTCTAAATTTGGTAAAGCAGCCATGAGGATCCTTCCTAGGTGTTAGCCTGATATGAGGAACCAGCTATGATACCAATTGTTAGTTTGTATGAGTCCACCAAATAGTAGAGTACCTGGTCCTCTATGAGGTGCCGAGAATGCTAATAAAATAGTACGTAAATAAGGCAGAGGATTTTTACGTGGAAAAATCCAACACAAGGGGATAAAAAAACCACGACCTACACCTGTAGGCTTTTAACTTCACTAACTTGTAAAGAACCTATTACAAGCCACTTTGCAATGACTCCATTACAAAGGATTTACTCAACTAACTTGTGGTACTCTTACCACAAGCCACTTTGTGACTTCCTAGTTACAAAGGCTTTTACTAACTTGTGATGCTCTCACCACAAGCTACTTTGTAACTCTACAGTTACAAAGACTTTTGCTTATGACTAAATCTAGTCACAACATAAACTCAAGGAGTTTACGGATTTATAAGAGGATTCCTAATCAAACACTTCTAGCTAAGCAGTTTAGGAGATACAATAAGTACAATCACAAAGTTACAACTCAATTAGGACAACAACAAGTTATCTTTAGGAACTGGTCCGTAGTTGCATTTAACTTTGTTCTTCAAGCTTGTGAGGATTGATTTCTCTATTTTGACAAGAAGCTTGAATGAGAAACTGAAACCTTCAAGTGATGTTTTATATAAACTCATTGTAGGTACATCTTAATCATATCACTTGGAATGATGTGAGCACTTTAGTTGGTCAGAGAATGAGTGGGTGCTGGAGACAGTGCAGTGCGGTAGAAACAGTGCAGTCAGTCACTTCATTTCCAGCTGTGACCAATTGACTTGTACTGTGATGAGGAAACCATAAGGGTATCAGATCCTTGTTTGGGTTCCTGGCTCTTGAAGCTGTAGCAGTAAACCTTTAGCTTGGAATTCGTTAAGCATGCAGTATAGTCCAAGTAGGTCAGGTTCCCTATCTGGTTCTTAACAATAAGTTTGTCAGACCGTCAAACATAAGGCAAACACATTTAAAACCTATCAAATCGCCATCAAAGCTGCTTTGATGCTTTCATTTCCAAAGTCAGTTTCCAAGGTCCTCCATATATCATGAACAGAGATGCAAGAGGATACTCCGAGGAGTGTGTTTTTAGGCAAGCTTCTATTGAGCAGGTCCTTTGCTTTAGCATTAGTCTGAACTAGCTGATGATCTTCCTCATCGTATTCCTATTCTCTTTTGTTGCACTTGTTACCTTCACTATCTAATTTGGGTAGAGGAATTGGTCCATGACTGACAATTACCTATATGTCAAAGTTAGTAGCCTGAAGAAATATTTCCATACGCAGCTTCCATTCATCATAGTGATGTTCATCAAACAAATAAGGTCTTCTAATGTGCATTCCAAGCTGTACTGCGGGTTCTATCTTCACAACTTGGTGTTAAATAATCACATCATAGAGACATATAGCCTCATCCTCCTTTTCTTCCTCTTGATCACTTCCACTGTACTTATATGCTACTAAAAATGCATGTTTCATTGCTTCAGTAAATCCTTTACCTAGGATTTTTCCTTTGTTGTAACACTTTTATCTTATCTTCTCGCATTTATCTTTTTTAGCTTTCTTTCTCCGCTCAATTTCCCATATTAGGCAGTCCTTGACAATGTGGTCTAGCTTGCCACACCTGTAGCACCCATCATAGTTAGATTTGTCGATCTACTTGGGCTTACTACTGGTCTTTCTCTTGGATGCATTTTTGGAATTCTTCATGAACCTATTGAACTTGGCAAACATAATCAGGATCATCATAGTCCGATTCATCATCCTCAGACGCTTTAAGAACCAAGTCCTTATCCATCTTTTGTTCTTCCTTGCACAGTTCTATCTTTGTTATTTCATGAGTTTTTAAGTTTCCAACCAACTCATCAAATGAGATTTTGTCCAATTCCTTGGCTTCCTAGATTGTAGTGACTTTTGATTCCCATGAAGCTAGAAGGATTCTTAAAACTTTTCTAACCAACTCTTATAAGGTAAACACCTTTCCAAGTAATTTCAGTTCATTGGTTATTATAGTGAACCTAGTCATCATATCCTGGATGGGCTCAGACTCCTTCATGGAGAAAAGCTCATAGTTTCTCATGAGTAGCTCAATTCTTTATCTTTTTACTTGGTTATTCCTTCATGAGAAGTTTGGATTGTATCTCATATCTATTTCTCATTAGAGCACACAGAGATTCTATTGTACTCATTAGGACCAAGTCCACAGATAAAGATTTTCTTAGCCTTTGCACTCTTCTCCATCATTATGAAATCTGCTGCCACAAATTCGGAGGAGTCCTTAGGAACTGTTTCATTTAGTGAATTTTGTTTAGTAGGAATCAAAGGATCTTGGTTCACTATGGTCCATAGTTCATAGTCTTCAGATCAGGAAGTCTTCCACTCTTGCTTTCCACCAACTGTAATATTTTCCATTGAACATGGGTGGCCTAGTAGTTGATTGTTCTTCATTAATTCCCGGTGGAGCACTTATCTTTCTTTCAAGATCTCTCTAGGTCTTAGCTTGTAAATGAGAGAACCTGCTCTGATACCAATTGTTAATTTCAATGCTTGTATGGATTACTAAAGAGCCTGGTTCTTTACCGTGTTTCTTAAGAGTAAAGTAAACAAGCAATAAACTGAACACAATAATTTTACGTGGAAAATCATCCGGCTCAAAAGGTGCAAAAATCACGACCTACCACGTAGGAGCTTCAAGTCCAACTTTACTAGAACAATGAGCCAAAATGTATCAATTACAAGACTATAATTAAATACTCTCCAGTACTTCTACTACTCCTATTTGATTCACAAGTTACTCTAACTTGTAAATCAAAATACTCACTCCAACTCACTAATTACTTATGACACTTGATTACAACTCAATTTCCTAAGACACATTCACTAGACTAACTCAGAAGAATACAAGGCAAGTACTCAGCATAAGTAAACGACTTATGACTCTTTAGTTGATATGTAAAAGGATAGTTCATAAGTCCAAAGTCTATCCTATTTAAATTATAACTTGAGATCTTCTAGGAGTACTATTCATTAGTCAGCTTCTTCTTTGATAGGACTCCTAATGTTCCAAGGATTCCATAAGCTTTGGGACTTTTGTCTCTGACTGAATTATTCGTATCTTCTCGAGCAACGACCTTATCACTTATAGCAGTCTTCTTCCATCAAATTCGGACCTGGGTAACCTTGAGATGAAGTTACTGTCTTGCATAGACGTAGAAGTATCAATCATGAGGAGCTGGTTCTTCACAACAGTTAAACAGTTATGTTGATGACTTGGTTCTTTGAGCATTTAGTCACACTTTGTTAATCATCAAAACTTCAATATTCAACAAAGTATTATGTACGCAAACCGTTGTGGTGCGCAACCCGATTCCACCATATTATCATTTATCAATATCATAATCCTCCGTTATTACACCATATTATAAATCATTGCGGTGTGCAACCCGATCCACAAACATTTTCAATAAACATAAACAATCAAATTACTCAATTTACAAGAATTTTCTACAGTCAAAGTGTATAAGTGTTAGGCAATAAAGGAACAACATAATAATCAAATGAATGCAACAAATATTACAAAAATAATAAGACAAGTAAAGCACGTGAAAATTAAGGTGTGCAAGTAAAACAGTTATGTCAAGTAGCCAATAAGCACGGAGTCATAGAAGTGACAAAAAATTCAATACAAGAATAATTAAATAATGAATGGCAGATAACAGTATAGAAAGCAATTAAAGCATGTAACAATTAAGGCATGGAATAAGATAAATCATGAAATAGCGAGGAACGTAGAAATGAATAACTTAACGGCGCATATACACTCATCACCTCACATATACGCCATTGTTTCATATAATCCACATAACACATAATTCAAAAATTCTTAATTTCTTCAAGTCAAGGTTAGATCCAACACTTACCTCGCTCTGCAATCAAATACAAGCTCAATCGGGACTTTTCCTCTAAAATTCACCTCCAAACCAATCAAATCTATCAAATATACTTCAAACAAATTAAAAATAAGTTTTGGAAACTACCCTCAAGTGAAAAGGATTCAATCTTCAATGGTTTTGGAAAAAGTCAACAAAATTCAACCCCTGGCCCGCTTGGCCAATGTTGATACCCAATTTTTCCTTATATTTTTTTAATACATATATATACTTTCAAAATAGCACATATGCAGTTATAAGCATGCATAAGTATTTTTATAATTTTTCTATAATTTTTAAAAGCTCTAAATTGATTTATTTCTTCTTTTTTTATTTATAAATTTCAATAATTATCTTTCAAATTATTTTTAGTGATTTAGTCATCTAAATTCTTTATTTACGCCAAAATAGTGTTTAAACATTTTTAGTATATTTTTGTAATTATATTTACATTTTTAGGCTAAATTGCATATCTTTGCAATAATAGCCATACTAATGCATAATTACATTATTGATGCATAAAATAATCTTTTATATTTTTTAAAAATATTAAGCAACTATATAAAATTATTTTAGTACACAAAAATATTTTTAGAAATCATTTATTATTTTTATAAATTATATAACTATTTAAAGTGGTAATTTAAAATCTAGCCTATTTTATTTTCAATTTCAGCCCCGATATAACCCAATTACCAGCCCATTCCCCAATTAAATTACCCAGCCCAAACCCTGAATACCCGATCCAGCCCCAATACCCTTTAATCTCGACCGTTGATCATAAAGATCAATGGCCATAAACGACCCTTCCTAAAATAAACCTAAAGACCCCCCCAAACCCTATCATTCTACACTACCTGCGGCCCTGAAACTCCTCTATGCTCTCAAACGCTCCCAAACCTAACCCTAATCAAACCTCACTGACCCTCATCCATGGCTGTCTACGATAATCTCTCACCACCCCAGGCCTGCAATGGTTTCACTCATATTAGTCTTGCCATCTCCAGGGTCCTCAAGGGACCAGGGCTAGTTGGCTTGCACCTATGGTTCCTTTCTCCTATGTTTAAGGCTGTTCCAGTATGATTCCGAGTAAAATCAACCTATATTGACTACAATCTATGGGTTTCTTAGCGTGTTTCTTCACCTCTGTGTTGTTCTCTTCGAAACCCTAATTTCTTTTCTAAACCTCTTAGATCTGTACAGATCTGAGATTATTTGGGCTTGTTTCATGTGAGTTTTATAACAACCTTGAGATTCTTTACAAGAATCGTATGATTTTCAAGTGATTTTCATCTTTTTCTAAACTAGGGTTTCCGGAATTTCTTTTACAAAATATTTGATGACTTTTTGTGTTTAATCTTCTACTTCTCATATGTTTTGACTGATTTTGTAAGTCTGCTACAACCTTAGCTTGCTTGTACTGAAAGCCCTAATTTTTGGGGTTCTTCGTTTGGTTTCTAAGTACTGGTACATCTGATTGTGTTCTTGCTTTGGGCTCTTGTGATTTCTCGTGATTTTCTTGTCCTAATATGCTTCTATTGAATTTCTTAGTTCAACCCTTTCACTGATTCTATATGCTTGTGTTCATCCTGACCATTCATGTTAAGACCTGTATCTTTCTCCTTGAATCAGTGTCGTTTTAACTATTTGTTTTGTTAAAGTTATGTGTCGAATCCTGACTATTCATGTTTTGCCTTATTTTATATGCTAAACTTGCCGAATCTTTCGTGACTTTCTCTTTGATTGAACCCTTGATTATTCTGAATTCCTTATTGCCTGGTTTAAATTGAACACTTTCCCTTACACTTTCGATTGTTACCTTTCTACTCGATTTGATTGAATTGTCTGCCTTAATTAATTTTCCCTTGCCTTATTTGTATTTTGCTAATTCTTACTGATTGTTTCCTTAATTGAAACTTCTGTTCATTTACCCCTAATTACCTACTCTATACCCAAACCTTACTTGATTCTTTTCCTTAAATACCTAGCATGCTTTTACCGTTGATTTGATTATCCTTTGATTAAGGGAAGGACTTGCTGATTGATTCCACAAACTTCCCTGATTTGCTGCTTAATTGATCTCTTACCTTATTTGTTAAGCTTTTGATTACTATATAAACCCCCTCTTATTTTAATTTTGGACAACGAACAATAGTTCAAAACCACTACTTTTTACACTCTAAAAGGCTCTCTTTATGCTCTCTTTGCTATTTGTGATCTTTGCCATTCTAGCCGGCTGCAAGCCATGGCTTGAAGTTGCACACTACCTTTCTCACATCTTGTGCTTTTCATTCTTTAACTAGGTATGCTTCTGATTAAATTTTATGAATCCAACCTATGTGTTTACTTACTGCTTTAGTTCATATGGCCTAAGTCCGTTCATGTTTCTGTTTACTGCTTATCCGAGTATGTCTAATACTGCCTATTCAAACCTATGATTAGTATGTTTCCACTTTACTTGTCTGTTTGGGCTGTCTTGTTTAGCATGGCTGCATATGTAACTTAAGCGTGTTTGGACTAAATACTGTCCTTCCTAAGCTCTGTTTCTATAATTAGCATGCCTCCATTATTAATACTTGCCCGACATGCTCCTTTAAGTCCTTGCCTGTTCTGTTTCATTCCTGCTAAGTCAATCAATCCCTTTAAGGTAATTCTAGCTGCGTGATGCATGTTTCTGTTGTTGACATGTGCTGCATATGTGGAACCCCCTCAAAACTCCCTATTTCCTGTTGTTTGTATGCTCCATTAAGATGACCTTTATGTTCCCAACGTCTATCCCCTTTGTGTGAAAGTTGTTCTTGAAACTTGTTCTATGACTTGGTTCTGATTGCCAATTGTTTTCTTTACACTTTTCCTCAAACTGTTCAGCACTAATGGTTTTCAAAAGTTCTTTTCAGTCTTAAGATATTTCTATTAAACTCTTTCAACTGTTATGCACTTCCACTTACTCTTAGAATACTAGGTTCTGCCCCTCTGATATGTGTACTGCCTTGAGATCTCTCTGAACTCTGGCATGTCAGAGCTGGCCTTTCCACACTGCATCTAAATAAGTTATTATTTGAGAAAAGGTCTAGGTGTGAGCACTGCTCGGGATCTTTGAGATCCCTAGGGAACTCTGACACACCTGGACACGAAATTAGCTATGGAACTTTGGTATTTGAGGCTATTGGAGGTTTGGGAAGTCATTTGGGCCTACTGCAGGCTCCCAATAGATTAACTCATGTTTATTTATGTATTTTTATTTAATTCATTGGTTTGTAATAATTATTGTAAACAACAGTGGGGTGATTAGTGAAAAAGGGAGGGTAGAATATTATTGTGGTTAAATTGGGTAGATATCATGCCTATTGTGTTAATTCAATGTGTTTGCCATGTTTTCTTTCCTTCCACAATATTAGAAATCATGCCTATAGGATCTAAATGGCTTTAGTAAAGATCATGCCTATAGGGTTAAAATCAGCTTTATAATTAGATATCATGCCCATAGAGTGTAAAGTAATTGAAGTTCAGTTTTCGTTACAGCATGTATTCACATTCATCTTCTTAGAAATCATGCCTATAAGTTCAAGAGTCAGCTTTTAATAATTAGATACCATGCCTATAGGAATTAAAATCAGCTCTAGTAGAAATCATGCCTATGGAACTTAAAACAAGTTCAGTTCAATAAATCAATTTAATTCGTGTTTGTTCACTCTGAATTGGTTTGATTCAACTAATATGTTCGCTTCTTTAAATAAGTTTTCAAACACTGCCCTAAATTAGTACCGCTAGAAAACATGTCTATAGGATCTCAAGTTATTTGTTTAAGAATTGCTCACTGCTTTACTGCATTCCTAATAGATATCATGCTTTTAGGATATCACTGTTATGCACTTAGGCAAGCCTGTAGGGCGATTAAAACTCTATAACTTCAAAATTGTGCTTTGTTATTTGAGATTGCTCAGATTTAATAGGTCTAAAATCAGTAGGCAAGCTAATAGGTCTTTGACACTTGGTCCTAATTCATGCTGTATATTTCCTACTTACCTAGATATCATATTCTAAGTTTTATTAAATACCTGAAATAATTGTTTGAGACGTGCATTTATTTGTTCTACTTGTGGAGGCAAAAATGTGAGCAATTACTTGTTCATTCTTTATGTGCAGTCCTAATTGTTTTGGTTGACGCTTAGACTTTTCTCCTTTAAAATACCTTAGGATGGTCTAGAACTGTCCAAAAGTAGAGTCCTAAAATACCTCCAGGGCCACGAGGAAGGGACGGGTAGTGCACGCATAGGACATATTTCAACGTTACTCAAAAGCTTTAGGCTATGACCAAGGGGAGGGAATTGGGTAGTAAGGATATAATAACTACGCGCTAATGTCACGTGTAGCCCCTCATTGTGGAGTGATTACCGGGAATTGTATGGAGTGATCCTGTAAGCTAACCAACCTAGGACCCCTCTTTCCCAACTCCCGATGTTTAAACTTTACTTTTCTCTATATATCTGCAATTTGTTCAAGTCTTTTCCTTTGTTACTTGAGTCATACAATGCCTTTATTTGCAAGTATGTGTGTAAACTACTTATTTGTTAAAAGGACTAATTGATAAGTATAAGTTTGGCCGGGACCCACCATTGTGGATCGAGAGGGGTGCCTAACCCCTTCCCCTCAAGGTTATTTCGAGCCCTTACCCTAAATCTCTGGTAATGCAAACTAGTCTAAGAGTTAATCACTCTAGGTGCCCTAACGCACCATAATCCATTAGGTGGTGACTCTTAAAATACCCAAATTCCAAAAAGGAAACGAGTTATTACCCTCCATGAACGTCGGAACCCGGACTTCTTTCTCTCCACGGAGGGAAAAAAGGGGGAGTGATAGCTAAAATTCAAGATTTAGACCAAAACCCAATTACCCATTTACCCCGAACCCGGTTATGTAATTTGTTTCGAAATCTGACCTCAATTCGAGGTCTAAATCTCAATTTTACAAAATATTCCTAATTCAAATCCCTAATTTCTACCTTGAAACTCCTAATTTGATATTAAAATCTCATGAAATGTAGTGGATAATTGAAAAGAAATGGATTAAAGTCACTTACTGTCACGACCCCAGTTCGCCCTCCGTGAACCATCATGACGACACCTAGTCTCTACGACTAGGTAAGCCTAAATTGCGGAAGAAAACCAAAATTTTTGCGGAAAGTAAAACAACTTTAACAGTAATAAAGTAATAACAATGTTTAAATGTGCCTCTCGGCATACACCATATTCAACTCTCAATACCAAAACATAAATTCAAGACCCGGAAACCCACGGATCACAAGCTAAGATCAATACTACATAGCTCTAACTCCAGAATGTCTAATAAGAACAGAAAAATACAGAAGGGCTAAATACTAAAAGCAAGAAGAGAAAGGGACTTCTCGGTCTGCGGACGCGGTAGATGTATCTCGAAGTCTCTAGAGTGTAAGCACGTGATTTTTGCCCTATGAAAGAATTACTCCCAAAAAATTTAAAATAAAACAATTTTCCTTTGTGTGCAATTTTTGTTATTTTTGTGGTATTTTTGTATAATTATTTGTATTTTTATGAGTGCATGTTTATTTGTTTTAATTAATAAAAATATAAAATATATCACATTTTCATTTAGTATTTAATTAAGTTTGTTTTACAAAAAAATGAAAGTCACAAAAATAGGAATATTTTGCATTGTTAGCATTTAATGTCAAATTATGCAATTTTATTTTAATTGGTATTTAATTGTGTATGATAATTTTTGTTAGGGGTTTAATTAGTATTTTTGGAGTTAATTTAGTTTGTAGCTCAATTTAGAATTTTAGTTTTATCAAAAATAAAAAATAAAGAAAGAAAAGAGGGCTACAAAACGTTAATATTTGAATTGAGTCTAATATAGCTATTTCGACTATTTTACCTTATTTCGTCGCAAAAGAAAAATTACAAAAAAATATATATGTAAATTTTAGCTTATGTATTTCTCGTAAACTTGAAAAAATACAAAAATAATACCTTATTTTTATACTTTATATAATTTCAAAAATTATAAAAAATGTAGTTTTATTAATGTTTTGTAGTCATTTTAAACTTAAAAAATATAGAAATAGTACTTTATATTTTTATCGTTGTATAATTTCGAAAATTATAAAAAAAAAAGAAGAAAGAGTTATTAACGTTTTGTAGCCATTTTAATTTTGAAAAATACAAAAAATAGTACTTTATATTTTTATCTTTATATAAAAACGAAAATGACAAAAAATAATTTTATTTATGCTTTGTAGCTATTTTAATCTTGAAAAATACTAAAAAAAAAGAAATAAGTTTTGTTTTAAATGTTAGTCTTATTTTGGTAGTTATTTTGCTTGCATATGATTAATTGAATAACATCGGGTTTTATTCTCGGGTCCGGGCAAAAGAATAATATTTGGGTTCAAACTACCCGTTTTAGGCCTAATTTTCGGACCTAGCCCATAATAATCCGAGTCCACCACACATAGGGGACACGCGTGGGGAACACGGACGGAACACCACACACGGGGAACCCCACCGCGCATGGGGGACACATGTCTTGGACCCCTACACACGTGGGGTCCATGTTCTTTGCACAAAAAACGGATGGGGGATTTGAAGAGGGGGATTAAAAAATTAAAAAAAAAAGCAAAAAACTTTTGAAAAGGAAAAAAGGTGGAAAAAGTTTGAAAAGGGGGGACAAAACGTGAGAAGGCAAAGGAGATGGGAAATTTTAAAAGCAAAAATTTTGAAAAGAGAAAGGGGACAAAACGTGAAAAGGGGGGAGGAAAGACAAAAAATTTTGAAAAATTTGAAGAAGGACTATTCACCTTCTTCTTCATTTTTGAACTGAAGAAAACGAAAAGAAAAACGTAAAGGTTGGCCACTGCTTCTTTTTCTTTCACCTCCAAACGAAAACCAAACAGGTTGCCCGTCACCTTCCATCTTTACGTCGAGCAGCCACACTGCCTGCCTTCAGCTAGCTCCGTCCAACCACGACAACTGTCACGCCACACAATACCCACCAGCCCGTCATCTGCTTCACGTTGACCAAACCCCACTGCCGGTCGTCGCCTCACCACCAAAACCCCGCTGCCCAGGTGCTTCACGTCGACCATGGCAGCAGCGAACCCAGCTGCTGCCGCTGCTGCTCCTCGATGCCTCACGACCACCTTCGTCCCTCCATGCTAATCCACCACAGTCCGTTCGACCTCCAATAGTTCAAGTCCGAGTTTCGACTTGGGTTCGTTCAAGTTTCAGATTTTTCGTTCAAGATTATTTAGTTCATTTGATCTATTTTTCTGTTATGATTTTTGGTTTTAAGTGTTGTTTGTAATCTTGTTTTGTTCATTCTATTTTTCGGATAATTGATTCTTTGTTTAAAGTGTTATTTTTGTAATCTTGTCTTGTTCATTAGCTCTCCTTCTTCTTCAAGACCTTTTTATTTGGTCAAAGTTTTTTTTTTCTGTTTGTTTGAGTGTGCGTTATAAGCTACTTTCGATTTGAACAACTTTGTCGAATAGTTAGTTTATGACTGCTTTGTTTGGACGAGTACAACCCGAATCACTTCTTTGGTTTGTTTTGATACTTGAATCATTTGTGTGAATTTGATTTAAGGATTGGTTGTAGTTGTATAGTGATTTGGTGTAGTTATAAATCAGAGAGGTTTAAATACAGATTGTTAAGAGTGAGGAAAAGGCAATAATAATAGGGGATTTTCAGGGGTATTTTTGGGTGTTAAAAGATTTAAAATGTTTAGTGTTAGTAGTCTGCCAGTTGAATATTTAGTGTATAATTAAATTAATGAATTATTTAATGAAAAGGGAATTAGTAGTGCAGAATACACCCTGTCTGGTATCTTTAAGGGTGGAAAATCAGAAAATAAGCATGAGATTAATGATAAAAGTGTATAGATGCACATGGGGGGGAATATACAGGCTGAAAGTGAATTTTTTTGAATAAATAATGTTTAGTTCTAGCCTATAAATAGGAGGAGTTGATATAGAAAAGGGGACTAAAAAATTTAGAGAAGAAATTTTTTTCAGAACTTCAAAGTGAGAAATAGGCTAATTTTTCAGAATAAGAAGTCAGTCTTTGAGAGCTAAAAATTGAAAGTGAGGTCCTTTTACTTACTACTGAAATCAGAACTTTGTTACTGCTTTTGTGGATTGCGTTTAGTGCTACTGAATTTTCAGTCAGGCTTTCCGGGGTTTTTCAGTTTGGTTCTGACCATTGTTACACTGGTTATTGCTGGTTTTTGTTGTTGTTATTTGCTGTGGGATTCTGTTGCTGTGCTACTGCTGTACATTGTTGCTCCTGACCTCTTTTCTCTATTTGTAATTCGAATTCCAGGTACACATTTGTACACTCTCGTCTTGAAGCGAAATGAAATATTAATCAGGCTTTGTTCCTGTTGAATCCCTCCTGTTTAGATTTGTGTTTGAATATAATTTTCCTTTCTTTGTATAAAAATGTAGTCGATTAATTAATGAGTAATGGGGTTGCATATGTATAACTTCTTCATCTAATAATGTTAGTTTAAATTAATCAAATACTAGTTAAGTTGTTTCGATATTATTATCTATCTCATGTTCTAGTATTATTGAATAATAGAATATAGAATGAAAGCAGTTTTTCTTTGTACAAACTCGATCGCAATTTTCCATTCACATTAGCCGTAAACTAATAACTAATAAGTTATGTTTTTCAGCATGTAATTAATTGAGAAATTTTCTTTTATTTTTAGAGACAAACTTAATAGAAGAAATGTAGTTACTGTAGGTTCATCCTTAAAAAATAAGAATGAGATGAGCTTCGCCAAATAAAAATACAAAATTGCGGGGCCCTCAGTAAATATTTGCTTTAAAATTGCTTAGACTTAGGGATGGACCGTTTAGTAAAATTCCACGGCCCTACCCAAAGTAGATGATACGCTAGTCGCTTTAGGAGCGTCTTTAATAATTTAATTTTCTTAAACTCGGGTGCACATTGATGTGACCCAAATCCAAATCTCAACGGAGTCAAAGTGTGTCGACGACCACGGGTACATTGATTGTAACGCGGTTCGAGATACATTTTCACAACGTTGCAATTCCTTGTAAAAAAATAATAATAATAATTATGAAAGCGGTAAAAAGATAAAATTTGCACATAAGTTCATATTTGTATAAAATCAGATAATCAAGCTGAATATAACAGTTGAGCGACCGTGCTAGAACTACGGAATTCGGGAATGCCTAACGCCTTCTCCCGGGTTAACAGAATTCCTTATCCGGATTTCTGGTACGCAGACTGTAATATGGAGTCATTCTTTTCCTCGATTCGGGATTAAAATTGGTGACTTGGGACACCCTAAATCTCCCAAGTGGCGACTCTGAAATAAATAAATAAATCCCGTTTCGATTGTCCTTTAATTGGATAAAACTCCTTCACCCCTCTCGGGGGGCGGAAAAATGAGGTGTGACAGCTCTGGCGACTCCGTTGGGGACTACAACCCAGAACCACTGATTCAGGGTTAGAAATCGAGCTTAGAATAAATTGTTATGTTCAGCTTTATCTGATTTTGTTACATGATCTGTGCTTAATATGCTAACTAATTGCTTTTACCGCTTTGATATTTTGTGAACTGTATATAAACTGTGCCAAAACCCATCTTCTCTCTGAGTCTTCTGAATCATGAAGAAGGGTGTACTTCGTACGACTTCTTTTCTGTATAGTGTCAAGTCCCAAGTTAGAACGAGGTTTGGATAAGTCGCAAAGCCGGTGAAGCTTCTGTATTCCCGGACTGCCGCCTCCTCCTCGGCTCGAGCTGTTCGCTCGGGTAAGCCAGGTCTAGAACAAATACCCAGGTTCTGAACCTAGAATAACTCAACTTCATCCCGGATCCCTAGTAGGAACGCTTATCTGCATCATGTGCATTTTTGACTTAGGGGACTCAACACAGGGGTTGGGTCCGTCTAGGAATAGCAACCTGAAACAGAAAAGACCATCCTGATGCATCCTACTCACTGCTTGTGCATTTATTTTGCTTTGAACTTGCATGATGACCGGTTTTGAGTATAGAAAAAAAAAAGAGAAAGAAAGGAAAATAGCAGTGTATATGGTTATTCTTCTGTTTTGAAAAAATAACAATGTCCAAATATTGGCGAAATTTTGCCAAAATTTGGGGAAAAATGAAAAGAAAAGAAAAGAAAAATATTTTTTATATATAGTTTGTTTCGCTCAAAAAGCAAAAGAAAAAATAGAAAAGAGTCCTTTATTTTTAGGTTGAAGAATATGTTGGTCATTTTGTTGAAACTAAAAAATCTTCACTTTGTCTTGTCTTCAAAATGAAAAAATGAAAAAGAAGAAAAAGAAAATAGTTGGTCTTGCCATGAAAAATGAAAATGAAAAAAGAGTCTTGTTTTTAAAATGATTTTATTTATTTATTTATTTAGTTGTTTATGAAAACGCCAAAAATGAAAATAAAAAGAGTCTTGCGTTGAACGTGATTTTATTATTTGTTGCAATATATATATAAATCCAAAAAGTATTTTTCTTTATTTCCCTTCTAAAAAAGTTTTTTAGACCCCCAATTTTCAAGAAAAAAAATTCAAAAATATTTTCCATTATTGATGTCTTTAGAAAGTCTTTTTAATTGTTTTGAATAAAAAATATATATATATTTTCTTTAAATTTCTTCCAAAAATCCGAAAATATTTTCATTCTTCTTTCAAAATTGAAAAGGAAAAGTCAAAATTCAAAAATATTTTTTAGAATCATTTCTTTCATTGAAAGTAAAATTCCAAAAATATTTTCTTTCTTCTTTAGAAGTTTCCCTTTCAAAATTCAAAAAAAAAAAACTCTTCTTTATAAGTCTTTCCTTCAAAAATAAATAAAAACAATAATAATAATAAAAAGAAAAGGGTTAGTTTATTTACTTTATTCATGATAGCCCGAACTACGCGGGTTTGATTCTCATCGGATGTGAGATACGTAGGCAACCCTCATCGGGTCCAACCCCACCTTTTGCTAAAATAGCCAAAAACAAATAAATTATAAAAAAAACATGTCAAAATTTTGATTCTGTCATGAATCATTCGGGTGATGCTGTTTTGTCAAAAATAGCTGAATGTTCCCGAAAGGGACGCCGGAGGGCTGACTTTGCATAAACAACCACTTTTCGGGTCATGTTTAAGATTTGGTCTAGTGGACCCCCACAACCTTAAAAATCTTCGTCCCCAAGGCGTTGAAAGGCCGTGTTTGCAATATTGAGTTTTCTATTTTTTTTTAAAAAAATGATAAAAAGAGTCATAAATAAGTCGGGTGATGCTGTTTTTGTCAAAAATAGCCGAATGTTCCCGAAAGGGACGCCGGAAGGCTGACTTTGTATAAACAGCCACCTTGGGTCATTTTTTAGGGATTTTGGTCCAGTTGACCCACACAGCCTTAAAAACCTTCGTCCCCGAGGGGTTGAAGGGCCGTGTTTGCAACACCACATTTTCATTGTAATTTGAAAAAAAAGAGTCAACGGTCAGGTGAACACCGTCTGGATTTTTTGTCAAAAATAAGCTGAGCCAGCTTCGGCCGCGTCTTAAATCGTTCTTGCCGAAATAACCTTAGAGTACCTCTCAGTTGTCGAAGGCTATTTTCGTAAAAGAACGGACAAGTTTGTAAAGTATCATAAAATAATCCTCCCCGGCCTCAAAATTCATGTGGAATTTGGAAGGGGCCACGTTTGCAAAAATAACCATTTGGTTGCCTTTGTCAAACGGGGAAAGAAACTGGCCGTTTGTAAATCTTTTGATTAGAATATGTGGGTTGTTTGATTTTCGAGTTTGTAAGTCATCTTCAAACCTTTGAAACCCAGTTTGTTTTAATATGAAAATTGAAAAAATGTTTATTATTGTTTATCTTTTATTGGTCCGAACTATGCAAGGTCTGATTCATGCGGGGTCATGATACGTAGGCAATCTCCATAAGATTCGACCACCACTGAAAAAGAAAAAAAAGAGAAAGAAAAATAAAGGAAAGCGCGAGTGCATCGCATCTCTGATAGAACGGTTTAACTGCTTAGGTGCATTGCATCTTTGATATATGATTGTCTGTCAAATGCCCTAACACTAACGTGATGGCTTCCCTTTGCTGTGTTCATATATAGAAAAGTGGTTGGTTGTGGTAACTCCTCCCTTGAAAAGCAAATGACACAGAACCTTAGAACAGAGTGGGTCGGTACTGATGACCGACAACAATTGGTCGAACGGAACAACGGATTGGTAGAAGAAGTGAAAATGCTGAGACAGCATGTGGCAGACATGTATCAGGCATGGATAACTGGGAAAACACCGCCCCCTCCACCGCCAAGCCTCTTGAACTCTGTCATTTCCCAAGCACCCAACACCATAACGGAAGATCCCCCATACTCTCCATCCCAACCCACTTATGGCAGCTTTCCCAGCTACCCGAGTAGCTCCATCACTCATCAACACTACTCCCCTCCCCAACGCTACTATTCTCCACGAGATTCCCAAGGACGGACTTCACCGTCAAAATACCCAGCTCCACAGAAGGCCTATCCACCCTCACAAGCCTACCGGAAGCCCCCTAGATCAGGTTTCCAGCCCAATCAAGCATTTAGGAACGAGAGGTTGCTGTAACGAGGAAAGGCTCTCACCTCTATCGGGGTATCTTATGCCAGTCTGTTTGAAAGGCTAAGGCATGCTGGCTTGATTGAGCCACTCCCCGCATGTACTCCAAATCCACGTGCAAGGAACTTTGATCCGGCATCACGATGCGCATACCACTCCAATGTCAGAGGACATAGCATTGAAGACTGTCATTGCTTGAGAAAAGAAATAGAAAGAATGATTCAGGGAGGGGCAATTGTGATCAATGACAGTGACATGGAGCACGCAAATCCTCTTAAGAACTCGCTGACCAAGGTTGATGATGTTGAAGCTGGTAATGGTTTTTGCAGTATTGACGCAAAGCTCAGTGGCTAAGATGCCAGGTTTGATAATTAGGAGGGCGCTTCGTTCCTTGGTTATCAAAAGAGAAGTTTTTTAAGGTTTATTTTGTTGTCATTTCTGTTGACCGGATTATTCTTAGGGTTGTGTCAAACTTTCTTATCTTTCCATTTGTCATAGCGGTTTGTTTAAGTTTTGTCCAGTTTGTTTTTTTGGGTTTTGTTCTGGTTTGTTTTGTTTTGTTATTCAAACCATTTCACCGGTAGTCTTATGCAAAATCCGGTCTTTTATTATTTTCAGTCATCTTTTTGTTTAGCCCTTTTATCATTTTTGTTCAGCGCCGATTCGAGTGACATGACTTACGCACACAGTTTGGGCCTAATCTTAAAGGATAATCATAAAACCCCGGAAAGGTGATCTGACCATTTAAAGGAAATAAGGACGGTTGAGATTATTCAGAGCTCGAGTCATATGGAACTTGGGCAAGTAAAACATAAAGAAAACCGTTAAAAGCAAGATTCGCCAAATTGACATAAGGGTCTTCATGATAATGAGAAGTGAGAATGTCGCCCAACGGTGCTTTAGAAATGACAAATGAAAAAGCAAATGTGTGAATATAATTGTCAAGTCCAGCACCATCAGAAGAGGCTACAAATCTTTGTTTAATTGTGTTGTTTGCACTTGGCATGTTTTGAAGACTGGAATGACGAAGGCATTTTGTTCTGCTACCTAAACACTTTATCCTTCGTTACCCCTTTTGAGCCTTATTTATTTTCTTTCATACTCCTCGTTCGGAATCAGTAGCAACGACTAGAAAACGCAAGCATGGCAGAGAAACAAAAGAAAAAAAAACAACAACAAAACCAAAAAAAAAGAGGGAAAAAGAGAAAAGAAGAGAAAAATGATAACAAAAAAACAAAAAAAAAACAAAAGAAAGTCAGAAGAAAACGGAGGAATTGGGAACTACGTTTGACCTGATTCCTCAAAGAGGATACGTAGGCGCTTCACGGCCCGGTCATAGGGTGCATAGTGTGCATAGGGTGCATAGTGTGCATAGTGTGCATGGTGTGCATGGTGGGCATGGTGGGCATGATGTAATAAAAAGTAAAAAAAAAAATATATAAATAAATAATAATAAATAATCCCGAAGCAAGAAACTGGGGCAAGGGTTGCACTTGTTATAAACAAATATGGTTCCGAAGGTTGTAATTTTGAACCCCAAACTGATTTGTTTTTGAGCCTTTAATACCCTTTCTTTCTAGCCCTATCCAAAAACCCACATTACGGTCCAAAGAAAGACCTTCTGATCAGTCTTCAAAAGATGCCAAGTCAGACAGATGAGGGTCTTACCGGTGAACATAACACTCTGTTCCACAATAGAAAGGACTCTAATCCCCAGCAGAAAGAGTCATACCGGCAACACTCCAAATCCCCAGCTGGAAAGTGATACAAATGAGAGAGTCTTATCAGTGAAAATCTTTACGGACACCATAAGGCGATGAAAGCTGAGAGAAAAACCAAAATAAGAGAGGCTTGATAGTGAAAAACTTTCGGGCACTATGAGTCGAATAAGATTGGGAATCAGATGGGGAATCGTCAAGGGAAGATCTTGAAAGTCGATATGCATGTCATGACCATTAGAGTCGGTGTCTGCGTTTGATAGGTTTTTATTTATAGTTTCTTTTGTTTAAAGAGTCATCTTTTTCCTTTGTCTTTTATTATGTTCCTTTTTATCCTTCTCCTTTCATAGAAAATTTCCCAGTAGAGTCTGTTTGGTCAGAACAAGTGAGAATTGACTTCAAAATATGCCATCAGCTTTACAATTATGCAAGATGAGATCTGGCTAGTACATCCAAGTGGTGTAATCAGCAAGGAACAAGCGCGAGGCCAGTGTCAAGAAAGATATCCCTAGCAAAAGGGAATTGACAAAAGGATTGACGAGTGTCAAGAGGGACATCCTTGCCTAAATCAAAGGTTATAAACCTCAAGGCCGAGGCCCGTGGACAAAGCAAGGAGAGCCATGAGCATGATTTGGGAAATTCATACTAGACTAAAAGGTCGGGGAAATGCAAGTTTCCGAGCTATGCCACAAAAGAAGAGGGATATCCCCAGCAGAAAGAGTCTCGTTATACAGGTGGGCGCCTATTTAAATTAAGACATAAAAATATTCCTCTTATTATACAGGTGGGCGCCTATTTAAACTAAGACATAAAAATATTCCTCTCGTTATACAGGTGGGCGCCTATTTAAACTAAGACATGAAAATATTCCTCTCGTTATACAGATGGGCGCCTATTTAAACTAAAAACTTTTAAAATAAAATGTCATTCCTATGGGTAAAACAAACTTAGGAGGAAATGCCTCTCCTATGGGTAAAACTAAACTTAAGAGGAAATGCCTCTCCTATGGGTAAAACAAACTTAGGAGGAAATGCATCTCCTATGGGTAAAAACAAACTTAGGAAGTGCGTCTCCTAGGGGTAAAAACAAACTTAGGAAGTGCGTCTCCTAGGGGTAAAACAAACTTAGGAGGAAATGCATCTCCTATGGGTAAAATAAACTTAGGAGGAAATGCATCTCCTATGGGTAAAAACAAACTTAGGAGGAAATGCATCTTCTATGGGTAAAATAAACTTAGGAGGAAATGCATCTCCTATGGGTAAAAACAAACTTAGGAGAAAATGCATCTCCTATGGGTAAAATAAACTTAGGAGGAAATGCATCTCCTATGGGTAAAAATAAACTTAGGAGGAAATGCATCTCCTATGGGTAAAAAACAAACTTAGGAAGTGCGTCTCCTATGCGTGAACCATTTCCTTATCCCTGAATTATTTACTTACCTGTGTTACCTTCCCTCGATTTTGCTGGGGATGAATTTTACTTTTCTTCCTTACCCACTCTGGGTTGTCCGACCCTCTTGAAACTTGGTCGAAACTCTGTCGAGGATGCTTCTACATCTCGATGATCCGCTGGGGATAACACTGCTGAGGATAACTCTGCTGAGTAAATATGTTATCTTACTCCTTCCAAAATTACTTCCTTTTAAGTAGGATGTTTCATTCCTCTGCAAACTACTTCCCCTTTTTTTTTTCTTTTTCTTTTTTTCTTTTTTCTTTTTTTTCCTTTTTTTTTTCGCATAGCTTCTTCCTTCGAAGACTAACTCCCTTAAGACTCATTTTGCATTTCCCCGAAAGGAACCGCTGAGGATACCGATTTTCACCAAACTTGTGTTGGACTCCTCGAATCTGCTGGGGATAACACTATTGGGGAATTATTTACTTACCTGTTGGGGGATAGAATGTTATCAACTGGGGATAACGTTGTCCAGGATAACACCGTTGGGGGATTCTGATTCCTTCAGAACTAGTGCTTCACTCTTCGGAAGACTGTTGGGAATAATGCTGGCCTCTTGCTTTTTCTGAGCTCAAGTTTCATCCCTTTGCTGGGGAACAACTTCCTCCATTGAAACTTATTATGTTGGGGGCAACACTGGTTCTAAGACCACTTTCCTTGAGACTGGCTCTTTATTCTTCCCCGAATGGGTACCTGACTTCCAGAAAATTTTCTAAATGAAAGGAAAATTTTCTGCCCCAGTTTGATAATATCCCTTGTGGCATGCATTTCTGTCATCAATGCCATTTCCTTTACCTATTTCAAATCAAACAAAGTTTGTTAGTTTAAAACGCGGTGGTTGGTTGTGATACTCCACTGGGATGGTTTTCCCTTTCTCCTTCCTCGCTCTACGTTCCACAACTTGTTGGGGATGATATTATTTTCTGGGGATAAGGAATATTTTTATGTCTTAGTTTAAATAGGCGCCCACATGTATAATAAGAGGAATATTTTTATGTCTTAGTTAAATAGGCGCCCACCTGTATAACGAGAGGAATATTTTTATGTCTTAGTTTAAATAGGCGCCCACCTGTATAACGAGAGGAATATTTTTATGTCTTAGTTTAAATAGGCGCCCACCTGTATAATAAGAGGAATATTTTTATGTCTTAGTTTAAATAGGCGCCCACCTGTATAATAAGAGGAATATTTTTATGTCTTAGTTTAAATAGGCGCCCACCTGTATAATAAGAGGAATATTTTTATGTCTTAGTTTAAATAGGCGCCCACCTGTATAATAAGAGGAATATTTTTATGTCTTAGTTTAAATAGGCGCCCACCTGTATAATAAGAGGAATATTTTTATGTCTTAGTTTAAATAGGCGCCCACCTGTATAATAAGAGGAATATTTTTATGTCTTAGTTTAAATAGGCGCCTACCTGTATAATAAGAGGAATATTTTTATGTCCTAGTTTAAATAGGCGTCCACCTGTATAATAAGAGGAATATTTTTATGTCTTAGTTTAAATAGGCGCCCACCTGTATAACAAGAGGAATATTTTTATGTCTTAGTTTAAATAGGCGCCCACCTGTATAATAAGAGGAATATTTTTATGTCTTAGTTTAAATAGGCGCCCACCTGTATAATAAGAGGAATATTTTTATGTCTTAGTTAAATAGGCGCCCACCTGTATAACGAGAGGAATATTTTTATGTCTTAGTTTAAATAGGCGCCCACCTGTATAATAAGAGGAATATTTTTTAGTTTAAATAGGCGCCCACCTGTATAACGAGAGGAATATTTTATGTCTTAGTTTAAATAGGCGCCCACCTGTATAATAAGAGGAATATTTTTATGTCTTAGTTTAAATAGGCGCCCACCTGTATAACAAGAGGAATATTTTTATGTCTTAGTTTAAATAGGCGCCCACCTGTATAATAAGAGGAATATTTTTATGTCTTAGTTTAAATAGGCGCCCACCTGTATAATAAGAGGAATATTTTTATGTCTTAGTTAAATAGGCGCCCACCTGTATAACGAGAGGAATATTTTTATGTCTTAGTTTAAATAGGCGCCCACCTGTATAATAAGAGGAATATTTTTTAGTTTAAATAGGCGCCCACCTGTATAACGAGAGGAATATTTTATGTCTTAGTTTAAATAGGCGCCCACCTGTATAATAAGAGGAATATTTTTATGTCTTAGTTAAATAGGCGCCCACCTGTATAACGAGAGGAATATTTTTATGTCTTAGTTTAAATAGGCGCCCACCTGTATAATAAGAGGAATATTTTCATGTCTTAGTTAAATAGGCGCCCACCAGTATAATGCGGGAATACATTTCTGTCTTTACATTTCTGTTCTAGGTCGCCCACCAGTATAATGCGGGCATACATTTCATATTTTTGCACTCAGGCACCCACCTGTATAACGAGAGGAATACTTTTGAGTCTTATACTGCAGATTTTGAAATCAGTAACCCACCGGAAGGTAGAAGGTTACAACAGGAATCCCCAGCAGGAAACAATAAAAATCCCCAGCACCGGAAAGCAGAAGGTTGCAACAAGAGGTCCCAACACAAGTTCAAGCGCATGAGTCAAAAGAAAGAAAAGGCGCGTCTTGAAAGAAGCGGCCTGTGAACATTAAATTATGCCCAGCATAACAAATCTGATGAAGAAAAGTCATATCCCCAGATAAACCTCTGAAAGTTTAGTGGAGGGAGCCATATCCCAGCGGACCGAACAAGATAGTGAGGACTGGGATTCAGAAAAGCAAAAGGTCAGTGCCATTCCCAGGTTTTCGGAAGAAAGAAGCGGCGAAAGAAACACAATCCGACAAGAAAGCAAGGCATCAAAGACAAGTTGAAAATAGATAAGATCTTGTGATCCATAGGCTAGCCTAGCTTCTGATTTTCTTGTTTTCTTTTGGATACGGTGTAATAAGGAGATCAGTAAGGCAGTGGTAACAGTATACAACAGCAGTAACAACAGAACCACAGTTCCCCGGTAGTCCCAGCTACCAAAACTTCCCGAACTACATTAACCTGATTCCCCTTTAGCCAGAGATATGTAGGAAACCTTTGAAGCAAAGGTTCGGTTAAATCCTTTTAAAAAAAAAGAAATGCTTAATACGGAGTACTCGGATGGGCAAAAATCGCTCACTTTATCTTTGCACGAAAACCCTTCGTGTCTTCGGGCAAAGAGGGGCAGCTGTAAGCACGTGATTTTTGCCCTATGAAAGAATTACTCCCAAAAAATTCAAAATAAAACAATTTTCCTTTGTGTGTAATTTTTGTTATTTTTGTGGTATTTTTGTATAATTATTTGTATTTTTATGAGTGCATGTTTATTTGTTTTAATTAATAAAAATATAAAATATATCACATTTTCATTTAGTATTTAATTAAGTTTGTTTTACAAAAAAAATGAAAGTCACAAAAATAGGAATATTTTGCATTATTAGCATTTAATGTCAAATTATGCAATTTTATTTTAATTGGTGTTTAATTGTGTATGATAATTTTTGTTATTAGTTTAATTAGTATTTTTGGAGTTAATTTAGTTTGTAGCTCAATTTAGAATTTTAGTTTTATCAAAAATAAAAAAAAAGAAAGAAAAGAGGGCTACAAAACGTTAATATTTGAATTGAGTCTAATATAGCTATTTCGACTATTTTACCTTATTTCGTCGCAAAAGAAAAATTACAAAAAAAAATATATGTAAATTTTAGCTTATGTATTTCTCATAAACTTGAAAAAATACAAAAATAATACCTTATTTTTTATACTTTATATAATTTCGAAAATTATAAAAAATGTAGTTTTATTAATGTTTTGTAGTCATTTTAAACTTAAAAAATATAGAAATAGTACTTTATATTTTTATCGTTGTATAATTTCGAAAATTATAAAAAAAAAGAAAGAAAGAGTTATTAACGTTTTGTAGCCATTTTAATCTTGAAAAATACAAAAAATAGTTCTTTATATTTTTATCTTAATATAAAAATGAAAATGACAAAAAATAATTTTATTTATACTTTGTAGCTATTTTAATCTTGAAAAATACTAAAAAAAAAAAGAAAAAAAAAGAAATAAGTTTTGTTTTAAATGTTAGTCTTATTTTGGTAGTTATTTTGCTTGCATATGATTAATTGAATAACATCGGGTTTTATTCTTGGGTCCGGGCAAAAGAATAATATTTGGGTTCAAACTACCCGTTTTTAGGCCTAATTTTCGGACTTAGCCCATAATAATCTGAGTCCACCACACATGGGGGACACGCGTGGGGAACACGGACGAAACACCACACACGGGGACCCCCACCGCGCATGGGGGACACATGTCTTGGACCCCTACACACGTGGGGTCCATGTTCTTTGCACAAAAAACGGATGGGGGATTTGAAGAGGGGGATTAAAAAATTTTAAAAAAAAGCAAAAAACTTTTGAAAAGGAAAAAAGGTGGAAAAAGTTTGAAGGGGAAATGGGGGGACAAAACGTGAGAAGGCAAAGGAGATGGGAAATTTTAAAAGCAAAAATTTTGAAAAGAGAAAGGGGACAGAACGTGAAAAGGGGGGAGGAAAGACAAAAAATTTTGAAAAATTTGAAGAAGGACTATTCACCTTCTTCTTCATTTTTGAACTGAAGAAAACGAAAAGAAAAACGTAAAGGTTGGCCACTGCTTCTTTTTCTTTCACCTCCAAACGAAAACCAAGCAGGTTGCCCGTCACCTTCCATCTTCACGTCGAGCAGCCACACTGCCTGCCTTCAGCTAGCTCCGTCCAACCACGACAATTGTCATGCCACACAATACCCACCAGCCCGTCATCTGCTTCACGTCGACCAAACCCCACTGCCGGTCGTCGCCTCACCACCAAAACCCCGCTGCCCAGGTGCTTCACGTCGACCATGGCAGCAGCGAACCCAGCTGCTGCCGCTGCTGCTCCTCGATGCCTCACGACCACCCTCGTCCCTCCATGCTAATCCACCACAGTCCGTTCGACCTCCAATAGTTCAAGTCCGAGTTTTGACTTGGGTTCGTTCATGTTTCAGATTTTTCGTTCAAGATTATTTAGTTCATTTGATCTATTTTTCTGTTATGGTTTTTGGTTTTAAGTGTTGTTTGTAATCTTGTTTTGTTCATTCTATTTTTCGGATTATTGATTCTTTGTTTAAAGTGTTATTTTTGTAATCTTGTCTTAATCATTAGCTCTCCTTCTTCTTCAAGGCCTTTTTATTTGGTCAAAGTTTTTTTTTCTGTTTGTTTGAGTGTGAGTTATAAGCTACCTTCGATTTGAACAACTTTGTCGAATAATTAGTTTATGACTGCTTTGTTTGGACGAGTACAACCCGAATCACTTCTTTGGTTTGTTTTGATACTTGAATCATTTGTGTGAATTTGATTTAAGGATTGGTTGTAGCTGTATAGTGATTTGGTGTAGTTATAAATCAGAGAGGTTTAAATACAGATTGTTAAGAGTGAGGGCAAGGCAATAATAATAGGGGATTTTCAGGGGTATTTTTGGGTGTTAAAAGATTTAAAATGTTTAGTGTTAGTAGTCTGCCAGTTGAATATTTAGTGTATAATTAAATTAATGAATTATTTAATGAAAAGGGAATTAGTAGTGCAGAATACACCCTGTCTGGTATCTTTAAGGGTGGAAAATCAGAAAATAAGCATGGGATTAATGATAAAAGTGTATAGATGCACATGGGGGGGAATATACAGGCTGAAAGTGAATTTTTTTGAATAAATAATGTTTAGTTCTAGCCTATAAATAGGAGGAGTTGATATAGAAAAGGGGACTGAAAAATTTAGAGAAGAAATTTTTTTCAGAACTTCAAAGTGAGAAATAGGCTAATTTTTCAGAATAAAAAGTCAGTCTTTGAGAGCTAAAAATTGAAAGTGAGGTCCTTTTCCTTACTACTGAAATCAGAACTTTGTTACTGCTTCTGTGGATTGCGTTTAGTGCTACTGAATTTTCAGTCAGGCTTTCCGGGGTTTTTCAGTTTGGTTCTGACCATTGTTACACTGGTTATTGCTGGTTTTTGTTGTTGTTATTTGCTGTGGGATTCTGTTGCTGTGCTACTGCTGTACATTGTTGCTCCTGACCTCTTTTCTCTATTTGTAATTCGAATTCCAGGTACACATTTGTACACTCTCGTCTTGAAGCGAAATGAAATATTAATCAGGCTTTGTTCCTGTTGAATCCCTCCTGTTTAGATTTGTGTTTGAATATAATTTTCCTTTCTTTGTATAAAAATGTAGTCGATTAATTAATGAGTAATGGGCTTGCATATGTATAACTTCTTCATCTAATAATTTTAGTTTAAATTAATCAAATACTAGTTAATTTGTTTTGATATTATGGTGTGTCAATCTCATGATTTAGTATTATTGAATAATAGAATATAGAATGAAAGCAGTTTTTCTTTGTACAAACTCGATCGCAATTTTCCATTCACATTAGCCGTAAACTAATAACTAATAAGTTATGTTTTTCAGCATGTAATTAATTGAGAAATTTTCTTTTATTTTTAGAGACAAACTTAATAGAAGAAATGTAGTTACTGTAGGTTCATCCTTAAAAAATAAGAATGAGATGAGCTTCGCCATATAAAAATACAAAATTGCGGGGCCCTCAGTAAATATTTGCTTTAAAATTGCTTAGACTTCGGGATGGACCGTTTAGTAAAATTCTACGGCCCTACCCAAAGTAGATGATACGCTAGTCGCTTTTGGCGCGCCTTTAATAATTTAATTTTCTTAAACTCGGGTGCACATTGATGTGACCCAAATCCAAATCTCAACGGAGTCAAAGTGTGTCGACGACCACGGGTACATTGATTGTAACGCGGTTCGAGATACATTTTCACAACGTTGCAATTCCTTGTAAAAAAATAATAATAATAATTATGAAAGCGGTAAAAAGATAAAATTTGCACATAAGTTCATATTTGTAAAAAATCAGATAATCAAGCTGAATATAACAGTTGAGCGACCGTGCTAGAACCACGGAATTCGGGAATGCCTAACACCTTCTCCCGGGTTAACAGAATTCCTTATCCGGATTTCTGGTACGCAGACTGTAATATGGAGACATTCTTTTCCTCGATTCGGGATTAAAATTGGTGACTTGGGACACCCTAAATCTCCCAAGTGCCGACTCTGAAATAAATAAATAAATAAATCCCGTTTCGATTGTCCTTTAATTGGAAAAAACTCCTTGTACCCTCGCGGGGGCGGAAAAAGGAGGTGTGACATAGAGCAGTCGCCTCCTCAAGGATGATAGGCTCGAGTAGCGATACCCGGATCTGCACATGAAAAACATGCACAGAAGGGGCATGAGTACACCACAGCGGTACTCAGTAAGTGCCAAGCCTAACCTCAGTTGGTTAGTGACGAGAAAGGTTAGGGCCCTACTGAGGTTAAATAAATAATAATATGACAGGATAAGATAAACAATACAATTGAGAACCTACAGTAAGAATCTACACAAGATAATAAGGAGTACAATAACGGAAACAGAAATAAAGGCAAACCCTAGGAAGTACCACTCATAACAAGGATGATAGCCGGGGATCTCTTGGTATCCTCAATGTATGTTAGGGATCTCTTGGTATCCTCAATATATACTAGGGAACTCTTGGTATCCTCAATATATGCTAGTGATCTCTCGGTATCCCGAGGATCTCTTAGTATCCTTAATAAACGTGCTAGGGATCTCTTGGTATCCCGCACCTCAGTTCAGATCATAAATACGTACAGGGGAATCTCCTGGGATGCCATCCCGTAGTCCCAAAGTAAAAACACACAGCAACAACACAAGAATATCCAATTAAGCTAAATTTCGTACCAAATAAACAGTTAATTCTAGCCTAACATGCTTCACGTAATGCAATTAAGGTAGTTTAAGCAAATAGGCAATTAAGTCAACTAAACATGCTTCTCTAAACTAGCAACAGGCTAAATTCACAAGTAGAATAAAACAGGAAAAAGAATTCAATTGAAATACTTAAGGAAAATCGGATTTTCAACAATTAGCTCAAGTACGCACTCGTCACCTCACGTACAAAGCATTTCAATTATAAAATATATCATATCCTAAGGGGAGGTCCCCCACACAAGGTTAGACAAGCTACTTATCTCGAACCAGCTCAAAATCAACCCGAAACCACACTCTTGCCACGAGTACTCGACTCCAGACAACCAGTTCGGGTTCATGCCGGGACGATCTACCACAGAAGCTATCCACCTTATTAGGAGGATGGTGGAACAGTACAGGGATAGGAAGAAGGATCTCCACATGGTTTTTATTGATCTGGAGAAAGCGTACGATAGGGTTCCTAGGGAGGTCTTATGGAGCTGCTTAGAGGATAAAAGGGTCCCGGTTGACTATATTAGGGTGATTAAAGACATGTATGCTGGAGCTAAGACTCGGGTTAGGACAGTAGGAGGCGACTCTGAACACTTTCCAGTTATTACGGGGTTACACCAAGGGTCTGCGCTCAGCCCATTCCTATTTGCCCTGGTGATGGATGCACTAACTCATCATATTCAAGGGGAGGTGCCATGGTGCATGCTATTTGCTGATGACATTATTCTAATTGACGAGACACGAGGCGGCGCCAACGAGAGGCTAGAGATTTGGAGACATGCTCTTGAGTCTAAAGGTTTCAAGTTGAGCAGGACGAAGACGGAATACCTCGAGTGCAAATTTGGAGTTGAGCCGACGGAAGCGGGAGTTGAAGTGAGGCTTGACTCTCAAGTCATTCCCAAGAGGGGTAGTTTCAAGTACCTTGGATCGGTTATTCAGGGGATCGGGGAGATTGATGAGGATGTCACACACCGTATAGGGGTGGGGTGGATGAAGTGGGGGTTAGCGTCGGGAGTCTTGTGTGACAAGAAAGTGCCACCATTACTAAAAGGGAAGTTTTATAGAGCAGTGGTTAGGCCTGCCATGTTATATGGAACTGAATGTTGGCCGATAAAGAACTCACACATCCAGAAGATGAAAGTAGCAGAGATGAGGATGTTGAGGTGGATGTGTGGGCATACAAGGATGGATAAGATTAGGAATGAAGATATCCGAGAGAAGGTGGGCGTGGCCCCCATAGAGGACAAGATGCAGGAAGTAAGACTCAGATGGTTCGGGCACATTCAGAGGAGGAGCACTGATGCACCGGTGAGGAGGTGTGAGCGACTGGCTGTAGTGGGCACATGGAGAGGTAGAGGGCAACCTAAGAAGTATTGGGGAGAGGTGATCAGACAGGACATGGTGCGACTTAGGATTAGTGAGGACATGACCCTTGACAGAGAATTATGGAGGTCGAGCATTAAGGTTGTAGGTTAGGGGAAACTTGTGAATATTTCTACAGCACAATAGAGTAAGACTAGCCAGTTAGGAGTTAGACTAAGAATGCCATTGGTCGTCTATTGATGCAGGGCTTTACCTGCTAGTTTTACTATACCAGCCATCTATTTCGTATTTCGTATTCTATATTTCATATCTCTTATATTGCTGTTATTTTATTATGCATTTTTATGGTACTAATATATCGGCTCATGTAGCCTTTTGAGCCGAGGGTCTCCTGGAAACAGGCTCTCTACCCTTCGGGGTAGGGGTAAGGTCTGCGTACATATTACCCTCCCCAGACCCCACTTGTGGGATTATACTGGGTCGTTGTTGTTTGTTGTTGTTGTAGTGTAAATAACACTTCAAGTAACTGATTCTACAATTAAACTCTAAGCTAATACGCGAAATTATATAAAATAACCAAAACGCCCCTCGGGCCCACGTCTCGGAATCGAGTAAAATTTAGATTTTCAGAATCCTTACGCGCTCACGAGTTCATGCATACCAAAATTATCCAAATCTAAGGTCAAATTCCCAATCAAAAGTCAAATTCTAGGTCTAAGAACTTTCTTCTAACTTTTTTCCAATTTTCATCTCCAATCCGAAATTAAATGATGAAACTAACTATAGATCTAGAAAGGGTTAAATAATCGTTACCCAATGATCTCCTTTTCAATTTCCTCTCAAAACCACCCTCTCCCGAGCTCCAAATCGAATTTCCAACTTTTTAAACTAAACCCTCAAAATTTCATATTTCTGCCTAGCTGTTTGCGCATCTGCGGTCCCGTTTTTAGTGGACCAAAGGTCGCATCTGCGACTTCTCACTTAAGGAGGACTTTCCGCACCTACGACTACATTACCGCAAATGCGGTGCCGCTTTTGCGGTTACCTGACCGCATCTGCGGACTCTGGCCCCTTCCTCACTTCTGCTTCTGCAACTGTTGAGCCGCTTCTGTGGTGCCGCACCTGCGGAACCCAAACCGCAGGTTTAGTTATGACAAAACCAGCAGTTGAAGCTGCAACTTAAATTCCAAAATCTTTCCGTCGACCATCCGAAATCATCCCGAGGCCTCCGGGACCTCAACCAAATATACCAATAAGTCACAAACCACTATCCAAACTTGTACCAATCCTTAAAACACCTAAAACAACATCGAAACCTCAAATTAACCATGAATTTAAGCCTAAGAACTCCAAAATTCTCAAAATACGCTTTCGATAAAAAAGTCTATCAATCCTCGTCTGAATGACCTGAAATTTTGCACACATATCACATTCAACACTATGGAACTACTCCAACTCCCGAAATTCCATTCTGACCCTCAGATCAAAATCTCACTATCGGACCGGAACTTTAAAAATTCAACTTTCGGCATTTCAACCCTAATTTAGCTACAGACCTCCAAAATACAATCCGAACACGCCCCTAAGCCTGAAATCACCTAACGGAGCTAAAGGAACCATCAGATTTCCATTCCGAGGCCGTCTTCTCACTGTTCCAATTACAGTCAACTTTCCAACACTTAAGCTCTCATTTAGGTACTAAGTGTTCCAAAACTCTCCGAAACTCGACATCGAACATCCCGGAAAATCAAAATAGTAGAATTAAACTTGGGGAAAATAGTTAATAGGGGATCGAGGTGTTAATTCTTAAGATGACCGTCTGGGTTGTCACACTTACCAATGAATTTGGGAAGAAAAGACTCTTGAAAAATTGCCTCTAGGGTGTTTAGGATTGAGAAATTGTGAGAAATGAGCTAAGTCCCATTTTCCCTCTCTTTTACCCAACTGCGGATAATGCAGTTGCGATGTCTTGTTCGCAATTACGAACATCAAAAATGCGAGACAAGGGTTGCAGAGAATAGAAGTCTCAAATGCGACATTTGGCTCGCATATGCAAACCCCTAACCTTTGCAAATGCGGCCATTCCTTTGTAAATGCGAAGACATCTCAAGGACATACTAAGTCGCAAATGCTAGCTCTGACATTACGCAGATGCGAACTATTCATTGCAAATGCGAGTTCACCTATCCCAAGCCCCTGCTCACAAATGCACTATCTTGCTCAAAAAAGCGAGACTCACATTTACAAGCCAGACCTCGTAAATGCGAGATCAGCAGATCACACTAGCAATATAGAAATCACCAACTATCTCCCAAGTCCAAAAATCAATCTCTTGCTAAGGTCATTCCTCTTGACATGGTTGTGATGAAGCTATTAGATACTGGTAAGGTCATCACTCTTCCTAACTTGATGATTCAACACATGGAAAGGATTGCAGACGCTTCCAAACCTAAGCATGCTTTGCCCTATAGTTTCATGTTGTCTGAGCTGATTGACAAGATCAATATATCCTTGCCTAAGTTTAAGTTTGGCAATCACAGTGATGTCCTGGATACAATCACACTAAGATAGTGTGGTTATGGTGAGATCAAGGCTAGAGAACCAACTGAAACTGCAATTCTGCTTGGAAACAACATAGTTGCTGAGCTTTCTAAGAGGTTGGAGTTGGCCTTGGAAGAAAATACCAAACTCAGGGAAGATAATGATGAATTAAGGAAGGACATCAAGCAGCTCAAGGAGAAGCTGAGGAAGGACAGAGAAGCTCATGCTCAGCAAATTGCAACTCTTGTGAAGGCCTTGACCCCTTCTACCTCTTACCCCTGAACATGGTCCTTATTCACCTATCAAGTGTTTGAGTCAAGTAATCCTAGTAGTGTCCTATCCTTTTTGTGTCTAATTCTGATTAGTATGCAACAATATCTAGCTTATTTTGTTTTAATGCCTTTTTGATCAAGGCTGTTGGCTTAACTTGACACTCTCTAATGAATTCTCTTATGTTATTTTTCAATTTCTCACATGGCTAATATCATCAGAATCATTCATTTTTTTTGATTTTTCTTGTGTTTGCTGTGTGGCCCCTGTGGCGATGAATCTCGTATTATGTATGACTATTTTTATTTTTTCTCATAGCTATCTAATTTTCTTGATGATGCTAAAAGGGAGAAGATAGAGTTGGGAGGGGAGTTTCATCTGTCTGTTCACATTTTCTTAAAAATTGATGATTGTTGATTGATACAGTCTTTGATGTTGGGTTGATAGTTCTTAGTTCTCACATGGTTCATAAGCACAAGATTTGTCAGTATCAAGAAGGAGAATTTATTGTGTGTTTTGATGATTAACAAGTATATACAATGAGCATGTGCTAAGAACCAGGTTTTCATAGTAACTGTTGAAGGTCCTTATAGGATAGCAACTTTTTCTGCAAAAGTTACTGCAATCTAATATTAGTGGAAAAGACTCTTAATACGATAAGGGATGCTGCTTAAGGATATTTGCAAATAGGAGTCATGAAGCTGGGGAGTCTTCATGATCTCAAGATTTGTAAGTGAATGAGAGTTCGACTATGCTTAGGACTCCCAAAGGTCTCAGAGTTGTGAGAATTTAAATATCTTACCTATGGACTGTTGAAGTCCATCTTTTTACACACTTACTCGAGAAAAAGAGCACAACATTTTCAGTTCAAAATACTCCGGAAGTTGTTGACCAAGATTGTTCGGAGAGCTAATTCCTTTTTCACTTGATTCAGTCTAGTTCATGTGTATTAAGGGATTGAGTTGTATTCATGTTTACATCCAAACAATATTAGTTGGATTATTGTCTAAGTTTACAAGTAAGAGTAACTTGTAGTCTTTATACAATAAGTAGAAGTAGTTGGAGTGTGAAGGTGTATTAGGTTACAAGAGTTTTAATATGCACATTTGGCTCATTTATTCTAGTAAAATTGAAGTTACAATTCTACGTGGTAGGTCGTGATTTTTTCACCTTTAAACCGTCTGATTTTTCACATAAAATTTCTATTTTTTTACTTATATGTTGATTTTATTTAAAGCGTTAGAAGTAAGATAAAAAACTAAGTTCTTTAGTATTTTAGGAGCGCACTCAAATTAACATAGTGTTGTATGAATTTGTTATAAAGGCAAATTAGAAAGAGAGAAAAAAAAGGATAGTTAATCTTAGTAATGGAGGAAATAACAAGTTAAAGGGATAAGAAGAAAAGAAAGAGAAATATTTACCCTCTTTCACTTAATTGGTAAAAAGTTTTGATTTTGTGTCTTTTTTTTCTTTTCATTTTAACATTTCCTCCCTTTTTCTTTAATTTACGAATATTAAGGATCAAACAATCGTGGCTAATTGAGGGGAATAGATGAGAGGTGATAATTTGTTTTATAATTTCTCAAACATCTATAATTAGTTTGGGACTTTCTTTGTGATGATATTAAAGGTCATCTTCTATTTTAGAACTTGATTCCGTATTTCGAGGCCTTAAAAATCTTATTTTATCTCTCCTCGATTTACATACACACTCTGGGCGTATTTTCTAAAAGCCTTTATGTGGAAAATTGATGAAATAATGATTTTTGGCCTAAAAAGTTAATTTTTATTGACTTCGGTCAATGTTTTTGGTAAACGGATCCAGCTCTGTATTTTGACGGTCCCGGTAGGTCCGTAGTAAAATATAAGGACCTGAGTGTATGCCCAGAATTAAATTTCGAGGTCCGAATCATGAGAAATGAATTTTTGATAAAAATTGTAAGACTGGAAATCTAAGGAATTAAAGAAATTGATTAGTATTTGATCTCATTAGTATCGGGCTCGTATTTTGATTCCGGAGCCTAGTACAAGTCTAATATAATATTTAAGTCATGTCTGTGAAATTTTGTAAAAACGGAGTTTATTTGATGTGATTCAGGAATCCGGTTGAGAAAAGAGAAATTTCAAGTGTTCTTAAGAATTTCATGTGTTTTGGTGTTAAATCCATAGTTTTTGATCTTATTTTGGCGATTTAATCACACGAGCAAGTTCGTATGATGTTTTAAGACTTGTGTGCATGTTTGGTTTGGAGCCTCGAGGGTCGCGTGAGTTTCGGATAGGCTTCAGGGTGTTTTGGAACTTAAGGAATTTTACTGGTATGCTTCAGGTTTGCAGACTTCGCATTTGCGAAGTCTGGCTCGAAAATGCAAGCATCGCATTTACGAATTTTTTTTGCATTTGCGATCAGAAGGGCTGGGAGGGGACCTTCGTAATTGCGAAGCTCAGGATCGCAATTGCGATAAGAACATGCTGCATTTGCAAACATTTGTTTCATATTTGCGATGTTAGCAGGCCAGACCATTCTTCGCATTTGCAAAGTATTGTCCACATTTGTGAGTTCGCATTTGCAAACCCCTGATCGCAAATGCGATACCTACAACTGTTTAAAAATGATTTTGAACGGGATTTTTCATTCATTCTCCCATTTTTCAAAACCTAAACCTCAAGAGGCGATTTTCCAAAGATCATTTCTTCCCCAAATCATAGGTAAATGAATCTTAACTCATTTCTTTCAATCTTTTACTTCTTTTTACAAGATTTCATCCTAGAATCTAGAGTTTTTCATGGTGGAATTGAGGATTTTTTAGGTAGAACTTAGGAATTTCAAAATTTGGGTATTTAGACCTCAAATTGAGGTCGGATTCCAAACCAAATGTATATTCGAGCTCGAGGGTGAATGAGTAATCAGGTTGTGGTCCGAATTTTGACTTTTGACCAAGCGGGTCCGATGTCGTTTTTTGACTTTTTGGGGAAATGTTGGGAAACATATAATTATGCATTGAAATTGATTTCTTTAGCGATAATTGATGTTATTAAGTTACTTATGACTAGATACGAGTGGATTGGAGGTGGAATCTAGAGGAAAAACGGTAATTGAGCTTTGAGTTGGTCGTTGGCTTGAGGTAATTGTTTGGTCTAATATTGACTTGAGGTATTAGGGATCCCTGACTTATTTACTATGTGAAAATCCATGAGTGTAGCGTATAGGTGAGCTGACGAGTACCTATGCGCCACCAAATTATCTGTTTAGCCTGCTCCTTTTCCCCGTCCCCAATAGATTGTTTTCCTATCTTAACTGCTACATGCTTATTGGTGCTTCCATATTTAATTGCTTCTTGATAGATGTTGTTTTCTTTATTGAAGGTATTAATTGTTTCGTAGTTCATTGTATCACATTATTGGTTTAAGTTAGTTTATCGGTGTTTCATGGTACATTTTAGTTGGTCTCGCTGTGTAGTATTAATTGATGAGGTTTCATAATTGTATAGATTTCCGTTTGGTTTGGTTTGAGGCATAAATGTTGTGGAAGTTTGAGCTAAATTATGAAATACTTGTTCTTATTGTGTGATTGGTACTGATATGGTGGGATCGGGTTGCACGCCGCAACAGGAGGAATAAGGGTGAAATGTGATTGTTTGGTGGGATCAGATTGCGCGCCGCAACATGAGTAATAAGGGTGGACAGGTGTGATCGGGTTACACGCCGCAACATGAGGAATAAGGGTGATATATTAAGGAGCAATAAGGGTGGACTGGTGGGATCGGGTTGCATGCCGCAACAGGAGTAATAAAGGTGAATGTTTATATTATTTCTGATTTTATGGTGGGATCGAGATGCGCGCCTCATCATTTTGTTGTTTATGTATTCTTCTTTTGGTGTGATTTTATTTTGTAGCATTGTAACTTTCTTAAGGATTGGTTATAGCTGAGTACTGACAAGACAACTGGGTTCCGTATTTAATTGTTGCAAGTTACTGTTCCATTTCGTTCCGTACTTCCTTTTTTCTTTATTATAAACTGTATGTAGGTTATATTATACATGCCCCGCCGTAGCCTCGTCACTACCTCCTCGAGGTTAGGCTCGGCACTTATCAGTACATGGGGTCGGTTGTACTGATACTGCACTCTACACTTTCTGTGCAGATTTTGGAGTTGGTTGTGGCTGATCGAGAGGTCGATTGCAGGCATTCATCTAGGAGACCCAAGGTAGTCCTGCAGGCCCTAGCGTTCCCTCATATGTTCTACATTTCTATTTTATTTTATTTCGAGACAGATGTACTTTTCTTTTAGACCAATACTTGTAGATATTCATAGAATGTTCGTGGGTTATGACACCAGTTTCTCGGTGGTAACTGTTTCGGTTTTGTTAATAGCATAAGGATAATCAGTGTGAGGACATGATTTTTCCCTATATGAGTTACTCCCATAAATTCAAAACAAAATAATTTCTTTCAGTGTTTGCAATTTTGTGGATTTTTGTGGCATTTTTTGTTAATTGTTTGCATTTTTGTTTGTGCATTTTAATTAGTGAAAAATACAAAAATGTGTTGCATGTGCATTTAGGAGTTAATTTTTCATTTTAAGAATTATTTAGTAATTAAGTTGTTTTATAAAAAGGAAAAATCACAAAAATAGTTTAATTTGCACCTTTTGATTTTAACTTTGATTTTGAGTAATTTTTTTCTTTTAGTTTGTTTTAATTAAATGTGATAATTTTTATTTTAGGTTTAATTAGTATTTTTTCAGGTTAATTTGGTTTTAGGTTTTAACTTTGATTTTTAGTTTAATTTTGAAAAAAAGAGAGGGGAAGAAAAGGAATTAAAATAGAAATAAGAGAAATTGAAAAGAATTGAAAAGAAGAGAGCTGGATTTTGGGCCATATCCAGATTAATTCGCCAGGCCCAAGCTGGTCCACCCCCATACTCGTCCAAATTGAAGCCCTGACCCGCCCAATGCCCGGTCCATCCAATACCACCCAAAACGACCCCGTTTAGGCCAAATAGATCTGAGCCGTCTATGTTACTTGATCAGACGGTTGAGAACTAGGGAGTTAATTAATACATATATGTCCAAATAGCTCCCCTACCCCAATCATCTCCTTCAACCCTTCAAAGCCCTGCCGAGCTCCGCCCTAAGCCACCGTCCGCCGCCCGCCGGAAATTGCCTACAGCGGCGGCCGACGTCCAATCGCCGCCAAATTTACACCAGATCATCACCTCACCCTCCTCTTTCCAAACCTCCCCTCCTCATGCCTCAAATCTAGATAGAATCCTGCAAATCTTAGATCAAAAATATGAAACCTTAGCGCCTCCACGATGTCTCTAGTAATCACACCACATACCCGCCATGATCTCTTCTCTTTAAATCCCCAACCCATACCCTTCGAATAAGCTCTGAACTCGTCAAATCTTAAATTCGAGTTCAACTCAAAAGTTCAAATCATCTTTCGCCGATCCTGGTAACATGCAGTGCATTTCTTTCAAAGTTTGAGGGTTTGACTCGACGAAACTGATGCGATTCAGTTGTTCTTGACAAAGAACAACAGATTCGAAATAAGTTTGGTTAAGTTTCTGTCTCTGTCTGGCTTCGAGCATGACTGGGTAAATTCTTCTTCCTCTCTTGTAATTTTCTTTCACTGGTTCATCTTCCTCCTCATCCCCTTTCTTTTGGGCTGGTCAAAACTTGTTTGGAGTATTCTAAGTTCAAACCGGTTCCTCTTCTTTTCTTTTGTTAGCTGAAATATCTGAGTTCTTTTTTTTAATCCACTTTGTTTTGTTGGTAATTAGTCTTTGTGCCAATAGCTAATTATTGTTTCATCATTAGTCAATCACCTAGATAATGAAATTAGGTCCATGATTTAGTGAATTGTTGTTATGAAATTAAAGTGGTTAATTCATTCATTATTGCTTCTGTTTCGGTTTGTTTTCAAAGAATTGGTTCTAGGCTTCTTGGTTTGGGGAAATTCTGGGTAGTTCTAATTCGGGTCCATAAGCATTTAATTGGACTACATATCAAAGGCCCAAATAAGGATTCAATTTGGGTCTATGACCCAGTGGCTTGGCCAGTTGACCCGGGTTGTCCTTTAGAGTAATTAAGGGTCATTTGGGGGGTAGTTTGGGAAGTTTGGGGTGAGAAATCTTTTAATAACTGTCTAGGAAGCTTCCTAGAAGCTGACAAAGAGCCTTACTTGGCAAGCAAGTCAGAAATTTGAGGGATCAAGTAGCAAAAATAAGAATTAGAAAGGGACTAGAATTGAAACAATAAAATCTGATAGTTGCCCTATTGCTTGCATATAAAGGCATCTCAATCTTGCCTCTCAAAAGGGATCAGTGATAGAAAATACAGAAAAATAAAGACGGCTAAAAAATTTCATTGATAATTACTGTTTCATTGAACCTTTCCGAGATTTCTTAAGTTTCCAAATTCCTGAAATAGTTTCTGCCTTCTCTGGGGTATAAATGGATTGAAATCGAGTCTTTAACAGTCTGGTTTAGTTTTTGCTGGGTGGTTGTGCGATTGAAATTGATTTCTGGGCTGCCATACTCTATTTTTTGGGCTTGAAAGTATTTTATTGAGTGTGGCTGGTGCTGATTTCTGCTATTGTGTTACTGCTGACCCTCATTTCTTCTTTTCTTTCCATTTCCAGGTATCTTCTATAACCACAAACAATATGTAAAGAATGTGAATCTGCACTTCAAATAGAGAATACTTTGGATACAAGTTGCGATTTCAGTTGATCTCTTCTATTTTTCCTGCTTTCCTTTTATGTTATGATGCATGCAAATCTTAAATTATACACATTAGCTTCCTTAACTTGATTCTGTAAGGACATAAGCCTGAGATTGAAGTATGCATGCCATGAAGGTCTTGTAATAGAAGTAAAGCTACTGTTTCTTATGATCGTTGGGATTTGCAACTGGTTGAACATTGTAGATGTAAGATCTTGGAAAAATTCTGTTGAGCATATTGGTGAGTATAGTATTACTGCATGTGTTAGCATTTTTAGATTAATTACTTAACTAGTAATAGATGTTGTGTTTTGATTCAACAGTCCTGTAAGGACCTGTTGGTGTGAGGTCTTGGATATTTTGGATTAAGAATTTCAAAGTCAATTAGTGCATTGTTGTTCAAGTCATCGTTTAGGTCACCCTGTTCATGTACTGTTTTTTTTTCTGCATAAGAATCTCAAGTAAGGGCCAGTTTGATTTGGGCTATGAGAAGGCCTCAAAATTAGTATAACCCTTTGCATGTTTTGTTAATAGGCTTAAGTTATGTGATTGTCTAAATATGTTGACATGAGATCAAAATTTATTGTGTGATTAAAGTCTGTTTGAAAACTTCAAATTGTTGTTTTGGAAATCCGAGTGTATGGTTTAAGAGGTTGAATAATTTGAGCAAGATGTCAGTAGATAGTGGTCCAAGCTTGAATCCTTTTGATAATATGTTTTCTTGCAACGCAGATGTAGAAGTCACTAGCTTGGGCCATAGATTCGGGCCCAGTTGAGCAAAATTCCCTTGACGGACGCTTCCAACTCTGGATTTCGCATTAGAGACCATTCGTGGTCTTTCGATGATTAGTGCAATGGGCACCGGGGCAGTGGGTCAGAAATTTCTTCGAGTTTTCTTAACAAGTGAACATTACTCATATCTGGTCTAAAACTTTCTCATTAATGCTTAGAAATTCCTCTCGTTGTATAATTAATTGGCGAGTCCTTTAAATTGATCGAGGTGTTCCATGTTTTATAAAATAGTTTATGGCCCTCGAGCATTTATTTTGAATTTCCTTAAGATTAGAAGTGAGGTGTGCCATGCCAAACGAAGATGACATTTACATGGCCCTCATTTAATTAACTTTGTTTTAATCTTTAGAATTTGAGGCGTGCCATTTAGTGAGATTTCTTTGGCCCTCGCAAAGTTGCAAATGCGTAGTTACTTTAGGCGCGTTATTTTAATAATTTACCTTCCTAAATTCGGGTGCGCATTTATGGGACCCAAATCCAAATCCTAATAACGTTATATATAATGTGTTGCGCACTGCTGGTGTATTTATGTAACGTGGTTCAAGACATATTTTAAATGACGTTGCAACTTTCTTTTATAAATAAATAAAAGCGGTTAAGGGGGTTAGAATGCACAAGGGCTTAAAGGTGTATTAAAATCAGATAATAGGCCGGTTATAACAGTTGAGCGACCGTGCTAAAACCACGGAACCCGGGAATGCCTAACACCTTCTCCCGGGTTAACAGAATTCCTTACCCGGATTTCTGTGTTCGCAGACTATAGTCAATCTTTTCCTCGATTCGGGATTTGAACCGGTGACTTGGGATACCATAAATTATCCCAAGTGGCGACTCTGAACTTTTAATAAAATAATCCCGTTTCGATTGTCACTTAAATTAGAAAAAACTCTCTTATATACTCCTTTACGAGGGTGTAGGTAAAAAGGAAGTGTGACAGCTCTGGCGACTCTGCTTGGGACCGAACCCAGAATGTCTGGTTCAAGGTTCAGAATTCGAGCGTAGATAAATTGTTATATTTGGCTTTATCTGATTTTGTTACATGTTTGGGCCTAATGTGCTAAATGTTGCTTTTTTTCATCGCTTTGATATTATCTGAATTGTATATATAAACTGCTACGAAACCCCTCTCTTCTCTCTCCTGAGGAGTGCACGCTGGTCGTGACTTCTTTCTGTTAGTGTCATATCCCAAATAGGATGATGTTCGGACAAGTTGCAAAGCCGGATGATCTTTTGGTTACCGGTACGCAGCCCCCCTCAGCTTGAGTTGTCCGCTCGGGTAAGCCAGGTCTAGAACAAATAAACATAGGTTTTTAAACCTAGTATAACAATACCTCATGCCGGATCCCTAGTACGAAAATTTGTTTGCATCATGTGCATTTTGACTTTGGAGACTCAACACAGGGGTTGGGTCTATCTAGGACAGGTGTACCTGAAATGAAAAGACCATCCTGATGCATCTTACTTGCTACTTGTGCATTTATTTGCTTTGGAGTCGCATGCTGACCGGCTTTTGAATAATAGGAGAAAGTTGAAAAAAAAAGAATAGCAGTGTGAGGGCTAAGTGAGATAATTACCTGTTTTGAAAAATTAATGTCCAAATGGTACTGAAACTCTACCGAAATTTTGAAAAGGAAAAAAATGTTTTATTTTGAAAAAAAAAGAGGGAAAAGAAAAAAAAAGTTGGTTTTTGTTTTAAAATTGTCCGAACTACGCCAGTTTATTTCTCACAGGGTGTGAGATACGTAGGCAACCCTCATCGAGTCCAACTTCACTTTTGCAAAAATAGCCCAAAAGAACAAAAATTTTACTTTTATTTGAAAATAATTAGGGTGATGCCATTCTTGTCAAAAATAGCCGAATGTCCCTAAAAGGGCACCGGAAGGCTGCTTTTGCAAGAATAGCCGCCTGTGGTCATTTTTCAAGGTTTTTTCTGGTTAGCCAACACAACCTTAAAATCTTCGTCTTCGAGGTGCTGAAAGGCCGTATTTGCAAAATCGGATTTTATTTTTAATTTGAAAAAAAAAGAAAAAAAAGTGTCAACTTTGTCTTTGAGTCAAACGAGTCTTGATTTTTGCTTAATCACCCTAATAAATGTGCAGAATGAGCACGAGTCCAAGTTTGCCGATAACAGTCAGGAACAAGATCCCTTTAGAGTTGCATATGTGGTGGGAGGATCTGGGAAAACCGGAGAAAGATAAGGTCAATCTACATTTGGGAGGTCTCACCGGGTTGTTAAATATCAGACCTAGAGGAGACATCATAAAGGCTTTGGTTACGTTTTGGGACCCGACCCATAACGTATTTCACTTCTCGTATTTTGAACTCACCCCAACCTTGGAAGAGATAGCAGGTTATATGGAAAGTACTGAAGGGGTGAGGCATAAGTATCTGATCTCTCCAAGAGCCGTTAACTCTCACAAATTCATGGATTTGCTAAAGATAACCAAGGGAGTCCCGTACTCCGAGTTGGAGGGTGGTTTTTCCACTCTACGTTTTATATACCAGAAGTACGGGCATGTAGGAGGGTTCAACGATCTGGAAGCAGGGTTTGTAGCAAAGGGAACCAAACAAAATGGGATGAGCATAGGCGTTTCGCCTTCATGGTAGCTTTCTTAGGCCTTGTGGTGTTTCCCCAAAACGACGAGAATATAGATTTGCGGGTGGCTAGAGTCATCAAGGTCCTGATTACCAACGCCAAGAGCACTCTTGCACCTATGATAGTGTCTGAGATATACCGAGCTCTTACAGCTTATAAAGCTGGGGCAGATTTCTTTAAGGGATGCAATTTGCTGTTACAGATGTGGATGATCGAACACCTGTGTCATCGCCCTCAGTATATGAGTTACGGATCCACAGAGAAAAGTTGCATTAAAGAGTTTGACACAAGGATTTCAGGGTTCAAGCTGCCAGAGGGGTTTGAAGATTGGGTATCCCACCTTCGTTCCATCACTACGGGACAAATAGAATGGGCACTGGGTTGGCTTCCTGTTGAAGAAATTGTGTATATGCCCGCCACTAGTCCTTACTTCCTCCTAATGGGTCTGCGAGGTATTCAGCCCTACGCTCCTTACCGGGTGATAAGACAGTTGGGAAGGTGTCAGGTGATTCACCCAGATGAAGATCTTAGTGTTTATGTGGTTGAGGTTAGTTCTGATGGCCAATTTCATAAAGAAACAGTTCGTTCTATTTGGAACGAATGCCAGTATTTGACGGTGAACACTTGAGTGTGTGACCTATCTAGAGGCGAAGTCTCACCCGCCTATCTTGCCTGGTATAGAAAGAAGAACACTGCAAGGGCCGAACCAGAAAGACCAGCCAAAAAGCCTCACATTCAGGAATTCATTGAGGCGTCGCAAGAATAGTGGGATTGGTTGGCCAAGGAGAATGAGTGCAGGGCCACAATCAGAAAGTTGGAAAGACAAGTCAAAGAACTTCGAATCGAGAATAGCTTGCAAGCCGTGGCGGACGAAGGTGAAAATAAAAAGCTAGCCAAAGAAAACGAGGCCCTTCGAGCCCAAATTCAGAAAATAAAAATAGCAGCAGAAAACCCCGCCCGAAGTGCCAAAGATGAAAAACTTATAGATAACCTGAGGCAGAAAGTGGGCGAATACAGTTTTGATCTCAACAAAGCAGAAAATGAACTAGCCAGGGCTCGAAATCAATTGGCGAAGAACGCGGATAAACGAGTACGCCTAATTAAGCAATTGAAAGAAAAGTACGACAATGAGGTTACAAAGTTAAAAAAGAAGGTCATTACCGCAGAGAACACAATGATCAAACAGGCGAAAGGTTTCAAGGCTGAAAGAGAACATTGTTATACAGCATTGACACAATTAGAAATAGATTTGCAACAACTTCAGGAGCAGAATCATGTGGCTGAGCAAACTTTGGAAGCCAGGGCCCAGCAGATCGGGCGTTTGTTGCAGGAAAAAGGTGTCATAAGAGAGAGAATTAGAACCATCGTGGATTACATTATTGTGAAGTGCCAAGACTGTGAGGATATGACTTGCACCACCTTCTTTGCGGCAGTGATGACATTTGTTAAACAGATAATAAGTGACTTTGATAGACTTCAAAGGGATCTTGCATATAGGCCCGCGGCGAGACTGAATGATGTCCCGCGGGCACCAGGAGCATTAATGTATTCATGATTTTCATTTGAGTCTATATTTCCTTTTCCGCTAGAGTTTGTCAGTTGTTTTGAGTCTGTATTTTCTTTCTGCTAGAGTCTGTCAGTTGTTTTCGAGTCTGTATTTTCTTTTGTTGGATTATGATAGTTTATTTTTGGAGTCTGTATTGCGTCTTTTCATTAGAGTCTGTTAGTTGCTTCTGGAGTCTGTTAGGTTTGAGTCTTTGTAATCAAAACATTTGCTTTTTATGAAAATTGAAAATCCCAAAATATTTTTTTATTTATTTCTCCAGAACTACGCTCGGTCTGATTCATGCGGGGTCATGATACGTAGGCAATCTCCATAGTATTCGACCATAACCCAAAAGAAAGAAAAGAGTGATAAGTAAAAATATGAAGAAAAGAATAGGAGAAAAAAAATAAGTGCGAAAAGAAGAGGAAAAGAGAAAAAGAAACCGTGAGAAGGAAACAATGACAAAACAAAAGAGGAAAATCGAGCAAAGGAAGGAAAAGAAAGAAAAAGATAAAAAAGAGAGAAAAGAAAAAGAGAAGAGAAAAGGAGAGAGAAAGGAGAAGTTGCAAATGGAAATAAAGAAAAGCCGGAATGACGCAAGCAACCGATCAAATGCATAATAGAAACGGTTAACTACTTAGGTGCACTCACTCCTCAAATGTGTGGTTGCCTATCTGTTAAAGCCCTAATCGCTAACAAGTTTGTTATTGATGAGATTCCAGTCAGACAGGTGGTTAGTTTGATTGGCATTCTGGCAACTCACTCCTACAACACCCAGTCCAAAAACAAGCTGAACATGTCCAACCAGGAACTTGAGGCAAGTATTGTCGATCCGTCAAAAGAGGTAGAAGAATCAGAGGTTAATCTGAAAGATGAGTTGTATAAGCTGAAGTAGTAGATGACTGAAATGTACCAAGCATGGGAAAAAGGGCACCTACCGCCAGTTTACCCCGCCAACCCTGCTTTTATCCCGCCATTGGCTTAAACCCATGAACCTCCCACCGTGAACTCATCTCCGGCCTTTCCCCTCTACCAATAGTGCTATGGCACCACTTCCTATACATCACATGATCCACCACCCAAACAAGTCCCGCACCCTCCTCCACCAGTCACTCATGTTTTTGTGGCACCTCCACTTGATGCATTACACCGATCCTCCAGTGAGCCTCTGTTCCAGACTCACGACAACCAGTATTACCCCTCGGAGCCCACTTTTAAGGTTCCCAAACCCTATTCCTACACTCCTCATTTTGACATCCCTGCGAAAACTGAAAAACCATCTAAAAATCCCGAGCAAGAGGAAATGTTCAGGAAAGTTAAAAGCCTGGAACAATCATTCAGAGACATGAGAGGGTTGGGAGGTCAAGTAAGTATGGCTTACAAAGACCTATGTCTGTTTCCAGATGTGCATCTGCCGGCAAGATTTAAGATGCCCAAGTTTGATTTGTATGATGGGCACGGTGATCCAGTGGCGCATTTGAGAGGTTTTTGTAGCAAAATGAGGGGAGATGGTGGGAAGGACGAGCTGCTAATAGTGTATTTTAGTCAGAGTCTAAGTGGATCAGCGCTAGAATGGTATACTCGGCAGGATCACGGAAGATGGTACACATGGGATGATCTAGCCCAGGCATTTGCTTGCCACTTCCAATACAATCTTGAGATTATTCTGGATCATCTGTCTTTGACAAAACTTGAGAAAAAGCACAATGAAAGTTTAAGGGAATATGGTTTTAGGTGGAGAGAGCAGGCAGCAAGGGTTGACCCTCCAATGAAAGAAAGTGAAATGGTGGATTATTTTATGCAGACCTTAGAACCTACTTATTACGGTCATCTGGTATCAGCTGTAGGCAAGTCCTTCAATGAAGTGGTAAAGATGGGCAGTATGGTAGAAGAAGGGCTCAAGACAAACAAAATCATGAGTTACTCGGATATTAGAGCAACCACCCAAGCCATTCAAAGCGGAACTGGGGGAGTAATTGGAAAGAAGAAGAAATAGGATGTAGCAACGATTGATTTAGGAGCTTGGTTCGGACCCAGGGGTCCATCACATTACTATAACCAGCCTCGACCCCACTACCAAACCTACCCTCATACCCCATATAGCCCACCACAACACTACTACCCACCACCAGTCCCCCATTTTTCCATCCACCATGCCCAAACATATAGCCAACCTCCGGCCCATGCATAATGGCGTGCGCCAGCCCCACAAAATACATACCTAACTCCATAAAATGCCTATCCACCCCCAAGAGTATACTGAAACCCTCCTGGATCAGGTTTCCGGCCCAACCAAGCATTTAAGAACGAGAGGTTGCAGAAGAATAAAACCTTCACTCCATTGGGAGAATCCTATACCAGTTTGTTCCACAGGTTGAGGCAATTGGGTATGCTGAGTTTGATCGAGCCGAAACTGCCAAATCCTCCCCCAAGGAATCTTGATCACTCTGTGAGTTGTGAATATTGTTCTGGTGCTCCGGGGCACGACACAGAGAAATGCTGGCAATTAAAAACAGTTATTCAAGAGCTCATTGATACTAATCGGATTGAGGTCCAACCTCCGGAGGCACCTAATATTAACCAGAACCCATTGTCGGCCCATCATGAGAAAAATATGATTGAGATAGTGCATAAGGAAGGGAAGCCTAAGAAGCCTTCTCAAACTATCATGATGATTCGGTCCAGCGAAGCTAGGCCATTTGAAAAGTCAACAAGTGAGAAGTCTCTAATCAAGTTGAATGGGGCAAATAGTGATCAATCTGTGGTAGTCAATAAGGGGTCCTCAAGTGACGTTGCAGGGAAACATGAAAGAGCGAAAGTGGTTGTGCCAGGAGTGGCAAACAAGCCTGTTGTAATTGTGGAAGGTGCCCGCATAGACCCTGTCATTATCAAGCCGGTAACTCAATTACCAATAGTCAACAGCAGGGCGGTCCCGTGGAATTATGAACGAGCGACAGTGACTTACAAGGGGAAAGAAGTTAAAGAAGAAGTTTGTGAGACCCATGGTTTGACTCGATCGGGGAGATGCTTTGCCCCCGAAGAATTGAGTAAGGCTAAAAGCTCCAAAGACAACCCAATGCTAGTGAAGAAAGCTGTGACCGAAGAAGAAGTAGAGGAATTCTTGAGAAAGATGAAAGTTCAGGACTATTCCATTGTGGAGCAGTTGAGGAAGACACCGGCTCAGATCTCACTATTGTCATTATTGATCCATTCAGACGAGTACCGTCGGGATTTGATTAAGATCCTGAATGAGGCCCACGTTCCTAACAAAATATCAGTAAACCACCTGGAAAAGATAGCTAACAAGATATTTGAGGTAAACAGAGTCACTTTTTTCTGATGATGAGTTACCCATGGAGGGCACTGAGCACAATAGAGCCCTCTATCTCATGGTAAAATGCAAAGATTCTGTGGTTACCCGAGTACTGGTTGACAATGGTTCCAGTGCGAACATTTGCCCTCTCTCCACTTGGAACAAATTGAAGGTGGACGATGAAAGAATTCACAAGAACAGTATCTGCGTTCGGGGATTCGACGGTGAAGGGAAAGATTCAGTCGGGTACATAGTGCTTGAGCTTACAATAGGGCCTGTTGAATTTACCATGGAGTTCCAGGTGCTCGATGTGGTTGTTTCTTACAATCTGCTATTGGGTCGACCCTGGATTCATGCTGCAAAAGCGGTCCCGTCTACTCTACATCAAATGGTCAAGTTTGAGTGGGATAGATAGGAAATTATTGTGCATGGCAAGGATAATTTATGTGCCCACAGTGATGCCATTGTTTCGTTCATAGAGTTTGAAGATGACAAGGGGCCATGTGTTTATTAGATTTTTGACACAGTATCGGTAGAGAAAATTCCAGAAGGGAAGTGTGTTCCAGCACTGAGGGTAGCCGCTGCAGCAGTCATGTTAGCCGTTAAAATGTTGAAAAATGGTTTTGTACCAGGCAAGAGTTTGGGTGCATCTCTGCAAGGTATCGTACAGCCGGTGTCTCTCCCAAAAAACTTGGATACATTTGGTTTGGGGTTCAAGCCCACAGTTGCGAACATAAAAAGAACCAGAAAGCTGAAACAGAGGGCATGGGTCCTCCCAAAGCCCATCCCGCATCTCTCCAGATCATTTGTCAGGCTTGGCGCCAAGAAACGCCCAGAAACAATAGTTCCCAATCCTGTGGTTGGTCCTGATAAGGAGTTGCTTGAAAGGTTTGATTATTCGATGAGGTCAACATGGTGGCAGCTGGAGAGGGTTCTAGCAAGGCAGATGTGCAATTTGTTGGGCCCGATGCAAATATTAACAATTGGGAAACTACTCCTCTCCCCACCAGGAAGGAGTTTGGTAGTTTGCTTTGATTTTCTTTCAGTTTATCTGGATTATTCCAGGGTTGTAATTCAGATTCTATGTTCCGTCTGTTTGGATGTATAAACCTTATTATCTTTTAATTTCAATGAAATGCAATTTCCCTTTTCCTCATTCCTGACAGTTTTATTTTCTTTTCTTCCTTGTACAGCTCTTTTTATGCTGGTTTCAATAACATGACATGCATGAGGAATCTTCGGTCCAGTCTTAAAATCCAATCTAATTCGGAAATAGTAATTCAAGAAATAGAGTGTGATAATGAATCAGAATACAACGAGGATGAGGCCTTTGAAGAGATTATTAAAGAACTAAGCCATGTTGAAGAAAACCCCAAGCCTAACCTGAGTGATACAGAAGCAATCAATTTAGGGGACCTAGACAATATCAGAGAAACTAAGATAAGTGTCCATCTTGAACCTCAACTCAGGGAGGAGATAATTAAAGCATTGGTTGAACACAAAGATATCTTTGCATGGTCATAGGATGCCATGCCAAGTTTAAGCACTGATTTGGTGGTTCACAAATTGCCCACTGACCCGGCATTCCCTCCTATCAAGCAAAAGCTGAGGAAATTTAAAACTGATATGAGTGTGAAGATCAAAGAAGAGGTTACCAAGCAATTCGATGCAAAAGTTATTTGGGTCACTCGGTATCCCACTTGGTTAGCCAATGTAGTACCTGTGCCAAAGAAGGATGGCAAGACCAGGGTATGTGTTGATTACCGTGATCTCAATAAGGCGAGTCCCAAGGATAATTTTCCACTTCCAAATATCCATATTCTGATTGATAATTGTGCCAAACACGAGATTGGGTCTTTTGTGGATTGCGATGCGGGCTATCACCAAATCCTAATGGATGAGGAAGATGCAGAGAAAACGGAATTCATCACGCCATGGGGAACATACTGCTATAGAGTCATGCCATTTGGTTTGAAAAATTCTGGGGCAACTTACATGAGGGCAATGATAGCCATATTCCACGACATGATGTCACACCTCCTTTTTCACTTACCTCCCCCGGAAGGGCGTAAAGGAGTTTTTCCATTTAAAGGACAATCGGAACGAGATTTAATTATTAATTATTCAGAGTCGCCACTTGGGATATTAATGGTGTCCCAAGTCACCGGTTGAATCTCGAACCGAGGAAGTTTATGACTCTGTTAACAGTCCACGAACCAGAAATCTGAGTAAGGAATTCTGTTAACCCGGGAGAAGGTGTTAGGCATTCCCGAGCTCCGTGGTTCTAGCACGGTCGCTTAACTGTTGTATTTAATTTTATCTGATTTTTATGCATGCTAGCTCCTGTGCCTTTTATTAATTTTGAACCGCTTTTTATCATTATTTTAAAAGAATTGCGACGTCATGAAAATGCGTTTCGAACCACGTTACAATCAATGCACACATAGTTATCAACACATTTCGACTTCGTCGAGATTTGGATTTGAGTCGCATCAATGCGCACCCGAATTTTAAGAAGGTTATTTAATTAAATCGTACCTAAAGATGCTAAAGTAGTGTTACTTTGGGGAAAAGCCATGAAGTTCGCTAAACGGCCATCACAAATTCTAATTATTTCGATAATTACTTACTAAGGGTCCCCCACTTATTTATTTTGTGCGGTAAGGCTCTTTTCTATTATTTTATAAGAATTACGATGTCGCGACAACGTGTTTCGAACCCCGTCGCAATCAATGCGCCCGTGATTGTCAACATATTTCGGCTTCATCGAGATTTGGATTTGGGTCGCATCAATGCGCACCCGATTTTTAAGAAGGTTATTTAGTTAAATCGCGTCTAAAGATTATAACCTGATATTATTTTGGGAAAAAACCATGAAGTTCGCTAAACGGTTATCCCAAATTCTAATTATTTGAAAGAAATAAATAAATGAGGGCCATGAGTGTTGGGATTTTATTTGGTACGGCACACCCCGAACTATTAAACCGAATCAACTAACAGCCTGAGCAAACCCATTTTTGGTTATTAACCCAACCACGGGAAGCTAACGTCAAAGTGGTCATTTACAATATCTCAACAGACGCATAGTAGTTACCAGTAAACGAGACAAAGAACAATATGATATGCTACAATAGATTCCACTATATACAGTTGAGGAACTGAGTACAGAAATTCAAGAATGAAAATAAGGCAAGATTATGCAACAATTCAACTAGCTAATGTGAAAGAAGTGGTAATTTGTTTCATCCCAAGACACTAATCTAAATACAGTTGGCTCTAGGCTGCTAGGTTAATGGACAACTGCAAAACAGGCTGTACTATATCTACACAAATAAACTAGACTTGAATTAGCTCTTCTGGTGCCATGGTTAAAGACATCATCAGTGTGTGTTAAGCACTTCAATAAAATGTAAGCTAATGTAAACAATCTGTTCATTGTGTTACTCCTACACCACAACAAATAGCTTGCACAGTTACGATACACTTGATGCTTATTTTAGTTGAGCATAAAATGCCTTAAAGCAGCAGAATGAGAGCAGCGACTAAGGTAGGGGAACTGCAACTACCAAATAATGCAAACATGAAATGACCTGAACAATCTGAAAGGAATAAAGAGTGAGCATTGCACAAAGAGAAAAGAAAATCTCAAATGTAATCGTCCTTCTGTGGATGCTAAATGTCCACAAAGCATGAAAGACACCTGAAACTTTCAAATTCACCACTGCCTTATCATGGAGGTGGTCAGATTTCAACAACAAATGCGTGGAGAAAACTAGTCCAAGCAGGTCAGAGAAGCAACATAGGAAAAAATTATTTCAGACTCGAACTTGACGGAACTAAACCATGTGACATCAAACAGAGCGTTGATTGATTTAATAGACTTAGATGCCAAGGAAATCTCAGTTCCAACAAATGATCTATTTCAATCAGAGAACAAGAGAAGTACCAAACCTCAACAAGAGAACTAACCAATTCGAACAACTCTCAACACTGAACCTCAAACTCAAATTTTAAATCCAAACAATTGAAACAAACAGACCTGAACCATTGAAAAAAAATCACTTAACGCTGAACTAACACGAGTTCAAGCTGGTCTTTAGCTAAATCAGTAGCATAAATCAACAAACCTAACACTGAAAAGAAGAAACCAGAGAATATAGTCCTATTCTGGAAGAATGACAGGATGAAAGGAACTGGACATATCAAACAGTGCTTATGGAACTCGTCTCGAGCTTATACGAGCAAACTGAACCCAAACACTTACAACAAGCTCTAAAGAACCCATTACTGAACTATGGACCATTTGAACAGAAATAAGTTTCTTTATCAAATAGCTAATCAAACTGATTCTAACAGCAAATGACGTGTTTCACTGACTCAAACGACCAAGAATCAAATCTGACTTTGATCAAACGCATTTGTCAAACGATCAGATTCGTACCAGTATTGCAGGGCAGACAACTTCAGAGTTCAAATCATATATAAGATAAACTAAACAGAACCAGAATAAACATGAACACATTGTTCATTTGAAGTTGACGACACTTGATTCAGAATATTCTCCAAGCTTGAATAACTGTCAAGACATGTGGGGAATGTAAGACGACTATTCAATTCGACTTCTACAAACTGAAAATATACAAATACATCCGACTACTGAAAATGAATTCATTCAACACGAGATTCGATCCCAGCACAAACAGAGCACTCGAGGCAGAAACACACAGTTCAAAGCACTAAAACAAAACAGAATCGCAAGAACAGAGAGATGAAGATCGAACCTGAAATTTCGAATTTCTTTTAATAACAGAATCGAGGACGATTACACAGTTTCGACTCCAAAACTATCTCAGGGACACGATGGCAGATCAAAGCTCGAAGAACAGCAATTCAGTAGTAACTGAGTAGAAGTACGAAGTTCGAACAACGACGAACTCAGCAATTCTCAAACTAGCTCCATTTTAAAACCAAAGTTTAGACTGGAATGAAAATTAAACTTGCTTCACCACTAAATTGTTCCGCTCCGATTTTGACAGAGAAACAACATTAAACTCGAAAAAAGAAAAGAAAACTCAAACTATTTTTGTGTATATTTTATAGACTGGAACTAAGCTGAAAATTCCATCGAGGAGAAGAAGAAAGGCTATTTAAAAACCTATGTCTCTTTCCCCAAAAATCTTCTCCGAAAAAAAAACCCCCTTCTCAGAATCGGAATGAGCCCTTTTATGAAACGAATCCCTGATGAATGTGGGGCTCGGATTGAACGAAATCAATCCAATGCCTCACATTCATCCAATGAATCGTCTCTAGGACCTTCCAATCACGTGCTTCCTCTCAATATCGAGCGAGTGAACAGAAACGAATCTTGGCATCAGAAAAATCTGTTAGCAACAACAAGAGGATAGGTAGAGGGACGCGTGGGTTGTGGATTTGAGGCTCACTCGCCATGGATTTTCCGATTTATTGGGACAGATTTGAAGCCTAACTTGCGTGTTCTTCAGAGATGAAGAACAGTCGTGGAGGGGTGGGTTTTGGGATTAGGGGTCCGTGACTTCGACTGTGTTTCATGTGGGTATATGGGCGGGTCGTGTCAGGCGTCTGGGCCGGTTTTTTGTGTGATTGGGCGGGTAGGCAGATAATGCATGGTTTGGGCTGGGGTTGGGATTGATTTTGGGCCCAAATTTGGGTCCTTTATTAAGACCATATTTCTACTCTTATTTTCTCTTTTTCTTTTATTTTCTTTTTCTCATTTTTAAATTTTTTTATAATTTTTCTAATTTTTATAAAGATGTAAAACTAACATGAAATCCTAATTATTTCAAAACAAAGATTAATTAATTCCTAAAAATTATTTTAAATAAAAACCTATTTCATGACAAATGCAAAAGTGAACTAATTTTGTGATTTCATGTTTTGTTCTAAACAACTTAAACCCTAATGGATACTAAAAATATAAAACTAAAGCCTAAATGCCAAAATGCATATTTTTGTATTTTATAAAAATTAACATGCGCAAATAAAATGCAACAATTATCAGAAAATGACACCAAGATGCACAAAAATTGTAAAGATAAAGAAAATTATTTTTGTTTGGGGATTTTGGGAATTATTCATACATAGGGCAAAAATCACGTGCTCACAGCTGCCCCTCTTTGCTCGGAAACATGAAAGGTTTTCGGGCAAAGATAAGTGAGCAACTACGAGCGATTTTTGCCCGTTCAAATATTCCGTTGTGAAGCATTTTTGAAAAGTTTGACCGCATCCTGCTTCAGAGGTTGCCTACATATCCTGGGCTAAACAGGAATCAGGTCAGTGTAGTTCAGGAATGATTGGTAGCTGGGACTACCGGGAGCTGTGATTTCACTGTGAGTGCTGTTGCTACTGCTTGCGGACCTCCCTTATTACACCGTGTAAAAATAAAAGAAGTTAGACTAAGCTATGAACTATGAATTACAAAAGTCCTATCTAGATTCTTCCAACTTGCTCTTGTACTTCCTTGTTGCCTTGTTGTCTTGTGTTGCCTTGTTGCCTCATTGTCTTGTGTTGCCTCGCTAAAAATTCCCTGTTGCTATTTCGACTGGTTAACTGAGATGTTCTTCTCTCTCTCCAAACTGCTGAACTTGAGTAATCCTGAACTCTAATGTATTCCTCTGTTATCCAGGCGAGCTCCTGACTGTTTGAAATTCAAAATACTCGTCTCTGTTTTCCAGGCGGACTCCTGACTTCAAACTGTAACTTGTATGTCTCTATTCTTCAGGCGGACTCCTGATTGCTAAAATTAAAATGTATGTCTCCGTTTTCCAGGCGGACTCCTGATTACCCAACTTGACAAGTATGTCTCTGTTCTCCAGGCGGACATCCTGATTTTAAAAACTTGAAAAATATGTCTCTATTATCCAGGCGGACATCCTGATTGCTAAATTTCAAAAATACATGTCTCTGTTCTCCAGACAGACTCCTGATTGCTAAAATTAAATTGTATGTCTCCGTTCTTCAGGCGAACTCCTGATTGCTAAAGTTAAAACTGTATGTCTCTGTTCTTCAGGCGGACTCCTGATTGCTAAATTTCAAAAATACATGTCTCTGTTTTCCAGGTGGACCCCTGATTACCAAACTTGACAAGTATGTCTCTGTTCTCCAAGCGGACATCCTGATTTTAGAAACTTGAAAAATATGTCTCTGTTCTCCAGGCGGACCTCCTGATTTTAAAACTTGAAAAATATGTCTCTATTCTCCAGGCGGACATCCTGACTTTCGGGTATCTGACCTACATCCTATTATCCAGGAAGGTCCTGACAACTTACACTTGTTTTAATCATGCCAACTTTGTGATCCAATTTGATTCCCTTTATGCACTTCAAGATTATCTTGCATTCAAACAAACCGCACTTTGCCATTTCCTTTTTCAATGACTAACTTTCTGCCCCTGTTACAATCAAAGAAAATTTCGTTAGTTTAAAATGGTGGTTAGTTGATGGCATTTTTGCTGAAAAATCCTTCCCCTACAATGCTTTGTGTTGACTGACTTCCACATGCTGTTTCTGAACCGCTTGACTTTCTGACCAACTTTTAAATTTCCCGACATCCAGCGACCTAAGCGTTTTACACCCCTTATGCTGTTGTTTTCCCAATCATTTCCCGATAAGACATCCGTTAATTCCCCAATTTCTGACCACCTGAATGCTTTTATACCCATACTGTGGTCTCATCTTTTCGACCCTTTTGCCTGAACCTTCACATTTCCCATAACATTTCCCAAATATTCTGCCAATGCAACTTCCGGCGCCTCCCCCTATTCCATTTACATCATGTTGTTTTTGGCATGCTCTGACCACGTTGTGCTTTACAATTCCGGAAGATGGTAGTGAGCTTTGAAGTCCCTTCTGCCTGCTTTGGCCAAAACTAGTACTGGAGTATCTCTGCTAAATGAATACCCTTAACCGAAAATGAAATGCAACGAATTTTGGAATTAAGGATAAGAAGAAACCAAAACCAGATGACTGTTTTTAGGAAGAGAAGGAAAAGAAACTTATCTGAGCGAGACAGCTGGTACCCATGGTCATGACATGCATTTTGGATTAATCGGCCCAATCTGTCCAAATAACCAACTTTCAATTGCCATACTTTATTGCCCAGAACTTCCATCAATTGTTTAAATTACCCAGACCTTTCCCTAATTCCTGCGGTACCTCGAAACATTCTTCCACCCACAAACCTTTTGCCTTTTAACTATCTTCCAACTCACTTTCGCCTCAAGGTGCCCGCGAGGGTTTTCACCCATAAGACTCTCTCGTTTATTTTTCTCTCAGCTCCCGTCACCTTACGGTGCCTATGAGGGTTTTCACGGATAAGACTCTCTCATTTTGCTTTCGTTCTTTCTTGTTTGAACCAGCGTGTTGCCACTGATACAAATTACCACCATTTGTTCGACCTGACATTTCTTAGAGATTGATCAAAAGGTCTTTCTTTGGGCCGTAATGTGGGCTTTTGGAAGGGGTTAGAAAGCGAGGTATAAAAGGCTCAAAACAATTCGAATGGGTTCAAATTACAACTTTCGGAATCCAACTTTCATAACAATCACAATTTCTGCCCCTAGTTTCTTGCTTGGGGATTTTAGATTTTTGTTTTGGTATGACTGAACCTCAGAGAGGCTGCCTACATACCCTTTTGGGATCAAGTCAAACGTAGTTCACTGTATTCAACTTTGTCGTTGTGATTTTCTTTCTTTCCTTTTCTTTCGCTTTTCTTTCTTTCTTTTCCTTTTCTTCTTTTCTTTTCTTCTCTTTCTTATGTTTTCTTCTTTTTTTTCCGTTCTTCTCCTTTTGTTTTTCTCTTCTTTCCTTTATGTTCGGCACCCGTGTTCTCTGATAGTGCCGCTGATTCCGAAAGAGGGGTACGAAAAATAAGTAAGGCTCGACGGGGATAACAAGGGATAAGAGTGTTTGGATAGCAGGACAAAATGCCTTCATCATTTCAATCTTTAAGATATGCCAAATACAGGCAGACATATTCAGAAAAATAAAGAAATCATACATAATATCTTTTGACCGCATCGGAATTGATGGCCATTTCTACACATTTTCCTTCCACATCGGTCAAATACAATGCTCCGTTAGACAACACTCTGGTTACTACAAATGGTCCCTGCCAGTTTGGGGAAAATTTTCCTTTTGCCTCAGCCCAATGAGGCAAGATCCGCCTCAGTACTAATTGCCCGACTTCAAATTTCCTTGGACGTACCTTCTTGTTGTATGCTCTCGCCATTCTTCGCTGGTATAGTTGGCCATGACACACTGATGCCAATCTCTTCTCGTCGATCAAACTCAACTGCTCAAGACGGCTTTTCACCCATTCGTCATCATCGATCTCAGCCTCTGCAATGATTCGCAGAGATGGGATTTCCACTTTTGCGGGTATTACTGCCTCGGTACCATATACCAGTGAGTAAGGAATCGCCCCCACCAAGGTACGAACAGTGGTGCGATATCCTAACAATGCAAAAGGCAATTTCTCGTGCCATTGTCTGGATCCTTCAACCATCTTCCGGAGTATTTTCTTTATATTCTTATTGGCTGCTTCAACCGCACCATTTACCTTGGGACGGTATGGAGTAGAATGCCTATGAGTAATCTTAAACTACTCGCATGTCTCTTTCATCACATGACTATTAAGATTAGCCCCATTAACTGTGATGATTACTTTTGGAATCCCAAACCGATAGATGATATTTGCATGCACAAAGTCAACTACAGCCTTCTTGGTCACAGACTTGAATGTCTTAGCTTCCACCCATTTGGTAAAATAATCTATAGCTACCAAGGTAAACCTGTGCCCATTTGATGCTGCTGGGTCAATTGGCCCAATAACATCCATGCCCCATGCAACAAAAGGCCATGGTGCGGACATCGTATGCAATTCTGATGGTGGAGAATGAATCAAATCTCCATGTACTTGGCATTGATGACACTTACGCACAAAACTGATACAGTCCTGCTCCATCGTGAGCCAATAATAACCTGCTCGGAGAATCTTTTTTGCTAGAACATACCCACTCATATGTGGTCTACAAACTCCAGAATGCACCTCAGTCATGATAGTTGTGGCCTGCCGTGCATCTATACATCTCAACAAACCGAGATTTGGCGTTCTTTTGTACAGTACCCCTCCACTAAGGAAAAATCCACTTGCCAACCGTCGAATTGTTCTTTTCTGATCACCGGTGGCCTGCGTTGGATATATTCCTGCTTTGATATACTCTTTGATATCATGGAACCATGGCTCTCCGTCGATTTCCTCTTCTATCACATTACAGTAAGCATGCTGATCACGGACCTAAATCTGCAACGGATCAACATAAGCCTTATCTGGATGGTGCAACATTGACGCCAAGGTAGCCAAAGCATCAGCAACCTCATTATGAATCCTTGGGATATGCCTGAATTCTATGGCCTGAAAACGCTGGCAAAGCTCATGCAGACACTGCTGATATGGTATAAGCTTCAAGTCCCGTGTTTCCCACTCCCCTTGAATCTAGTGTACTAGTAGGTCCGAGTCGCCCATGACCAAGACTTCCCGTACACCCATATCCACAGCTAACCTCAATCCCAATATACACGCCTCATACTCTGCCATGTTGTTTGTACAGTAGAAACGGAGCCGAGCTATAACGGGGTAATGCTGACCTGTTTCCGAAATAAGTACTGCTCATATTCCCACGCCCTTCATATTTGCAGCCCCATCAAAGAAAAGTTTCCATCCTGACTTCTCAGCTTGTTCCAATTCATCAATGTGCATCACCTCTTCATCAGGGAAATAGGTTTTCAAAGGCTCATAATCTTCATCGACGGGGTTCTCAGCCAAATGATCGGCTAATGCCTGTGCTTTCATGGCAGTCCGTGTCACATATACAATGTCGAATTGTGTAAGTAAGATCTGCCACTTAGCAAGCCTTCCTGTGGGCATGGGTTTTTGAAAAATATACTTGAGCGGGTCCAGGCGAGATATAAGGTAAGTGGTGTAGGATGACAAGTAATGTTTCAATTTCTGTGCTATCCAAGTTAGGGCACAACATGTCCTTTCCAGATGAGTATACTTGACCTCGTAAGATGTGAACTTCTTACTGAGGTAGTAGATAGCCTGCTCCTTTCTGCCCGTAACATCATGCTGCCCCAGTACACAGCCGAATGAACTGTCCACAACTATCAGATATAAAATCAAAGGTCTCCCTGGTTCTGGCGGAACTAACACAGGTGGGTTTGACAAATACCCCTTTATCTTATCAAAAGCCTCCTGACATTCATCCGTCCATTTGACCGCGACATCTTTCTTCAACAACTTGAAAATTGGTTCACAAGTTGTCGTGAGTTGAGCAATGAACCTGCTGATATAGTTCAATCGTCCCAACAAACTCATCACCTCGGTTTTGTTTCTTGGAGGTGGCAACTCCTGAATAACTTTGATCTTTGACGGGTCTAATTCAATACCCCTCCGACTGACTATAAATCCCAACAACTTCCCAGATGGCACCCCGAAAGCACATTTCGCAGGATTGAGCTTAAGATAGTACATGCGAAGCCTTTGAAAGAATTTTCTCAAATCTCTGACATGGTCGGATTGCTGTCTAGACTTCACGATCACATCATCCACGTATACCTCGATTTTCTTATGTATCATATCATGGAAGATGGTTGTCATGGCCCTCATATAAGTTGCCCCAGCATTTTTCAAACCAAAGGGCATGACTCGATAACAATATGTTCCCCACAGCGTGATGAATGCCGTCTTTTCTGCATCTTCCTTGTCCATTAGAATCTGATGATAACCCGCATAACAATCCACAAAAGAACCAATATCATGTTTGGCACAATTGTCGATCAGTATATGGATGTTTGGCAATGGGAATTTATCTTTTGGACTTGCCTTGTTAAGGTCTCGATAATCGACGCACACCCTGGTCTTGCCATCTTTCTTTGGCACAGGCACGACATTAGCTAACCAGGTGGGGTACCGTGTCACCTGAATGACTTTTGCCTCAAACTGCTTGGTAATCTCTTCTTTGATCTTCACACTTATGTCCGTTTTGAACTTTCTCAACTTCTGCTTGATAGGGAGGAGTGCTGGATCAGTGGGCAACTTATGAACCACCAAATCGGTGCTTAGACCCGGCATATCGTCATAAGACCATGCAAAAACGTCTTTGTACTCATGCAACACTCCAATTATCTCTTCCTTGAGTTGTGGATCCAAATGAACACTTATTTTAGTTTCCCGTACATTGTCTTGGTCCCCTAAATTAACCGCTTCTGTGTCATTTAGGTTAGGTTTGGGTTTTTCTTCAAAATGACTTAATTCTTTACTAATTTCCTCATAGGCTTCATCATTGTTACAATCCACCCCATCATCACACCCAATCTCTTGTATTATTACTTCTGAACTAGATTGGCTTTTAAAACTGGGCCGAAGATTCCTCATGCATGTCATGTCATTGATATCAGCATAAAAAGAACTGTACAAAGAAAGAAAAGAAAAGAAAAATGGAAAGAGAATTAGGGACGAAGAAAATTGCATTTCATTAAACATAAAGACAACAAGGTTTTAACTCATCCAAACGGACGGAACATAGCAACTGGATTACAAACCCTGGAATAATCTAGGTGACAAAAAGGAAAACAAAACCCACTACCACGACTCCCTCCGAACTGGAAGAGGAGTAGCTTCCCAATTGTTGATGTTAGCACGTGGTCCGATGTACTGTATGTCTGCTCTGCTTGACCCTTCCCCGGCCTCAACCATGTTTACTTCAGCAAATACTTTCTCGAACACCTTATCCAAATTCCCTTCCGCCTCAATTAACGAACCTGATATCTTTGCCAATGACTGTCTCTTGATACCCGGCCTGACGAAGGACCTGGACAATCGAGGAATTGGTTTAGGGAGCACCCAAGCTTTCTTCTTCAACTTACGGGTCCTTCTGACATCTGCCGCTGTTGGTTTGAACCCTAACCCGAAGGTGTCCAGATTTTTGGGCAAAGAAACAGGTTGAGTAATGCCCTGTAGTTCAGCCCCCAAACCCTTCCCGGGCACAAACCGGTTATTCAGCATTTCTGACACTACCATGACGGTCGCATCTGACACCCTGGGACATGGCACGCTTTTACCCTCAGGCACCCTGCTCACCGGAACCGTGTCGAGGATCTGATACACCCATGGACCCTTATCATCTTCGGTCTCTATAAAGGGTACAATGGCATCATTCATGGCGCATGTGGGATCTTCCCCATGTAACACAATTTCTTGTCTGTCCCACTCAAATTTGATCATTTGGTGCAGTGTAGAGGGCACAACTTTTGCTGCATGAATCCATGGTCGACCCAACAACAGATTATAGGATACTGCAGCATCCAGCACCTGAAATTCCATCATGAATTCGACTGGGCCAATAGTCAATTCGAGTACAATATCCCCTACCGTGTTTGTTCCTCCTCCGTCGAACCCCCGAACACAAATGCTATTTTTGTGGATTCTATCCTCATCAATCTTTAACTTGTTTAATTTGGATAACGTGCAAATATTAGCACTCGACCCGTTATCGATTAGTGCCCGAGTAACCATTGAACCTTCACATTTGACCGTCAAATACAGAGCCTTGTTATGTTCTGTGCCTTCCATAGGCAATTCATCATCAGAAAATGCTACCCTGTTCACTTCAAAGATCTTGTTGGCAATTGTCTCTAAATGGTTCACTGAAATTTTATCAGGCACATGAGCCTCATTCAATATCTTCATTAACGCTCGGCAGTGCTCCTCAGAGTGAATTAATAACGACAACAACGAGATTTGGGCTGGTGTTTTTCTCAATTGTTCAACAATGGAATAATCTTGTACCTTCATCCTTTTCAGAAATTTTTCTGCCTCTTCTTCCGTTACAGCTTTTTAAACTGGCACTGGATTGTCTTTTGCGCCCTTAGCCTTTCTCAACTCCTCGGGAGCGAAACAACGTCCCGACCGGGTTAGTCCTTGTGCTTCACAACTCTCTTCCTCAATTTCCTTTCCTTTGTATGTCATCACTACCTTGTCATATTTCCACGGTACGGCTTTGCTATCAACCACAGGTAACTGGACTACCGGTTTTATGACAACCGGTTCTACATAAGCTCCCTTCACAACCACCACGGGCGCTGATACTGACCCTGGTACCACTATCTTGACTGGCTCCTGCTTTTTCTCAGATACAAACGGTCCCTTCCCCATTACTAACACTGGCTTGTCTTTTATTGCTTTTAACTGAACCACTGGCCTTGCATTCACTTTCTTTTTTTTTGGTTTCCGTAGAACGAATCATCATAACCACCTGCGAAGGTTTCTTAGGCTTTGCCCCCTTATGTATCAGTTCAATCATGTTGGCCTCATAATGTGCTAGTAACGGATTTTGATTGATGTTTGGGGCCTCTGGAGCCTGTACCTCAATACGGCGATTATCAATGAGCTCTTGGATTGCGTTTTTCAGTTTCTAACACTTTTCAGTATCGTGCACCGGCATCCCTGAGCAATACTCGCAACTAACAGAGTGATCCAGGTTTCTGGGAAGAGGATTTGGTGCTTTGGATTCAACTGGGGTCAGCATTCCCAACTGTTTCAATCTGTGGAAGAGAGAAGTGTAAGATTCTCCCAGCGGAGTAAATGTTTTTCTGTTTGGGGCCTTCTCATTTCTAAAAGCTTGGTTTGGGCGGAAGTTGGTTCCTGGTCTGTTAGCCCTGGGAGGTGGATAGGTGTTTTGTGGGGGTGGATGTGTGTTTTGGGGGTTCGGTGCACGCCATTGCGAGTGCACTGGGGGCTGAGTATAGGTCTGGGCGTGGTGAATAGAAAAGTGTGGTTCTGGTGGTGGATAATAGTGTTGCAGTGGGCCATATGGGGTATATTGATAGTTTGGGTGGTGGGGTCTGGGTTGGTTGTAGTAGGGTGGAGGGGTTATTGTGCATGGACCAAACATTAGCTTCAACTGCAGCAACTTCCTCTTTCTTCTTTTTCCCTAGCACACCACCAGTGCCGCTTTGGATGGCCTGGGTGGTTGCTTTCAACGCCGAGTAGCTCAAAATTTTGTTAGATTTCAACCCTTCTTCAATCATGGCTCCCATCTTTACCACTTCATTAAACGACTTTCCGACAGATGTCACTAGATGACCGAAATAGGTAGGTTCCAATGTTTGCAAGAAATAATCTACCATCTCACTTTCCCTCATAGGGGGGTCAACCCTTGCAGCTTGTTCCCTCCAGCGGAAACCAAACTCTCTAAAACTTTCCCCAGGCTTCTTTTCCAGTTTTAATAATGACAGACGATCGGGGTACTACCTCGAGGTTATATTGAAAATGGCCAATGAATGCTTGGGCCAAATCATCCCATGTATACCATCGGCCGGGGTCTTGCCTCGTGTACAATTCTAGTGCTGACCTGCTCAGGCTTTGACCGAAATATGCTATCAACAACTCATCCTTTCCCCCGACACCTCTCATTTTGCTACAGAAACCACGAAGATGGGCTACTGGGTCACCGTGCCCCTCATACAAGTCAAACTTTGGCATTTTAAATCCCGCAGGCAACTGTACATCAGGAAAAGGGCACAAATCTTTGTATGCGACGCTAACTTGGTTTCCTAAGCCATGCATGTTCCTGAAGGATTGCTCCAGGCTTTTGACTTTACGAATCACCTCCTCTTGCTCCGCATTCTTAACCGGTTTCTCAACTTCTCCTGGGATTTCAAAATGGGGAGAGTAGGTATATGGTTCAGGTGCTTTAAAAGTGGGTTCGGGAGGGTAATATTGGGTGTCATGAGCTTGGAATAGCGGCTCACTGGATGATCTATATAGTGGAGCTGGGGGAGGTGCCACAAAGACGGGAACCATGGGTGGTTGAGGATTCTGTTTAGAGGATGGAGCTGGGGGAGCGTATGATGTAGTACCATAACCCTGGGCCTGATAAGGGAAAGCTGAAGATGCGTGGGGAGTGGTAGGCTCCTGAGCTTGAGCCAGGGGTGGGATGTAAGATGGGTTAGCAGGATATAGTGGTGCCGGATGTCCTTGAGACCATGCCCGATGCATTTCAGCCATTTGTGCCTTTAATTTCCTCATCTCTTCTTTCATAGCACCCACATCTGTTACCTCAACCTCATTCGAAGGCTCTACGATGCTGATTTCCGAATCCTGTCCGGTCATTTTTACTTGATCTTTCGACCGGGTGTTGTATGGATGAGTTGCCAGAATTGACAATCAACTAACCACCTGCCTGAAACTCACACATTTAGACAACCACTTTGTTAGCGATTAGGTCTTAACAGATTTAATAACCACACGTTGGCATGAATGCACTTATATAGTTAATCCTTTCTATTATGCGTTTGCTCGATTGCATGCGTCATCCCGGTCATTTTATTTCTTGTTTCGTTTTTCTTCTCTTTGCCTTATCCCTCTCTTGTGCTTTTTCTTTTCTCTTTCTTGTTTTTCCGCTCTTTCCTTTCTTCCCCTTTTTGTTTTTCCACTCTTTCTTTCTTTCTTTCTTTTTCGGTTTTCCTTCTATTTTCCTTTCATTCTTTTGTTTTCCTTTTGGTTATGGTCGAATCCTATGGAGATTGCCTACGTATCGTGACCCCGCACGAATCAGGCCAAACGTAGTTCGTGAAGATAAATGTAAAAACAAGTGTGGAAATAAAAATTCTCAACTTTCATTAATAAACAGACTCTTACAAACTTGACATCTTTTGTTTTGGAAAGAAACTAATAAACGCAATCTGTCATCAAACCAAAAACTCTAACCCTGCAAACATACTCAACTTAGAGAGTTAACGGACGTACAAAAGACTGACTCGAAATGGTAAACACTTACAGACACGGACTATGCATATTCTAGTGCTTCAAACTTAGGTATCCGCGAGGCGTCGTTCGGCCTCGCCGCGGGTCTAGGATCCAAATCCCTTTCAAGCTGCTCTAACTCATTCATGGGTCGCTTCACATAGATCATCACTGCTGAGATAAAAGTGGTACAGGTCATGTCTTCACAAACCCGGCATCTCCTGACAATAGCATGAGCAATGGCTCTGATCCTGTCTTTTGTTTGCTTCTTTTCTATGAGCAAACCACTTTTCTCTTTAAATTGGCAACAATTTTCTCTTTAAATTGTTTCAGTTTCGAAGTCTCTAGCCTGCCTAACCACTTTACCCTCAAGGGCAACCACTTTTCTCTTTAAATTGGCAACAATTTTCTCCTGGTCCCTTTTCAACTGATTCAAGTATTGGCGGCGCTCCTCGATTCTTGTCGCCCACTGGGCCTTAAGTTCTGCCATGGCCTTTTCAGATTTCCCTAACTCATCTTGCCGTTCTCTGACTTCGCTTTTCAATCTTTTTACCAATTTTTCATCGGACCGGCTCCTGGGTTGCTTATCAATGGTTATCTTCAACTGTCGGATCTGGGCCCTAAGGGCTTCATTTTCTTTGGCTAGTCTATTCTTTTCCCCTTGATCCGCGGCGACCTGTACACTGTTCTCGAATTTCAGACTCTCGACTTGTTGCTTTAATTTACCAATCTCAACTCGATAGCTTTCTTCCTTTGCTAATCAATCCTACTGCTCTTGGGATGACTTAGCGAAATCTTCGAGATGAGGTCTTTTAGCCGGTCTCCCATATGCCATGTCACCTCTGAACCATTCATGATACCCTGGAGCAATTTCCCCTTTGACCCTATCAGACACACAAGTGTTGGCCATCAGATACTGACACTCACTCCAAATTTGACGAACCTCTTCCTCGGGGAATCGACCGTCAGGACTAATTTCGACCACTTGGGTACTCAAATCTTCATCTCTCGGTATTACTTGATATCTACCGAGTTGCCTCAGAACCCGATATGGTGCATAAGGTTGTATGATTTTGAGTCCCATTAACAAAAAATGCGGTCGGGCTGCTGGCATATATATGACTTCCTCGACAGACAACCATCCAAGCACCCACTGTATCTGGCTAGCCTTGAGGTTCCGAAATAATGATGCCCAAGCCGTGACTCCTTCCGGTAGACTAGCCCCTTTGATTCTCGTACAAAATTCCCCTATACAAGTTTTCTCAGCCGAACCATGACTCAATAACTGAGAGCGCGAACACAAATGCTCAATCATCCACATCTGTAACAATAAGTTATAGCCCTCAAAAAATTTGCCCCCAGTTTTGCACGCAGTGAGGGCTCTGAAGATGTTAGCCACAATCATAGTTGCTAAAGTGCTTTTCCCCATGGTTTGCAAGGTACTGACGATGCTTGCTATTCTCAAATCAATATTGCCATCTTTCCTTAGGAATATTACGAGACCCAAAAAAGTTATCATAAATGCCACTCGTCTGTGGTCCTCCCATTTTTGTTGACTATTTCTGCTGCACAGATTAAAGTCCGGATCATTGAACCCGCCCACATGGCCATATCTATCATACATGAAGCAGAAGCTGCAGAAACCCTTTGCAAAATCTGGATGATGAACTGTTCGGGGTATTTTCAAGGAATCCAGGAATCGGTGTATGGTAATGGCCCTAGGAGCAATCAAGTATTTGAACCTCAATGGAGCTTGGTCACTCCCAATGTACCCCGCTATTTCTTCCAACGTTGGGGTGAGTTCGAAGTCCGAAAAATGAAACACATTATGTGCCGCATCCCAATGGGCGACCAGTGCCCTGATGATATCCCCCCGAGGCTGAATGTTTAATAAATCCGGAAGGTCTTTTAAATATTTTCTCACTTCGTCTTGCCCTTCGTTACCCAAATCATTCCACCACAATTGCAGCTCGAAAGGGATTTTGGTCATTATTGAAAAATGCTCATTTATCATCGTGCTCATCCTACACATTTATTAAAGCGTTTAAGCAAAAGAAAACTTTTATTTAACTCAAAAAAGAAGAAAGCTATCTATATTATTGACTCAAAATTACCCCTCATATTTCCAAATGAAGAACTCAATTCTCAATTCTAAAAATTTTAAGATAAAAGACCCGATATTGCGACACGGCCTTCCTGCGCCTCCGGGGCGAAGATTTTAAGGCTGTGAGGGTCAAAAATCGAAATACGACCAAAGGTAGCTGTTTATGAAAAGTCGGCCTTTCGGTGCCCCGTTTGGCTATTGTTGACAAAAACGGCATCACCTGGTTTATTTATGACAAAAGTAAAATTTTGATATTTTTGGTTATTTTTTGCAAAGGGGAGGTTGGACCCGATGAGGGTTGCCTACGTATCTCACGCCCTGTGAGAATCAAACCATGCGTAGTTCGGGCAAATTAACCGAACTATTTTAAAACAATACTCTTTTGATTTTTATTCATGAATAAAAACTATTTTTAGAGACAAGACTCTTTTTTTCTTTCCAACAAATAAAACAGCCCATTTTTAAGCTGACAATAACAGACTTTTTTTTTTTTTCATTTTTTCCCTTTCAATAAACAATAAACAACCCATTTTCCAAAACTAAGAATAAAAGATTTTTTTTTTTCAACAGACACTTTTCAAAAAGACCGTTTTTTTTTTCTTTGCTTTTTTTAGTAAAACAAAATAACATATTTTCCTTTTTTTTCAAAATTTTGGCAGAGTTTCGCCAGTAATTGGTCATTGATTTTCCTAAAATAATCAATTAACTCCCTAACTGATATTTCTTTTTTTCTTTTCTCTCTTTTTTTCTTCAATTTTCCAACATTCCCGAGATTCAGAAACCGGTCAACATGCAAGTTCGAAACAAATATATGTACAGAGCAAGTAGGATGCATCAGAATAGTCTTTTTCATTTCAGGTTGCTAGTCCTAAACGGACCCAACCCCTGCGTTGAGTCCCCTAAGTCAAATGCAACGTGATGCAAATAATCGTTCCTACTAGGGATCCGGCATGAAGTCACGTTATTCTATATTCAAAACCTGGGTCAGTGTACTAGACTGTGTACCCGAGCGGACAACTCGGGTCGAGGAGGGGGCAACTTACCGGGAACCAAAAGGCCATCCGGCTTCGTAACTTGTCCGACCTCTTTCTTATTTCAAGGTACGACACTAACAGAATGGGGAGTCTCAACCAGTAAACACATCCCCGGAGGTGAAGAGAGAAGGGTGTCGGCACAGTTTATATACAGTTTAAACAATATCAAAGCGGTAGCATTTTAGCACATTCAGCATAAATCATTTAGGAAAAATCAGATACAACTAAATACAACAATTTATCTAAGCTCGAATTCTGAACCCTGAACCAGAGATTCTGGGTCCTCTCCCCAGCAGAGTCGCCAGAGCTGTCACACCTCCTTTTTCACTTACCTCCCCCGGAAGGGCGTAAAGGAGTTTTTCCATTTAAAGGACAATCAGAACGGGATTTAATTATTAATTATTCAGAGTCGCCACTTGGGATATTAATGGTGTCCCAAGTCACCGATTGAATCCCGAACCGAGGAAGTTTATGACTCTGTTAACAGTCCGCGAACCAGAAATCCGAGTAAGGAATTCTGTTAACCCGGGAGAAGGTGTTAGGCATTCCCGAACTCTGTGGTTCTAGCACGGACGCTTAACTGTTGTATTTAATTTTATCTGATTTTTATGCATGCTAGCTCCTGTGCCTTTTATTAATTTTGAACCGCTTTTTATCATTATTTTAAAAGAATTGCGACGTCATGAAAACGCGTTTCGAACCACGTCACAATCAATGCACCCGTAGTTATCAACACATTTCGACTTCATCGAGATTTGGATTTGTGTCGCATCAATGCGCACCCGAATTTTAAGAAGGTTATTTAATTAAATCGTACCTAAAGATACTAAAGTAGTGTTACTTTGGGGAAAAGCCATGAAGTTCGCTAAACGGCCATCACAAATTCTAATTATTTCGATAATTACTTACTAAGGGTCCCCCACTTATTTATTTTGTGCGGTAAAGCTCTTTTCTATTATTTTATAAGAATTACGATGTCGCGACAACGTGTTTCGAACCCCGTCGCAATCAATGCGCCCGTGATTGTCACCACATTTCGGCTTCATCGAGATTTGGATTTGGGTCACATCAATGCGCACCCGATTTTTAAGAAGGTTATTTAGTTAAATCGCGTCTAAAGATTATAACGTGATATTATTTTGGGAAAAAACCATGAAGTTCGCTAAACGGTTATCCCAAATTCTAATTATTTGAAAGAAATAAATAAATGAGGGCCATGAGTGTTGGGATTTTATTTGGTACGGCACACCCCGAACTATTAAACCGAATCAACTAACAGCCGGAGCAAACCCATTTTTGGTTATTAACCCAACCACGGGAAGCTAACGTCAAAGTGGTCATTTACAATATCTCAACAGACGCATAGTAGTTACCAGTAAACGAGACAAAGAACACTATGATATGCTACAATAGATTCCACTACATACAGTTGAGGAACTGAGTACAGAAATTCAAGAATGAAAATAAGGTAAGATTATGCAACAATTCAACTAGCTAATGTGAAAGAAGTGGTAATTTGTTTCATCCCAAGACACTAATCTAAATACAGTTGGCTCTAGGCTGCCAGGTTAATGGACAACTGCAAAACAGGCTGTACTATATCTACACAGATAAACTAGACTTGAATTAGCTCTTCTGGTGCCATGGTTAAAGACATCATCAGTGTGTGTTAAGCACTTCAATAAAATGTAAGCTAATGTAAACAATCTGTTCATTGTGTTACTCCTACACCACAACAAATAGCTTGCACAGTTACGATACACTTGATGCTTATTTTAGTTGAGCATAAAATGCCTTAAAGCAGCAGAATGAGAGCAGTGACTAAGGAAGGGGAACAACAACTACCAAATAGTGCAAACATGAAATGACCTGAACAATCTAAAAGGAATAAAGAGTGAGCATTGCACAGAGATAAAAGAAAATCTCAAAAGTAATCGTCCTTCTGTGGATGCTAAATGTCCACAAAGCATGAAAGACACCTGAAACTTTCAAATTCACCACTGTCTTATCATGGAGGTGGTCAGATTTCAACACCAAATGCGTGGAGAAAACTAGTCCAAGCAGGTCAGAGAAGCAACATAGGAAAAAACTATTTCAGACTCGAACTTGACGGAACTAAACCATGTGACATCAAACAGAGCGTTGATTGATTTAATAGACTTAGATGACAAGGAAATCTCAGTTCCAACAAATGATCTATTTCAATCAGAGAACAAGAGAAGTACCAAACCTCAACAAGAGAACTAACCAATTCGAACAACTCTCAACACTGAACCTCAAACTCAAATTTTAAATCCAAACAATTGAAACAAACAGACCCGAACCATTGAAAAAAAAATCACTTAACGCGGAACTAACACGAGTTCAAGCTGGTCTTTAGCTAAATCAGTAGCATAAATCAACAAACCTAACACTGAAAAGAAGAAACCAGAGAATATAGTCCTATTCTGGAAGAATGACAGGATGAAAGGAACTGGACATATCAAACAATGCTTATGGAACTCGTCTCAAGCTTATACGAGCAAACTGAACCCAAACACTTACAACAAGCTCTAAAGAACCCATTACTGAACTATGGACCATTTGAACAGAAATAAGTTTTTTTATCAAATAGCTAATCAAACTGGTTCTAACAGCAAATGATGTGTTTCACTGACTCAAACGACCAAGAATCAAATCTGACTTTGATCAAACGCATTTGTCAAACGATCAGATTCGTACCAGTATTGCAGGGCAGACAACTTCAGAGTTCAAATCATATATAAGATAAACTAAACAGAACCAGAATAAACATGAACACATTGTTCATTTGAAGTTGACGACACTTGATTCAGAATATTCTCCAGGCTTGAATAACTGTCAAGACGTGTGGGGAATGAAAGACGACTATTCAATTCGACTTCTACAAACTGAAAATATACAAATACATCCGACTACTAAAAATGAATTCATTCAACACGAGATTCGGTCCCAGCACAAACAGAGCACTCGAGGTAGAAACACACAGTTCAAAGCACTAAAACAAAACAGAATCGCAAAAACAGAGAGATGAAGAACGAACCCGAAATTTCGAATTTCTTTTAATAACAGAATCGAGGATGATTACACAGTTTTGACTCCAAAACTATCTCAGGGACACGATGGAAGATCAAAGCTCGAAGAACAACAATTCAGTAGTAACTAAGTAGAAGTACGAAGTTCGAACAACGACGAACTCAGCAATTCTCAAACTAGCTCCATTTTAAAACCAAAGTTCAGACTGGAATGAAAATTAAACTTGCTTCACCACTAAATTGTTCCGCTCCGATTTTGACAGAGAAACAACATTCAACTCGGAAAAAGAAAAGAAAACTCAAACTATTTTTGTGTATATTTTATAGACTGGAACTAAGCTGAAAATTCCATCGAGGAGAAGAAGAAGGGCTATTTAAAAACCTATGTCTCTTTCCCCAAAAATCTTCTCCGAAAAAAAAAACCCTTCTCAGAATCGGAATGAGCCCTTTTATGAAACGAATCCCTGATGAATGTGGGGCTCGGATTGAACGAAATCAATCCAATGCCTCACATTCATCCAACGAATCGTCTCTAGAACCTTCCAATCGCGTGCTTCCTCTCAATATCGAGCGAGTGAACAGAAACGAATCTTGGCATCAGAAAAATCTGTTAGCAACAGCAAGAGGATAGGTAGAGGGACGCGTGGGTTGTGGATTTGAGGCTCACTCGCTATGGATTTGCCGATTTATTGGGACAGATTTGAAGCCTAACTTGCGTGTTCTTCAGAGATGAAGAACAGTCGTGGAGGGGTGGGTTTTGGGATTAGGGGTCCGTGACTTCGACTGTGTTTCATGTGGGTATATGGGCGGGTCGTGTCAGGCGTCTGGGCCGGTTTTTTGTGTGATTGGGCGGGTAGGCAGATAATGCATGGTTTGGGCTGGGGTTGGGATTGATTTTGGGCCCAAATTTGGGTCCTTTATTAAGACCATATTTCTACTCTTATTTTCTTTTCTCTTTTATTTCCTTTTTCTCATTTTTAAATTTTTTTATAATTTTTCTAATTTTTATAAAGATGTAAAACTAACATGAAATCCTAATTATTTCAAAACAAAGATTAATTAATTCCTAAAAATTGTTTTAAATAAAAAACTATTTCATGACAAATGCAAAAGTGAACTAATTTTGTGATTTCATGTTTTGTTCTAAACAACTTAAACCCTAATGGATACTAAAAATATAAAACTAAAGCCTAAATGCCAAAATGCATATTTTTGTATTTTATAAAAATTAACATGCGCAAATAAAATGCAACAATTATCAGAAAATGACACCAAGATGCACAAAAATTGTAAAGATAAAGAAAATTATTTTTGTTTGGGGATTTTGGGAATTATTCATACATAGGGCAAAAATCACGTGCTCACACATGATACACAGAGAGATAGAGGTCTATGTGGATGATGTGATCATAAACTCTAGAAAGCAGTCTGACCATGTCAGAGATTTGAGAAGGTTCTTCCAAAGGCTTCGCAGGTACAATCTTAAGCTCAATCCTGCAAAGTGCACATTCGGTGTGCCATTTGGAAAATTGCTGGGATTCATAGTCAGCCGCCGAGGTATTGAATTGGACACGTCAAATATTAAAGCTATCCAAGAATTGCCACCTCCAAGGAACAAGACTGAAGTGATGAGTCTATTAGGGAGGTTGAACTACATCAGCAGGTTCATTGCTCAACTTACGACAACCTGTGAGCCTATCTTCAAGCTGTTGAAGAAAGATGCTGCAGTTAAGTGGATAGACTAGTGTCAAGAAGCATTTGATAAGATAAAAGGGTATTTGTCAAACTCGCCTGTATTGGTGCCACCAGAACCGGGGAGACCTTTGATTTTGTATTTGACGGCCCTGGACAATTCTTTTGGCTGTGTATTGGGTCAGCATGACATCACCGATAGGAAGGAGCAAGCCATCTATTATCTCAGCAAGAAGTTCATGTCTTACAAAGTTAAGTACACTCACCTTGAGAGGACATGTTGCGCCCTAACTTGGGTAGCACAGAAGTTGAAGCACTATTTGTCCTCTTACACTACTTACCTCATCTCTCATTTGGATCCGTTAAAGTATATCTTTTAGAAGCCTATGCCTACAGAGAGGCTCGCAAAATGGTAGATCTTGCTCATAGAATTTGACATTGTCTATGTGACTAGGACTGCGATGAAAGCCCAGGCATTGGCCGATCATTTGGCTGAGAACCCAGTGGATAAGGAATATGAGCCTTTGAAGACTTACTTCCCTGATGAAGAGGTCATGCACATTGATGAGTGGGGACCAGTTGGGGAGCTAGGGTGGAAACTTTTCTTTGACGGAGCTGCTAACATGAAGGGCATTGGGATAGGAGCCGTACTTATTTCTGAAACGGGGCATCACTACCCTGTTACCACTCAACTTCGTTTCTACTGTACTAACAACATGGATGAGTACGAGGCATGCATTTTGGGTTTGAGGTTGGCTACAGACATGGGTGTCCAGGAAGTCTTGGTCTTGGGAGACTCAGACCTTCTGGTGCAACAGATCCAAGGGGAATGGGAAACACGTGATTTAAAACTCATACCGTACCGGCAATGTTTGCATGATCTTTGTCAGCGGTTTCGATTAGTATAGTTCAGGCATATTCCAAGGATCCATAATGAGGTTGTCGATGCTTTAGCTACTCTGGCGTCAATGTTACATCACCTAGATAAGGCTTATGTTAACCCTTTGCATATTCAGGTCCATGATCAGCACGCTTACTGTAATGTGGTGAAAGAAGAACTGGACAGCGAGCCTTGGTTTCATGCTATCAAGGAGTATATCAGGATGAGGGTGTATCCAGTACAAGCCAAAGGTGATCAAAAGAGAATAATTCGGCGTTTAGCAAACAGATTTTTCTTCAGTGGAGGGGTTTTGTACAAAAGGACTCCGGATCTTTGACTGTTGAGATCCGTAGATGCTAGACATGCCACAACTATCATGACCGAAGTGCATTATGGAGTTTGTGGATCGCACATGTGTGGGTATGTGCTGGCAAAGAAAATTCTCCGAGCAGGTTATTATTGGCTCACTATGGAGCGAGATTGTATCAGTTTTGTGTGCAAGTGTCATCAGTGCCAAGTGCACGGAGATTTGATCCATTCCCCACCATCTGAATTGCATACAATGTCCGCACCATGGCCCTTTGTTGCTTAGGGCATGGATGTCATTGGGCTAATCGAGCCAGCAGCGTCCAATGGGCACAGGTTTATTCTAGTGGCCATTGATTATTTCACCAAGTGGGAAGCTAAAACTTTCAAGTCTGTGACCAAGAAAGCAGTGGTCGATTTTGTGCACTCAAACATCATTTGTCAGTTCGAGATCCCAAAGGTGATCATCACAGATAATGGGGCTAATCTCAACAGTCATTTAATGAAAGAGGTGTGTCAACAGTTTAAGATTACACATCGCAGTTCCACCCCATACCGCCCCAAGGCGAATGGAGCAGTCGAGGCAGCCAACAAGAACATAAAGAAGATACTTCGAAAAATGGTGGAAGGGTCCAGGCAATGACATGAGAAGCTGCCTTTTTGCATTGTTGGGTTATCGCACTACTGTTCGCATTTCAGTAGGGGCAACTCCTTATTTGTTGGTATATGGCACGGAAGTAGTGATACCCGCGGAAGTTGAACTTTCATCCCTTCGGATTGTTGCAGAAGCCAAAATTAACGATGATGAGTGGGTTAAAACCCGCCTGGAACAATTGAGTTTGATTGATGAGAAAAGATTAGCAGCAGTATGTCATAGCCAGTTGTATCAACAGAGAATGGCAAGAGCATATAATAAAAAGGAGCGTCCACAGAAGTTTGAGTGGGTCAGTTAGTATTGAAATGCATTCTTCCTCATCAGGATAAAGCAAAAGGCAAGTTTGCCCCAAACTGGCAGGGGCCGTTCGTCGTAAAAAGAGTGTTGTCTAATGGTGCTTTGTACTTAACAGATATAGAAGGCAAATGTGTAGAAATGGCCATCAATTCCGATGCGGTCAAGAGATATTATATATGATTTCTTTGTTTAAATTGTATTTGTGTGTACTTGGCATGTTTTGAAGATTGGAATGACGAAGGCGTTTTGTTCTGCTATCTAAATACTTTATCCTTTGTTATCCCCTTGAGCCTTATTTATTTCTTTTCATACCCCTCTTTTGGAATCAGTAGCAAAGATCAGAAATGCAAGTGCAAAAGATGAGTAAAGGAAAAAAGAAAAGAAAAGAATGAAAAGAAAGAAAAGAATGAAAAGAGAAAGAAGAAGAAATGAAAAAAAGGAAAAAAAACAAACAAAATAACAAAACAACAATGCAACAAAAAGAGAAAAAGAAGAAAGAAAGGAAAGAAGAGAAAGAGGAAGAACAGAAAAGAAAAATCACAACAACAAAGCAATTTCTACGTCCTGAACTACGTTCGACCTGATTTTTTGTAAGGATACGTAAGCAGCCTCATGGTTCGATCCCATCAAACGAAACCCCAAAAGCCCCAAGCAAAGAAACTGGGGCAAAAGTTGTGGTTGTTGCAAGAAATCTGATTCCATAAGCTGTAATTTTGAACTCATTTGAATTGTTTTGAGCCTTTGATACCGTTTCTTTCTAACCCTATCCAAAAGACCGCATTACGGTCCAAAGGAAGACCTTCCCATCAGTCTTCAAGAAATGCCAAGTCAAGCAAGTGGAGGGGATTCATATCAAGGGAAACACTCTGGCCCACACAGAAAATATTGAAAATGAGAGAGTCTTATTGGTGAAAACCCTCACGGGCACCATAAGGCGACGGGAGCTGAGAGAAATAAAAAATGAGAGAGTCTTGGTAGTGAAAACCCTCACGGGCACCGTAAGGCGAAAGTGAGTTGAGAGATGAACAAATGAGAAAGGCTTGTTGGTGAAAACCCTTCAGGGCACCACAGGTCGAACAAGGTCAAGGTTTTGGTAAAGAAGTCAGGTTATGGAAATTCTGGGGCAACAAAGTATGGCAACTGAAAGTTGATTGGTTGGACAGATTGGGCTGATTAATCCGAAATGCATGTCATGATCATTGGTACCAGTTGTTCCACTCAGATAAGTTTCTTTTCTTTCTCCCTTTTAGCAGTCATCCAGTTTTGGATTCTTCTTATCCTTAACTCGCAAAGTCATTGCGTTTCATTTTCTTTTGGGTTTTATTTCTCTAAGATATTTCAATGTCGATTCTGTTTGAGAAATAAAGAAAGGGTTTCAAAGCTCACTACCAACTTCCAAAATTGTGAAGCACGGTTTGGCCAGAACATACCAAAGATAGCATGATGTAAAGCGGGATATAAGAAATCACCAGAAGTTTCATAGGTGAAATAATTTGGCAATTTCATGGGAGATGCAAAGGTTCAGATAAAGGGGTCAGAGGTGTAAAACAACAACATGGGTATAGAATACTCGGGTCATCAAAGATCATGGGCTTTGTAAGTCAGACAGAAAGTCAAGCGATTTAGGGCCAGTTCGGGAAAGCAGGTCGGAACGAAACATGGCAGCGGAGAGACCTTCAGCAAGAATGCCATCAACTAACCACCATTTTAAATTGACAAGATTTTCCTTTGATTGAAACAGGGGAAAAAATTTCGTTTGTTTCGAAGGAATTCTCCGTAAGGGAAGAGCAAGCACTAATCAGGTTTGACCGTAAACTCTCAGGACCCTCCTGGATAATGGAATTTAGTTTTAAGTGTTCAGGACCCTCCTGGACAATGGGATGTAGTTCTAAGAGCTTCATAGAAAATAAGATTTAGCGTAAGTTTTACCTTTAGGAAATAGGATTTAGCTTTGAAGTTGTCACTCTTAAGGTGAGATTTATTTTGAAATTTTGAGGACCCTCCTGTAAAATGAGACTTAGTTTAAAATCCAAAACAATCATGAGTAGCATAAATGTACCCCTAAGGAATATAAGTTGTCTTCAAAGTTTGCATGTCTAAGATATGATTCAATTAGGAGTTTTCAAGACCCTCCTGAATAATGGGACCTAGCTTTAAGATTTCCATTAGATAACAAGGTTTAGCATAAGTTCTGTTGTAGGGTAATATAATTTAGCCGTAAAATTATCACTCTTAAGATAAGACTTAATTTTTGATTGGCAGGACCCTCCTGGATAATGGGACGTAGTTTAAAACTGGTTTGGATAACAAGATTTAGCATAAGACATACCTTCAGTAGATATAATTCAGCTTTAAAATTGTCGTTTAATTAAGAGTTGTCAGGACCATCCTGGATAATGGGGAGTAGTTTAAGACCCTTTTAGATAACAAGATTTAGCGGAAGTAACACCTTTAGAAGATATAACTTAGATTTAAAATTGTCGTTTAGTTAAGAGTTGTCAGGACCCTCCTGGATAATGGGGAGTAGTTTAAGACCCTCTTAGATAACAAGATTTAGCGGAAGTCATACCTTTAAAAGATATAGCTTAGATTTAAAATTGTCGTTTAGTTAAGAGTTGTCAGTACCCCCTGGATAATGGGACCTAGCTATCAAATTCTTAGTAATATTTGGTAACATGATTCAGTTTAACACTCACATATGTGCCCAGCTACCAGACTGGGGCAGAAAATTTTCTTTGTTTTGTCTATTTTTGTTGAAATAAGGTACCCACTTGGAGAACAGGGAGAATACATTTCAAGTTCAGCAATCAGGAGCCTGCCTAGAGAGTAGGGAATACATTCAAGTTCAGCAGTCAGGAGCCCACCTGAAAAGCAGGGAATATATTTCACGTCAGCAATCAGGAGTCCACCTGGAGAACAAGAGAGTATAACTCAAGTTTTAGCTTTCAAGTTCTTATTGATATTTGGAGCCCGCCTGGAGAGCAGGGAATACATTTCAAGTTAGCAGTCAGGCGTCCACCTGGAGAGAAAGGGAATACAATTCAAGTTCAGCAGTCAGGCGCCCACCTGGAGAGCACGGGAATACAATTCAAGTTCAGCAATCAGGCTTCCACCTGAAGAAAGGGAAAACACCTCAGATTACAATTCAAGCCGGCAACAAATCAATATGGCAACAAGAGCTGCAAGATCAAGTTTGAAGAGTAGATAGGATTTCTTGTAATTCATAGATCATAGTTTAGTCTAGCGTCTTTTATTTTGACATGGTGTAATAAGGAGTTCAGTAAGCAGTAGCAGTAACAGCAGAAACAGTGAAATCGCAGCTTCATGGTAGTCCCAGCTACTAGACATTCCTGAACTACACTGACCTGACCAAGGATATGTAGGCAACCTCAGAAGCAGGGTGAGGTCAACTCTTTCAAAAATGCTTCCCACGGAGTATTCAAACGGGCAGAAATCGCTCGTATCCGCTCACTTTATCTTTGCACAAAAGCTATTCGTGTTTCCGAGCAAAGAGGGGCAGCTGTGAGCACGTGATTTTGCCCTATATGAATTACTCCTATAAATTCAAAACAAAATAATTTCTTTCAGTGTTTGCAATTTTGTGGATTTTTGTGGCATTTTCTATTAATTGTTTGCATTTTTGTTTGTGCATTTTAATTAGTGAAAAATACAAAATATGCGTTTCATGTGCATTTAGGAGGTAATTTTTCATTTTAAAAATTATTTAGTAATTAAGTTGTTTTATAAAAAGGGAAAATCACAAAAATAGTTTAATTTGCACCTTTTGATTTTAACTTTGATTTTGAGTAGTTTTTTTTCTTTTAGTTTGTTTTAATTAAATGTGATAATTTTTATTTTAGGTTTAATTAATATTTTTTCAGGTTAATTTGGTTTTAGGTTTTAACTTTGATTTTTAGTTTAATTTTGAAAAAAAAGAGGGGAAGAAAAGGAATTAAAATAGAAATAAGAGAAATTGAAAAGAAGAGAGCTGGATTTTGGGCCAAATCCAGATTAATTCGCCAGGCCCAAGCTGGTCCACCCCCATACCCGTCCAAATTGAAGCCCTGACCCGCCTAATACCCGGTCCACCCATTACCACCCAAAACGACCCCGTTTAGGCCAAATAGATATGAGTCGTCTATGCTACTTGATCGGACGACTGAGAACTAGAGAGTTAATTAATACATATATGTCCAAACAGCCCCATATCCCCAGTCATCTTCTACAACCCTTCAAAGCCCTGCCGAGTTCTTCCCTAAGCCACCGTCCGCCGAAAATCGCCTACGGCAGCAGCCAACGTCCAATCGCCGCCAAATTTACACCAGATCATCGCCTCACCCTCCTCTTTCCAAACCTACCCTCCTCATGCCTCAAATATGGATAGAATCCTGCAAATCTTAGATCAAAAACATGAAATCCTAGCGCCGCCACGATATCTCTGGTGGCGGTGCCACCTCCTTTCAACGCCAAAATCACACCACCTACCTGCCATGATCTCCTCTCTTTAAATCCCCAACCCATACCCTTCGAATCAGCTCTGAACTCGTCGAATCTTAAATTCGAGTTCAACTCAAAAGTTCAAAATCATCTTCGGCCGAGCCTGGTAACATGCAGTGCATTTCTTTCAAATTTTGAGGGTTTGACTCGACGAAACTGATGTCGATTCAGTTGTTCTTGACAATGAACAACAGATTTGACATAAGTTTGGTTAAGTTTCTGTCTCCATCTGGCTTCGAGCATGACTGGGTAAATTCTTCTTCCTCTCTTGTAATTTTCTTTCACTGGTTCATCTTCCTCCTCATCCCCTTTCTTTTGGGCTGGTCAAAACTTGTTTGGAGTATTCTCAGTTCAAACCGGTTCCTTTTTTTTTATTTTGTTAGCTGAAATATCTGAGTTCTTTTTTTTAATCCACTTTGTTTTGTTGGTAATTAGTCTTTGTGCCAATAGCTAATTATTGTTTCATCATTAGTCAATCACCTAGCTAATGAAATTAGGTCCATGATTTAGTTAATTGTTGTTATGAAATTAAAGTGGTTAATTCATTCATTATTGCTTCTGGTTCGGTTTGTTTTCAAAGAATTGGTTCTAGGCTTCTTGGTTTGGGGAAATTCTGGGTAGTTCTAATCCAGGTCCATAAGTATTTAATTGGACTACATATCAAAGGCCCAAATAGGGATTCAATTAGGGTCTATGATCCAGTGGCTTGGCCAGTTGACCCGGGTTGTTCTTCAGAGTAATTAAGGGTCATTTGGGAGGTAGTTTGGGAAGTTTGGGGTGAGGAATCTTTTAATAACTGTCTAGGAAGCTTCCTAGAAGCTGACAAAGAGCCTTACTTGGCAAGCAAGTCAGAAATTTGAGGGATCAAGTAGCAAAAATAAGAATTAGAAAGGGACTAGAATTGAAACAATAAAATCTGATAGTTGCCCTATTGCTTGCATATAAAGGCATCTCAATATCGCCTCTCAGAAGGGATCAGTGATAGAAAATACAGAAAAACAAAGACGACTAAAACTTTTCACTGAAAATTACTGTTTCATTGAACCTTTCCAGGATTTCTTAAGTTTCCAAATTCCTGAAATAGTTTCTGCCTTGTCTGGGGTATAAATGGATTGAAATCGAGTCTTTAACAGTCTGGTTTAATTTCTGCTGGGTGGTTGTGCGATTGAAATTGATTTCTGGGTAGCCATACTCTGTTTTCTGGGCTTGAAAGTATTTTATTGAGTGTGGCTGGTGCTGATTTCTGCTATTGTGTTACTGTAGACCCTCATTTCTTCTTTTTTTTTCATTTCCAGGTATCTTCTATAACCACAAATAATATGTAAAGAATGTGAATCTGCACTTCAAATAGAGAATACTTTGGATACAAGTTGCAATTTCAGTTGATCTCTTTTGTTTTTCCTGCTTTCCTTTTATGTTATGATGCATGCAAATCTTAAATTATACACGTTAGCTTCCTTAACTTGATTCTGTAAGGACATAAGCCTGAGATTGAAGTATGCATGTCATGAAGGTCTTGTAATAGAAGTAAAGCTATTGTTTCTTATGATCGTTGGGATTTGCAACTGGTTGAACACTGTAGATGTAAGATCTTGGAAAAATTTTGTTGAGCATATTAGTGAGTATAGTATTACTGCATGTGTTAGCTGTTTCAGATTAATTACTTAACTTGCAATAGATGGTGTGTTCTGATTCAACAATCCTGTAAGGACCTGTTGGTGTGAGGTCTTGGGTATTTTGGATTAAGAATTTCAAAGTTAATTAGTGTATTGTTGTTCAAGTCATCGTTTAGGTCCCCCTATTCATGTGCTGTTTTTTTTTTCTGCATAAAAATCTCAAGTAAGGGCCAGTTTGATTTGGGCTATGAGAAGGCCTCAAAATTAGTATAATCCTTTGCATGTTTTGTTAATAGGCTTAAATTATGTGATTGTCTAAATATGTTGACATGAGATCAAAATTTATTGTATGATTAAAGTCTGTTTGAAAACTTCAAATTGTTGTTTTGGAAATCCGAGTAGATGGTTTAAGAGGTTGAATCATTTGAACAAGATGTCAGTAGATAGTGGTCCAAGCTTGGATCCTTTTGATAATATGTTTTCTTGCAACGCTGATGTAGAAGTCACTGGCTTGGGCCATAGATTCGGGCCCAATTGAGCAGAATTTCCTTGACGGACGCTTCCAACTCTGGATTTCTCATTAGAGACCATTCGTGGTCTTTCGATGATTAGTGCAATGGGCGCGGGAGCAGTGGGTCAGAAATTTCTTCGAGTTTTCTTAACAAGTGAACATTACTCATATCTGGTCTAAAACTTTCTCATTAATACTTAGAAATTCCTCTCGTCGTATAATTAATTGGTGAGTCCTTTAAATTGATCGAGGTGTGCTATGTTTTATAAAATAGTTTATGGCCTTCGAGTATTTAGTTTGAATTTTCTTAAGATTAGAAGTGAGGTGCGCCATGCCAAACGAAGATGACAATTACATGGCCCTCATTTAATTAACTTTGTTTTAATCCTTAGAATTCGAGGCGTGCCATTTAGTGAGAGTTCTATGGCCCTCGCAAAGTTGCGAACGCGTAGTTGGTTTAGGCGCGTTATTTTAATAGTTTACCTTCCTAAATTCAGGTGTGCATTTATGTGACCCAAATCCAAATCCTAATAACGTTATATATAATGTGTTGCGGACTGCGGGTGCATTTATGTGACGTGGTTCCAGACATATTTTAAATGACGTTGCATTTCCTTTAAAAAATGAATAAAAGCGGTTAAGGGGGTTAGAATGCACAAGGGCTTAAAAGTGTATTAAAATCAGATAATAGGCCGGTTATAACAGTTGAGCGACCGTGCTAAAACCACGGAACCCGGGAATGCCTAACACCTTCTCCCGGGTTAACAAAATTCCTTACCCGGATTTCTGTATTCGCGGACTGTAAAACAGAGTCAATCTTTTCCTCGATTCGGGATTTGAACCGTTGACTTGGGACACTATAAATTATCCTAAGTGGCGACTCTGAACTTTTAATAAAATAATCCCGTTTCGATTGTCACTTAAATTGAAAAAAACTCCCTTATATACTCCCTTACGGGGGTGTAGGTAAAAAGGAAGTGTGACAATCAGTTAATTATGTACTTCCGCGTTTATTTCAGTTGATTTAGTTTTGTTAATGGTAAACTATAAAATGTAAAGGAAAAAAGCGAATAGGACTCTAACGTTGGCTTGCCTAGCGAGTGTGATGTTAGGCGTCATCACGGTCCCGACGGTGGAAAATTCGGGTCGTGAAATTCTTCCTTTTGGCCATAGATTTTGGGTAATTTTTTTTATTTTTTTTAAAAAAATTATTTGTTCATGAAATACAATTAGTTTTTCGAAAAAATTTGAAGTGCCCCAAAACGGGTTTATGGCAGTTTTTGGGTAAAATATTTTCTTCCGCTGAAGAACTTCAACTGTTTTTTCAAATAAAATACATGTCTAAACACAATTTCAATTTTCAAAAATTATTTTTCAATACAATTTCAATTTTTTTTCCAAGTTTGAACAAAATCTATATCCCAACGCTAGATTAAAGTCACCGATGAAGGGCTGGAAATTTGCAAATGCTTTTTAATATTTTGTATCTAAAAAACACACCGCTTTTTTGGATGCTAGACGCTTTGAAATATCCAATTTACTGATTCTTTTGGCAATTTTCTCTTCCACCATGAAAAACTGCTTGGTACTTTTTACTAATCATGTAACAACAGGGGCGCCTCAAGAACAATGGGGCCTAAAGCCAAAGTGTATTAAGCCAAAGTGTATTAAGAGGCCTTTTCTAAACCAATATTAAAAGGCCTTAAACTTTAAAAAATATCATATTAAGTAACATCATTCATATTTATAGTTGACATATCTAAATTCTGATAAAATAATGAAAAGCAATACACTACTATAGGTAAAGATACACAAATAAATTTTAAATTTGAAGAAAAAGATAGTAGCAAGTTAGAATAATCGAACCCGATTCTAAATGTTGATAATTTGATATCAAATCAAATTTTACTATTTTTAATTTGTTTGTTGAAATGCTTTTGAAATAGAGAAAGAATGCGAAATTCAATTTTAATTTATTAAATGCCTTTCGTTCGTGTTTTTTAGAAAATAGAAAATTTAGTGATGACGAAGGAAAATTTAAAATACAAAATTTTAAATGAGAAAAAAAAAATATTAACATTAGAATATAAATTAATCATTAGTCATCATCAATCTTATACTTTTTTACCATGAATATTAAATATTTTCTAAGATAATTACCATAGATTAACCTATTTTTACTATGTTAATTAAAAAAAATGGGGCCTTAGAAACTTAGGGGCCTAAAGCCCTTGCTTCAGCCGCTTGGCCCTTGAGCCGGCACCGTGTAACAATAGTGCTTTACTAAGATAAATAAATATCTCTATATATATGAGAAAAGAAGTGATTTATTTTAGATTAGAGGCCACCTGTATTAGAAGATTTATTACCATGGTATGATAAGGTGGAAAGAAATAAAGAGAGGAAAACAAAAATATTGTGAAATTGATTATTTGAAGAGTGTTTAGCTAATCGGAAAAAATATTGATATGTACTATAATTTATTCGACTCATAGAGTTAGGAATAAAATTAAAATGGACTATTTCAGTAATTCACTAATTTATTTTTATGACCGAAGTGCGACAAATTCACTAATTAATCATATCCGTGATAACATGAATTAGTGTATACATATTCGCTGGCTCTAAATCCTGAAATTATTGTTTGCTATAAAAATTCTTATGCAATTGGACAAGCCAAAGCATAAACGTACCAATGCAGAGAGATGCAGACCAATGTCCAAAAGGTAATAAAAGATGCCTGGAAAAAGTTACTTACAATATTCAAATTTAAGAATGGAGTAACAACCATTATAACCAACAACGTATTCTAGGGTTAATTTCACTGATGATCACTCAATTATGTTTTAATTTCACTAAAGTCACTTAATTATTTTTTGTCACTTCGTAACTAAACTTTCACATTGTCACTTAAAAGTCATTTTGGCTCAAACTCCTACCATAAATTTGACATGACATAAAATTTAATGAGAGCAATCCAAAAATAAATGTCATATAAGCTTAAATGGATCATACCCACTTTAGATCCATTTCTTCCTTAATGTGATTTGACACATAACCCAAATGCTTTCAATAAAAAAAATATTAAATCTCACATTAGTTTAAAATGATTATTCTATACTACAAAATTCTTGTCTTTTCTGTTACATAATGCCCATTTATATTATTCTATACTAAAAAAATTCTTATCTTGTTTGTATGCCCCATCCGGGTCGTTTTATAACTCTATCGAAGTTAAAATACTACTATATCCAACTCACATAACATATTTATAATTTTCTAGTGAAATTAAAATATTGTATTCATCTTTCATAACATATTAATGTATCATAAGCATACAAGAATAATAATAAGGCTAATAAGAGTCTATTTTCACATTGAACATGCAATTACAGACAACCAATTGCAATTGTTTAGACAAAAAAAATAGTGTATTTGTACGATAAAAACCCCCACAAAAAAATTACAAGACCTAATTTTATTAGGCGTGTGTTTTTTTCCCCCTATTGAAACTCATTTAGGTTATGGGTCAAATCACATTAAGGGAGAAATGGATCTAAGTAGGTATTGTTCATTTAAGCTTATGTGACATTTATTTTTGGATTTTTCTCATTAAGTTTTATGCCATGTCATATTTATAATAGGGGTTTCAACCAAAATGACTTTTAAGTGACAATGTGAAAGTTTAGTTATTTTTAAGTGACAAAAAATAGTTGAGTGACTTTAGTGAAATTGAAATATAGTTGAATGATCATAAGTGAAATTAACTCGTATTCTAAGACTCAGATGTGTACACCAGAGAGAGAGTTGATAAGGAGAGATATGATTAGCAAATACTTTTTATTAAAAATAAAGACTACAACATACTTCTTAATTGACAAAAAGATGGAAATAGTAAACAAAAATTAGATGTTGTAAATTCTTGACATAATCTCAGTCATTTTCGTTAATCTGGTCAAGAATCACAATAAGAGCAACTATGAACGCATGATCTATGTTTTCACTCACAGACATACCAAAATTATCTTTGCCAAGTAGCATACTTTCTGCAGTGAGTTTCTTGTGCATCTGCATGCAATTACAAATATGATTAATATAAACACTTCTACTAATGATAATTATTTTAAGCAGAACAATCTATGTATACCGTCTAGAAAAGTAAATAGTGAAACCGATCGACGATTTTGGTAGAATTAGCAGCATAAATAACGCAAGATTTGTCAAGCCAGCTGCCTTCAATTTTGAAATCACAAACTTCTTCTTTGGTGTTAGCAGGCAGATATACATCTAACTTGGTTTTGAATTGTAAAAGTGCAGACTTCTTGACACTAAAGAGCAAATCTTTAGCGTTCGTACTCTCTCCTCTAAATGCTTGCCATCTATTATGAGCACTCAATAGCTAAATATTCATGAAATCAGAAAAGGAAACACATGAGCATATGTCACAATCAGTGATGGAGTTAAGATATTTATTAAAAGAGAGTCAAAATATAAAGAACTAAATATACGGAGAAACCATATAAATTCAATAATTTTTTTAAACCTATCTCTATAATATAAATTCCCAGCAAAAAAGTGTCAATTGACTCCCCTTTTAACAAGGGTAGCGCCGCCCCTGGTCATAATAGATTCCTTTTGACTGTCAATCAATTACACTTCAATCTTAGGATAGTTAGGTCGTTTAAATAAATGGAAGAAAAAGTTACTATATTATTGTTATAGGAGTATAGTTGAAGAGAAAATGAATCAATCAACTATAGCTCTTTTCTTATTCAGAGAAAATGAATCAATCAATTATAGCTCTTTTTTTTTTTATTGGCCTAATTAATTCAGATTTGCTAGGTAGACTCATTAAAGGGGGATTATTCCCAAGGTTTATCGTAAACTAATTACTATACCTCAATCATAAACAAACTGGTTATAGGTTATATAAATCATCTACATATATTCTGTTAGAATTTTGCCCTAAATTTTTAATTTATTAAAACTATTTTTCTTGAAGAAAGGAACGAAGACTCCTAAAAGAAATAAACCTCTTTCATATGCCTTATCCTTTCCTTGGACAAGAAGTACTTCTATAAATTGATGTTTTCCACTCACAACAAGAACAACAATAATATCCACAATGTAGTTATTAAAGAGTCGTATTTAGGGAGATTTTTCTCTCAATAGTTTTTATACTAGCTTTTTTTATATGTAGATCAATTGACCAAACTCTGTTATAATGTCCTATTCTTTAATATATTTTCTTTCTTTTCTGATTTATCGTCTATCAGCTTTGCATTGTTAGCTTCCGCATACACCATGCTATTTCGACCCCAACACATTCAGCCCTATTTTGTCCTATCCCATTGATGCAAAAACAAGGATAAATTATTAAATTAACGATCTGACCATGAAACCAAATAATATATATATAATGATGACCTTTTGTTGGAAAGTAACGAGAGGATTGTCAGAACCATCAACCAAGACTCGACGTTCACGTAAGCTAAAGACTTGGCCTTTGACTTTAAACAAAGCATTTCCATCAGCATCAACAACTTGAAAAGCACCATCTTTTAATGTCATGACTTTTTCACGATGTTGAGATCAGAAGGGTATGGAACACAAAACTGGGAACCTATTACTGCCACAGGATTTGCAGGAACAGCCATCTGTGGATCGCTTGTTCCTGCCATCACTCCTGTGTGTCGCAATGTAGTAATTAATGCACTACAATCACAAAATCAATCAGATTTATGCACACACATTTGTGAACTTACCTAATTAAAGGCTTATTATACGGAAAAATAAAGGAATGCCTCAACTTGTTGTACCATTTTACATCATTTAAACCATTCAGGATGAAATCCTCATATAATAGTGTTACCCATTGTATGATATCATCCTCGCAAATATAATGTTTGTTTTGATTGTTAATTAAACTTTACTGTATTGTATTGTATTGTATTGTATTGTATTGTTGAATTCGTTATGTAATGATAAAAAGTGTCATTTTATGTAACGACATATTTGGTGTAGTCGCGATGTTACCTTACTTTTTTTTTCCTCATCTTGCCTTTCCTTATTATTAAATAATCCGATATTATCTTTTATTCTACCTTTTTATATAATTATTTTACTCCGTAACCTACTTTTTTTTGGTAATATTTCTCATATTATGAGTGTGCGACATCATAAAACGATAATAAATAATACAATCTATCCACATATTATATTAATAGAAAATAATACAGTATAATACAATATAATATACTATGATACATTATAAAAAATGTGTAACAACTTGTCACGACCCGAATTTCCCACCGCCGGGACCGTGATGGCGCCTAACATCACACTCGCTAGGCAAGCCAACGTTAGAGATTTATTCACCTTTTTCCTTTACCTTTCATAATTAAAACTTAACAAAACTAAATCAACGGAATTTAAAAGCGGAAATACATTATTAACTGATCTCCTTTTGGGAATTAGGTATTTGAAGAGTCGCCACCTAACGGATTATGGTGCTTTAGGGCACCTAGATCGATTAACTCTTGGGTTGGTTTGCATTACCAGAGATTAGGGTAAGGGGTCGAAGTAACCTCGAGGGGAAGGTGTTAGGCACCCCTCTTGGTCCACAACTGTGGGTCCCGGCCGAACTTATATTCACAAATTAATCCATTATAAGTAAACAATTGAATCAAATAGGTCGCAAGTAAAACACGTTGGGATAACTCAAGTAGTAAGATTTGGACAAGTTGTAAAACAAAGGTTTAAATAAAAAAGGGAATCTGGTAAAAAGGGGTCCTAGGTTGGTTATCCTATAGGGTCACCCCACACAATGTCTGGTAAACACTCCTCAATGAGGGGCTACACGTGACATTAGCGCGTAGTCATCATATCTCATATCTACCCTTCCCATCCCCTTATTGGTCATACAAAGCGAGTGTTTGGTCAACGATTTCTATTGCGTGCTGCTACCCGTCCCTTCTTAATGGTCCTGGAGGGAGTTAGGACCTCTACCAATAGTTGGTTCTAGACGTACCCCTAAGGTTTTAAAAGGCAAAAATTCTAAGGCAACAATCAAAAACACTTAGGACTTTCAACACATAAAGGGAGCAATTAGAGGCTCAGAGTTTCCTCCTCAAACAAACACATAAGCAGCACGACTCAAGCACAGTTAAGGTCTTTTATTAGACAATGTCCTAAGGCAGGATATCTAGGTGAATATGCAGAAGACAAATAACCTCTTTTAAACTCAGAAGTTATAACCCTAGCAATTGCCTATGGATTTTTAAAGCCTGTTAGGAATCAGAAAACATTAAGCAATAGAAACAGTTTCAGAGATGCAGTTTTGAAAACGCCCTAAGGGCTTGCCTATACGCGGAGTACTGATGTCTATATTAATACAGAAATAAAGTAGGTTTTGAAATAGACTCCTTTAATACCTATATGCATGGTATCTAATGAGATTGAGGCAGTTTGAAAGAACTTGTTTTAGGAAATACTTAATACTTAATAAAACCAATTCAGAAATGAACTAGGCGTGATCAAGTTAACTTATTTAGACTAAATTAGATTGAAAGGCAGAATTTCGAATATGATTCCCTATAGGCATGTTATCTAAGTGTAATACTGATTTTAACGATTTGCAGGCATAGAAACGTACATAACACTCGTTGCTCCAGAATCCGAATTAAGTCCTATAGGCATGGCATCTATAAGTTAATCCGATTTTTTTAAGACATTGAAAGCATGATTCCTATTATGAAATTATCCGAATCCTATAGGCATGGTTTCTAGACATGACAAGATGTAGAACCTTATAGGCATGATTTTTACTTAGTAGAGCAAACAAATTTAAAAGTAAGATTCTAGGAGCATGATTTCTACCCGTATTACCCCATAAAGCATGTATCTACCCACCCTTTTCACTAAATACACTAATATCTGCTTACAAGTTATTACAGACCAATGAATGAAATACACAAGTAAATAAAAAATCAAGAAGCTATTCTATAGGGAGCCTTCGATTAAGCCTAGATTCCTCAAAGCCTCCAATGAACTCATATGCCTCAATTCCATAGACAATGATATAGTCTAGGTGCATCAAAGTTCCCTAAGGATCTCAAGGATCCCGGGCAGTGCTTACACCTAGATTTGGTAACCAAAATTGAACAAGTGCAGTGTAGAAGGGCCAACCTTAGTATGCCAGAGTTTAGAGGGTTCTCAAGAGGATCCCAAGGCAGTACACATACTGGAGGGGGCATAACTTATTGACTAAGAGTAGAGTAAAAGTGATTTACACAAGTTGGAAGGTTTTACTACAAAACTGTATTAAAACAAAAGTTTTTTTGAAAGTAATTTAGTAAAGCAACAGAGACTATTTGAAAAAGAGATTGGAGAAGTTAACAAAGTCCAAACACCTTAGAATAAGTTCATACACAACTAGGAGTCACAACATCAAGGCAGGTTTCGTAGTCACAAACAGGGGTAAAGGGGGTTTGGGAATACATAGGACACATAATTAAGCAAAGAATTGGGAATTAGTATAGTCATGCCCAGAAGCAGCTAACTAGACATAGTCACAAAATCAGACATAAAGAACAGACTCACATGCAGGGGGGATAGGGATTTGGGGAATTCATGGTGGTAAACATATAACAAGTAAGAGATGATTGGTGTAGACATGCTCAGAAACAAACAGAAGGGGAAATATACTGATCTCAAGGGAGGGGAAGACATGATGACATGCTGATAATATAACCCTCAACTACAAGTTTCACAACAAAACCACAAATAGAAGCAAACTAGAAACAAGATGAACTGAAACAATAAGAGAATCATATTATTGTTGGAACTTTGAATTAAAACTAGGACATACCAGTAAAGAGGATAGTGAGCAGAATGAAAGAACAAGAGAACACAAATGATTAGCCTTGGCTTGCAACCGGCTAACTTAAAGCAGTAGCAAGTAGCACAAGAGAGAGAGCAGAAATTTTTAAGTATGAGAGATAGTTTTGAACCAAGAGTTCGCGTCTGTGTGTTAATGAGAGAGCATATATATATATATATATATATATATATATATATATATATATATATATATATATATATATATATATATATATATATAGTTTGAAACTAGGTAGAATAATAAGGTAAAAATCAAAATCAAGCAGTAATTATGGAACTAGGTATCAATTAGTATAAAATTAGTAGAAGTACTCTCTTAATTAAGGGAGTTAATTTCAAATGGTAAAGACAAATAAGGAAAGAGATCACATAAGACTGGAATATAACACACAAAGAAATAGTTTCAGCATAGTGCAAGTATAGAACATGTAATTAAGGCTAAGTATATAATATCCCAATTAAGTAAATAACATAAGAGTCGGTTGACATCATAGTCGACCATAAAATAAGGCAAGAAAAATAACTTAGAGGCTAAAAATCAGTAGAGAATATTACAAGAGATTAGAAGGATATCAATCACAGGGAATCAAGGATTCCGATGGACAATGGTAATGATTTGGGGGGTAGGGGGAATTACCATAAATTTCTATGAACAAACAGAATAAACACACAATAGGCAAGAAGAGGCAAAAATGAGAAACCCTAATAGCACAGTAGGGTAAAAATAACACAAAATCAGGGATTCGCATGGAACATAGTACTGATTATAGGAGTTTAACAGAATGAACATAGTAGAGGAGGAAGAAGCAAAAATTAGAAACCCTAATGAGCATAGTAGGGTAAAATCATAGAAAACTCAGGGATTCATGAGAAACAAGCAAGCATATAGATTAAATGAACAAATCATCAAATACAGACTCAGAACCCAGGGTTAAGACCAAGAACTAGGGTTTTCACATATACGAGTTGAAAAAGGAGTAGAAACACAGAATCAATCAAGATATGAAAATGATAGAGGTTTAAACAAGTGTAGAAGAAGCTCCGAGAAACCCTAACTTTAAAGAAAGTAAAAACAGCTTGAAGTCGATGATTTTTCAAAAGAGGTTCGAGAACAGTGTAAAACATAGAAGGAACAGACTCGAATCGGTTAAAAATGGCCCAGATCTAAGAGATACAAGTGAAAATTAGGGTTTCAAAAGAAACCTAAATAGAGATGGAAGAACCTGCTTAAAACTTCAAAGATCGTAATAAATATAGTGTAACTTTGCCCAAAATCACACCGTAGAAGCCATGAACAGCCAAAATAGCAACTCTAGGAACAAGTCGGCATGGCCCAGAGCCCTTGAAAGCCTCAGAGATGATGAGCAAGGCAATGCAGGAGCCATTGGAGGCTTGGGGTTGAAGAGTGGTCGCCGGAGAAGACCGGAGAAGAGAGGCGGTTGAAAAGGATTTAGGGTTAGGTTGAGAGAAGAGAGGAGACGAGAGAATTTAGAGGCGGTGGGCTGTAAAGAATGACTAGGGTTCGGGGGTAATTAGGATTAAAAAAGGAAAGAAAAGGTATGGACTAGTGATCTAGGAGATCAACTGCCAGGATTTGATCGGGTAGATGGGTTCCGGGTTTGGGTAAGCGTAGATAGGTTCTAGGTCAAGTATTTTAATAAGAAATTGGGTTGGGGTTGGGTCCAATTTGGGCAGCAATTGAAATGCCAAATTCGGCTATAATTTAAATAGCAATTTTTCCCTATTTAATTTATAATAAGTAATAAACAATTTCTAAAACATAATTTTCAACACAAAATGATTTAAAATATGTAATTATCATTTTAAAAATATATGGACCAATTTTATGCATATAAAATGTAATTATACATTAAATGGGCTAACATTGCAATTATATGCAATTTAGCTTAAAAGAAATACTAAATGCAATTATAAAAATGCATAAAAAATATATTAATCATATTTTGGCATAATTATAGAAATTACATGAATAAATCATCATAACAATAATTTGGGAAATAATTGTTGGGATTTTATGAATAAAAGGGGAGGAAATAAATCAATTTAAATCTTTAAAATTATGGAAAAATTATAAAAACATTGTGCATGCTTGTATATGCATATATATGCTATTTCAAAGGTATTTATGCATATAAAAAATAAATAAGAAAAATTGGGTATTAATAGTTGCCCCTCTTTATCCGAGAGGGATGAAGAGTTTTCGGGTAAAGAAATGATGACCGATTTTGGCCGGATGAGATGTTTTGAAAGATAGAGGCCGAACTCCAATTTTCGAGTTGCCTACATATCCCTGATTTCTGGATTCACCCGCGCAGTAGGCCAATGAAATTATTGCAAGAACGGACACGAGATGCGGAAGCGACTATGGTGAGCGGTTAAGGCTCGAACGGTTGGTGGGAACTGGAGCGAGATTGCTCCTGCTAGGATAGCGGTTGCTTACTGGTTACCTGCAGATAAAAGATGCTACAAACGTATTTGCAAAAATTTAAACATGATGTAGATTTACTTTGGACCATGAAGGTTGTCTTCGGATGGTTAAAGATGACGTCCTTAGACCATGATGTCCTGGGCCATGAATTGTTTAGTAAGGGATTCGCAGACTATGAATTGGTATTCTCGGGCCATGAAAATGGTGCCTCCCAAACCATGACGCCTTTGAATAATGATATGCAAGTTCGAGAGATCCTCAGACCATGGCATGGTGTCTTCCGGCTATGAGAATGATGCCTTTGGACTATGACGCCTTCAGATAGATTAGAGATGTTTCAGCCCATGATATGCAATAATATGATGTAACAAGACGAGGCTTAGTCTTGTGAAATGAAGTGCAGAGCTTAGCCCGATTGAAAAGCAAATAGATAGTAGTAGAAATAGAGCAATATCTGTGCAAAGAGGCACAATGCTTAGTCCCGTGCAAGTGGGGAGGCAAGGATTAGCTTTTATGCAAATGGGAAGGCAAGGACTAGACTCATGCGAATATGGAGCCAAGTACTAGACTCATGCAAATATGGAGTCAAGGACTAGACTCATGCAAATATGGAGGCAAGGATTAACCTCATGCGAATATGGAGTCAGAGATTAGACTCATGTAAGTATGGAGTTAAGGATTTAGACCTATGCGAATATAGAGGCAAGGGTTAGCCTCACGCAAGTATGGAGTCAGTGATTAGACTCATGCAAGTATGGAGTCAAGGATTAGACTCATGCAAACATGGAGTCAGATATTAGACTCATGCAAATGGGAGGCAAGGGTTAGTCTTATGCAAATATGGAGTCATGGATTAGACTCATGCAGATATGGAGTCAAGGATTAGACTCATGCAAACGTTGAGTCAGAGATTAGACTCATACAAATAGGAGGCAAGGGTTAGCCTTATGCAAATATGGAGTCAGGGAATATACTCATGCAAATATGGAGCCCAGGATTAAACTCATGCAAATATGGAGGCAAAGATTAGCCTCATGCAAATGTGGGGGACAAGGATTAGTCCTATGCAAATGTGGAGTCCAGGATTAGACTTATGCAAATATAGAGGACAGGGATTAGTCCCATGCAAATGTGGGGGATAGGATTAGTCCCATTCAAAGAGCGAATAGCAAATAAGGGTAGTGTATGTCTTAGCTGGAGATATATTTAGTGTCTGATGACCGGATGGATGGTGAATTTGCTTTGTGTATACATGTTTTGAGAATGCTACTGTTACGTCAAATGTGCCTGCATTAAAAGAAAAATCGTAAGTTTTTTGAGGGGAGGTTGGTTCTTGCTTCGTCTTCCGGTCTTGCTCTGGTCTACTCTGGAAGCCCCCTTTGAATTCCTCTAGGTAGCACCTGACTGTTATGGAAATAGAATTTTCAAAAAATATACAATCATTGATAAAAAAAAGAATTGTTTTGGAAGTGTATTGATATATCAAGTAATTTTTGATGAAATAGCGACTGTGACACATTTCAAAGGCATTGCAGCTATCTTATGTTAAAATTTTGAGGGTCCTCCTCAAAATTTTGCCCCAGTTTGTTAGATGATTTTTAACTGTTTACGGATGACGGACCCTGCTGAATCTTCTTCGGAATTTTGAGAATCCTTCTCAAAATTCTGCCTTAGTTCTTGACTGATTACTCACTTTTTGATGCGCGTCGGTGATGACTGGACTTGCTCTGGAATTTTGAGGACCCTCCTCAAAATTCTGCCCGAGTTTCTGATTTTGGGGGAAATGAAAATTTTATTATAATTTGACCGAACCCATAAGGCTGCCTACGTATCCCCTCTTAAACCGGAACCAGGTCAAGCGTAGTTCAATTACATTAGAAAAGAAATGTGAAATAATCTTGACTGCGTCTGAATTGATTGGTTTTAGCCAGATTTCCCCATCCATTTATACAAGTATGAGTGCTCCTCCTGTCAAGACCCTGTGAACCATGTATGGACCTTGCCAGTTGGGAGAGAATTTCCCTTTAACTTCATCTTGATGCGGGAAGATTTTCTTCAATACCAGCTGCCCTGGTGCAAACTATCTTGGTTTGACTCTTTTGTTGAAAGCTCTAGACATTCTGTTCTGGTAAAGTTGGTCATGACATACTGCGTTCATCCTCTTTCTATCGATAAGGGCCAATTGTTCATAGCGACTCCTTATTCACTTAGCATCGCTGAGTTCAGCTACGATTCTTAAAGAAGGAATTTCTACCTCGACTAGGATGACAGCCTCGGTACCATAAACCAGAATGTAGGGGGTTACCCCAGTGGACGTGCCAACTGTGGTGCGGTACCCTAACAGAGCAAAGGGTAACTTCTCATGCCATTGCTTGTGATTCTCTACCATCTTCCTTAGTATCTTTTTAATGTTTTTGTTGGCGGCTTCTACGACTCCATTCATTTGAGGTTTGTAGGCGGTGGAATTCTTATGATTGATTTTGAAAGTTTCACATATAGATTTCATCATATCACTATTGAGGTTGGCGGCATTGTCAGTAATAATGGACTCAGGAACTCCAAATCGGCAAACAATACGATCCTTGACAAAATATGCAACGACTTTCTTGGTTACAGCTTTGAAAGATGCAGCTTCTACCCATTTTGTGAAGTAATCAATGGCTACTAGAATAAACCTGTGTCCATTTGAAGCAGTGGGCTCAACCGGACCAACAATATCCATTCCCCAGGCGGCGAATGGCCAAGGTGAGCTTGTTGCATTGAGCTCATTTGGTGGCACTTTTATCATGTCGGCATGCACTTGACATTAAAGGCATTTGCGAACATACTGAATGCAATCCGTCTCCATGGTCATCCAGAAGTAACTGGCCCTGAGTATCTTTTTAGCCAAGACGAAACCATTCATGTGCGGACCACAGGTCCCAGCATGTACCTCTTCAAGTAATTTAGAAACCTCATTTGTATCAACATATCTCAATAAACACAAATCAGGAGTTCTTTTATACAAATTCCCTCCGCTGTGGAAGAAGTGATTTGACAATTTTGGGAGTGTGCGTTTCTGGGTGTGATTTGCATGCTCCAGGTATTCTCCTTTTGATAAGTACTCCTTGATTTCATGGAACCAAAGCTTTCCATCTACTTCTTCCTCGATATGAGCACAATATGTCGGCTGATTATGGATCCTTACCGGAATGGGATCAATATAGTTCTTATCTGGATGATGTATCATTGATGACAAAGTGGCTAATGCGTCGGCAAACTCATTCTGAATTCTGGGCACATGTCGGAATTCTATCTTTGTAAATCTCTTCCTCAATTCTTGCACGTGGCGTAGATATGGAAATATCTTGAAATTCTTGGTGGCCCACTCTCCTTGTACCTGGTGCACAAGCAAATCTGAATCACCAATCACCAACAACTCCTGAATGTTCATGTCGATTGCCATATTGAGCCCTAGTATACAGGCTTCGTACTCTGCCATGTTCTTGGTGTAAGAAAATCTGAGTTTAGCAGATACGGGATAATGTTGACCCGTTTCTGATACCAAAACGGCTCCAATGCCCACTCCTCTGAAATTTATAGCTCCGTCAAAGAACATCCTCCAACCGTCGTATGCCTCGGTAATGTCTTCTCTTACAAATGATACTTCTTCATCAGGAAAATATGTTTTCAATGGTTCGTATTCTCCTCCCATCGGATTTTCAGCGAGGTGATCTGCTAATGCTTGTCCCTTGACTGCCTTTTGAGTTACATAGACAATATCGAACTCACTTAGTAGTATCTACCATTTAGCAAACTTCCAATAGGCATGAGTTTCTGAAATATGTACTTTAGAGGATCTATCCTGGATATGCGGTATGTAGTGTAGGCACAAAAGTAATTCCTTAATTTTTGGGATGTCCAGGTCAAAACACAGCAAGTGCGTTCAAGTTGAGAATACTGTACTTCATAAGGTGTGAACTTCTTGCTCAAATAATATATGGCCCGCTCCTTTTTTCCTGTCTTATCATGTTGTCCCAAAACATATGTGAAGGCTCCATCTAACACGGATAGATAAAGTAACAAAGGTCGTCCTGGTTCTGGCGGGACCAGAACTGCTGGTGTGGACAGGTACTCCTTGATCTTGTCAAAAGCTTTCTGACAATCCTCAGTCCAACTTGTCTCGGCATCTTTCCTCAGCATCTTGAAGATGGGTTCACATATGATTGTGGACTGTGCTATGAATCGACTGATGTAGTTGAGTCGTCCTATGAAGCTCATCACATCCTTTTTGCTTTTAGGTGGTGGTAACTCCTGAATAGCTTTGACTTTAGTTGGATCTATCTCGATCCCTCGGTGACTGACAATGAATCCCAATAACTTTCCTACGGGAACCTCGAATGCACACTTTGCGGGGTTCAACTTCAAATTGTACCTCCTGAGCCTGTCGAAGAACTTCCTCAAGTCTGCTATGTGATTTGCGACCCTTTTGGATTTGATAATGACATCATCCACATATACCTCTATTTCTTTGTGTATCATATCATGAAAGATAGTTGTCATGGCTCTTATGTAGGTGGCCCTAACGTTCTTCAAACCGAATGGCATCATATTATAACAATATACACCCCACGGAGTAATGTAAGCTGTCTTCTCTGCATCTTCTTCATCCATCCAGATCTGGTGATAACCCGCGAAGCAATCTACGAAGGATTGAAGTTTATTCTTGGCGTAGTTATTGATCAGTATGTGTATATTTGGTAGTGGAAAATCTTCCTTGGGACTTGCTCTATTTAAATCCCGATAACAACACATACCCTGACCTTCCCGTCCTTCTTCGGAACTGGCACGATGTTACCTAACTAGGTTGGATATTCGACTACCCTGAGAACTTGGCTTTGATCTGCTTGGTAACTTCCTCCTTGATTTTTAGACTCTTGTCTGGTTTGAATTTTCTGAGTTTCTGCTTGACTGGCGGACACAAGGGATTAGTAGGCAACTTTTGAGCCATTATAGATGTGCTCAAATCAGCCATATCGTCATACGACCATGCGAAGATGTCCTCATATTCCTTTAGAAAATAGATGTATTCTTCCTTCTCTGTTGGTGACAAATGAATGCTGATATGAGTCTCCTTGACGGTCTCGGTGTCTCACAAGTTTACTGCTTCAGTTTCGTCCAAGTTGGACTTAGGCGTGTTCTCAAAATTCTTGACTTCTTTAACAATTTCCTCGGGTATTTCATCTTCTTCCTCTGAGTCACTATTCTCATATTGCGTTGCCTCATTACATGTCACGATTACTGGTTCATCAAAAAAAGTAATAATAGCGATGTGAAAAGAAAAAGTGTAAAGACAGTAGTGAATAATAAAGAGCAAATACATTTGATTAAAACTTGAGAAATTGTTCAGACAAAATAGGGCTCGATGAATCGAGCATTTATTTTGAAATAAGTAAAGATTAAAATGAAACTATAGGAAATTTTAAATGCCTAAAACGACTATAGAAGTAAATCTTGCCAAGCTACCAAGGGACTCAACAGGCTCGGGATGGTGTGGCAGTTTGCCACAGTCTGAATGGTGAGGCCTTCTTCCTCCTCCTCCTCTTCCTCCTCAATTATGGCACAACAATCCATGTCCTCGTCTTCCAAGAACAAATCCTTCAGCCCAGCTAGTGCTTCTTCTTCTGCAGTTCCCAATATTATGTCGGCCTGGTGGAAAGCTTGTTCCAAACGTGGTACCGGTTGCTCAAGAGGTTAATATGGTCCGCGCCATGGAGGCTACCACTCCATGTACTCTTGCCATGTATACTGGTATCCGAGCCCAAAGGTGGTACCATGATTTTTTAGCCGTATCGGCTTTGTGATACCTTGGAAGTTCTTTCCCAGCCCTTTGCCGGGTTCATATCCGGACCATGCTAGTATGCTTTTTTTGTTACTCCATCACTTATCCTTCTCGACGGCATTGACCCGTTCAATGTGATGATAGGTTTCCCCTCCTAGCCTTCTTCTATGTCCAATGGTCGGGATGGTTTGACTAGTGTAGATGGGGTTACACCCATCTCTATAAATGATCACCTCATGACGGTTCCATTCGAATTTTACGGCTTGATGTAGTATGGAGGGCACGACTCCAGCAGCATGGATCCATGGTCGGCCCAACAGAAGATTATATGAGGCTGGTATGTCAAGCACTTGGAATTCAACGTCGAATCAAGTTGGCCCCATCTGCAAGCAAAGGTTGATTTCCCTGATCGTGGCCCTCTGGAACCCATCAAAAGACTTCACATTCATGCTTCTGATCCATATTTCATGGAAACCTTTGTCCAACCTGTAAGCACGTGATTTTTGCTTCACGGACAATCACTCCAAAAGAAAACAAAAAATAGTGACAAATGACCTCACTGTACAATTTTTCGATTTTCCGTGACGTATGCTATTAGTCATTTGTGGTTCTGTCCGTTTTTCATTTAATCTTATTGAACAAAATACAAAATATGTATGTCATGGTAATTAAACCATAATTCGGTCATTAAAAGAAAATTCACAAAAATATATACGCATCTTTTATTCTAGGTTGTGATTTAACTTACTTCAAATATTTTTATATGTGTGTGATGATTGTGTTAAGTGAGTAAATTAATGGTGGTTTTAATTTCATTTTTTATTTATTTTATTTTATTTTATTTTTATTTAAAATTAGAAAACAAAAAGAAAAGAGTGATGAAATTGGTTTGGGCCAAGAAATGAATCAAAATCGAGCCCAAGATGACACAGGTCCAGTCCAAGCACAGGCTGCCCGGGTACGTCCCAAACGACGTCGTATCAGCGTCTTTGTGTTGAGCCATTGATTTGATTCAAATGAACGGTCCTGATCGGGCCACTCATTTAACCCAAACGACGCCGTCTTAGGCAATTGTTCTGAGCCGTCCAACCCCTTGATCCAACGAATCCAGGCCTTCCCTTAGGCCCGTCAAATTTGACCCGATCCAATCCCCTACCCGGTCTCAACCCACCATCAGCACCCGAACGACGTCGTCTCTCTTCAATGAGTAGATCCTGGCCCTTGATCTCACATGATCCGACGGCCAGGATCTAAACCTCAAAATCATATATAAAGCCCAACTTGGTTACCCCGCCCCCTATCCAAAACACCCCCCGGCTTCATCGTCTCCCTGACCAACCCTAACACCCAAACCCTAGCCGCCACCCCACCCCTTCGCCTGAAAGCCGGCGGCAACGGTGCCGTTGGCCATGAGTCTAACACCCCTGAACCACCATGACCCCCCCTCTCCAAATCCACACTCAGCTTACCTCGAATCTTCCCCGAACGTCTCGAATCTTCATTCGAAGATCCGAGACCAAACCTAGATCTACACAAAACCACCCCATATTCACCCTAGTCACTCCCCTAACGTCCCTCAGGCCTTAATCAGCTTTGGTTCCGGTCAAATGCAAGCAGAACTTGTCGAATCCCAAATCTGAGTTCAAGAACCCTAAAAAACCAAACCTGTTTCGTGTTGAGGTAAGTTCCCGGTGTAATCTTCTTTTCTTTCTTTTTTGTTTGTGCATATGTTCGTATATTTGTTCTGAATCTTTTGATTATTTTCTGTCAGTTCTCCCCATCTTCAAAAGACCCTTTTTGTTTGGTCGATTTCTTTTCTTAAATGTTAAATGAGTGTTATAAGATGTTTGTTCGCTTCGACTGATGTCGTCGACCAGTTAAGTTTCATAAACTTCGTGTTAAATGCCCCGAGTGTTGAAATAAATTGGTGCCTTGTTTAGTCTGTGTTGTTTGTCGATTAATTGTTACGTATATTAGTTCGTATAGTCGATTTGAGTAACGTCGTCAAATAATTAAGTGTCGTAAAGTTCCATCGTTGTTCGGAAAAATGCCTGAATCACTCATTTGTTCTGTCTTGAGTTTAATCGATCAGCGATTAGTTAGTATACATTATAACTCGCAAAGTTGACTCGACACATGTTGTCGTTAGTTTCACAGCATCAAATAACAAACGACCTAACTCTTACTGGCTGGTTTTGTTAAATGCTTGTGTTGGACTGATTGTAGGTTGGTTTGTTAGCTGTGGGAGGGGGGATTCGAACTGGTAGACTAACAGATACAATAGAATGAAAGGGTGGGGCAAGACAACAATGATCAAGGGTCTGTGGGATAATTTTGGTTGGGGGGAAGAAACTGACTGAGTGTTCAGGATTAAAGAAGCTGTCAAGTGTCAATTAAAATACTATTAAGGGGGAACAAAACACAAGAGCATGGGAACTAAATGAATAATTTAAACCCATAACTCTTGATTAGAGAAATAGGACAAAGCATGGGGGGCTGATTAAGTTTACCAAGAAAAATACCTCTAGGCATGGGAAGCTAAGGGGTATGGGCAGATTGCAATTGGCAGGATCCAGGCAGCTTGACTGCACTGGGTTGTTGGTTTATATTTAAGCTTTTTTAGAACTTAAAAGGGGCTGGACATTTTTTTAGTCTTTAGAGAAAGCAAGAAACATAAAGAAGTTTTTCAGAATATTGTAAACAAACACTGTCTGAAAACTGCTTAGGAGTTCAGATTGGTCAAGCTGTCTTGGCCAATTGTTGTTGGTTATTTGCCGAGCTATTTGTGATTGTTGAACTGTTAGTGCTGTTACATTGAATACTCTGGTTTTTCTGCTGGGTCACCATTCTGTTTCTGGGATTGCTTGACTGTTGCTCGACCAACTATTGGGTTTCCCTTGTTGTTGAGACTGCTGTTGTTTATCTGTGAACTATTGGTGACATTTGTTGCTGATTGTTAGCTGTTGATTGTTGATTGCTGCTTACCTGTTGTTGCTGTGTTTGCTGTATACTGCTCAGCTGATCATTCTCCTTCTTCTTTTGCTTTGCTATACCAGGTACACGATTAATAGTATCAATGTAACTTGAAAGTTGAGCATGAATACAAAAGAGAAGATCTAAAGATGTTTTTTTTTCTCATACATAGACTGTTATATTGAATATCATGTAATGTATAATAGTTTACATTTTTGTTTGGATACTGAAGGTAGCTTGCACGCCTAGTAGATATCAATGTATGGTGATTGAATGTTAGTTTGTATATGTAGGCTGGTAGATAAAAGTATTCCCAATGCAGTAGGTTGTATCTTAGACTTAGTCTAATTGTGTAGCATATTCTTTAATACATGCCAAGCATGAAAACTATCCATTACTAGTTAAGTTCTTTCCCTTTTGATAAACTGTCTCGTATAACTGGTAAATCACACTTTAGAACAAGGAACACAAAGCTTACAATCTCAACCTCATGAAGGTCGAGCCCAAGTCGAAGCAAACTGAATAGACCTTCATCGGAAAAACCGTGGCCCAGGCCTGGCCCATCCTGCATGAGCTGGGCTTGGGACCATAAGATTCGATCACTTGCCCGCGGGCGCGACCCTGTTTCTGATTTTTGTAAAAAGGGTATTCTGAATCCTGCCATAAATAACTCGCAATTAACTAGGACTATCTCCGCTTTCAATCAGTAGAGACAAACGCGACAAGAAACGTAGTTGCTATAGGATATCCTTTTAAAATAAAAATGAGACGATCCTCGCTAAATAAATCACACATCACCGGGGCCCTCAAATAAATACATAACCATTGACTAGACTTTGGATTTGGCCGTTTAATGAACGTTCACGGCCTCTTCCTAAAATAACAATACGTTAGTCTCTTTAGGACGCGCCTATAACAATGTTATCTCCCTAAACTCGGGTGCACATCTATGTGACCCAAATCCAAATCTCAACGGAGTCGAAATATGCCTCTAGTCACGGGCACATTGATTGTGGCGTGGCCCGAGATGCATTTCCATGACGTTGTAAATTCCTTTTAATAATAAATGAGACAAGCCTCGACAAACAAAAAATGCACAAGCTGCGAGGCCCTCTAAATGTATATATATTAAAATACTTAGAATTCGGGACATGCCGTTTAGCAAATTTTACGGCCTTCCCCAAAATAACAATACGTTAGTTGCTTTAGGCGCGTCTTAATAATTTATTCTCCTTAATTCGGGTGCACATTTATGTGACCCAAATCCAAATCTCAACCGAGTCGAGATATGTCAATAACCACGGGTGCATTGATGTAACGTGGTTCGAGATATGTTTTCACGACGTTGCAAGTCCTATAAAAATGACAGTGAATGATAAAAGCGGTTAAAAGATAAAATTGGCACATAAGTTCACATTTGTATAAAATCAGATAATCAAGCCGAATATAACAGTTGAGCGACCGTGCTAGAACCACGAAACTCGGGAATGCCTAATACCTTCTTCCGGGTTAACAGAATTCCTTATCCAGATTTCTGGTACGCAGACTGTAATATGGAGTCATTCTTTTCCTCGATTCGGGATTAAAATTGGTGACTTGGGACACCCTAAATCTCCCAAGTGGCGACTCTGAAATAAATAAACCAACCCTATTTCGATTGTCCTTTAATTGGAAAAAACTCCCTTGTACCCTCGCGGGTATGGAAAAAGGAGGTGTGACAGCTCTGGCGACTCTGCTGGGGACATCGCCCAGAACCACTGGTTCAGGGTTAAGAATTCGAGCTTTGAATAATTGTTATTATTTGGCTTTATTTATTATCTGATTTCATTATACGTTTGGGCTCAATGTGCTAAATGATGCCTTTACCGCTTTGATATTATTTGAACTGTATATAAATTGTGCCGAAACCCTTCTCTTCTTACCTCCGGGGATGTGCTTACTGGTTGAGACTCCCTATTCTGTTAGTGTTTCGTACCCTAAATAAAAGAGGCTCGGAAAGTTTCTAAGCCGGCTGGCCTTTTGGTTCCCGGAAAGGAGCTCCTTCCTCAGCTCGAGTTGTCCGCTCGGGTACACTGTCTAGAACACCGACCCAGGTTTTTGAACATAGAATAACGTGACTTCATGCCGGATCCCTAGTAGGAACGCTTGTCTGCATCATGTGCATTTTGACTTAGGGGACTCAACACAGGGGTTGGGTCCGTCTAGGAATAGCAACCTGAAACAGAGAAGACCATCCTGATGCATCTTACTTGCTACGTACATATATTTGTTTCAAACCAGCATGTTGACCGATTTCTGAATCTTGGGAATGTTGAAAAAAGGGAGAAAAGAGGAAACAAAAAGAGACATAACAGTTAAGGTATTAATTGATTATTTTAGAAAATGAAAAATAGAAAAAAATAGAAAAAAAGAGTCTTTTATTTTTGGAAAATCGTTTGTTGAAAAGAAAATGAAAAAAAAGGAGTCTTTATTTTAGTTTGGAAAAATAGGTTATTTTATCTTTTTGAAAAATGAAGAGTTATTTTGTCTTGTTTTAAAAATGGTTTGTCTTGCAATAAAAAATGAAAAAAAAGAGATGCTTGTTCATTTAAATTGCCCGAACTACGCAGGTTTGATTCTCATAGGGTGTGAGATACGTAGGCAACCTCCGCCGGGTCCAACCTCCCATTTTTTTGAAAATCAATAAAAGTAGCAACAACGCCAAGTACATTTTTCTGCCACAGGGTCGGGGGACGCCGCTTATATCATAAATAGCCAAACGTTCCCAAAAGGAACTCCGGAAGGCTGCCTTTGTACAGACGGCCACCTCTTTTTTTTATCACACAACCTTAAAAATCTTCGTTCATGAAGTGCTGAGGGGTCGTGTTCAGAAATCCTTTTGAGAAAAGTCGCGTATGTTTTTGTTTTTATCAGAATAAGTTTCGTTTGTTAAAATCTTATTAATAAATGTGCAGAATGAGCACGACTCCAAATGAACCCTTTTCAATCATGAATAAAATTCCCCTCCAATTGCGGCTCTGGTGGAATGATTTAGGCAGAGAAGGGCATGACGAAATCAAGAAGTATCTGAAAGGCCTCACGAGTTTGTTGGATATCAGGCCACGAGGAGATATCCTAAGGGCACTAGTCCCCCACTGGGATCATGCGCACAATGTCTTCCATTTCTCCGACTTTGAACTTACCCTAACTTTAGAAGAAATAGCAGGGTATATCGGCAGTGCGGAGACTCCATTGAGGCACAAATATCTGATTGCTCCAAGAACTGTGGCAATACACCGGTTTCTGGACTCCTTAAAGATAGTCAGAACAATTCATAACCCTGACTTAGCAAAAGGTTTTTGCACTATGAGTTTCATATACCAAAGATATGGTCACATAGGAGGATTCGACAAGCCAGAAAACCAGTTGTGCAGCAAAAGTAATCGTCAAAAGTGGGATAAACATAGACGGATTGCTTTCATGATAACTTTCTTAGGACTCTTAGTATTCCCAAGAAAAGACGGGAATATCGACATAAAGATAGCAGGGGTCGTCAGTACGTTGCTCACACAGAGAGACGGTACATTGGCGCCCATGATAGTATCTGATATGTTCCGGGCTCTCACGTCTTGCAAAGCCGGAGGAAACTTTTTCGAGGGTTGCAACTTGTTGTTGCAAATGTGGATGACCGAACACCTATGTCACCGAGCCCAGTTTCTGAGCCATGGGTCCATTGAAAAGACCTGCATAGAGGAGTTCTATACCAGAGTTAATGAGACCTACCTACCTGAAGGAGCCACGGCATGGACCTCATATTTTCGTACCCTCGACGCCAGTCAAATACAGTGGACGCTAGGATGGTTACCGATCGACGAAGTCATATACATGCCAGCAGCCAGGCCCCATTTTCTCTTAATGGGACTTAAGATCATTCAACCATATGCGCCGCATTGGGTTTTAAGGCAACTTGGGAGGTGTTAGATAGTGCCGAAAGACGAGGATCTAAGCACCCAGGTGATTGAGATCAGTCCCGATGGCCAGTTTCCTAAAGCAAGGGTTCGCCAAATTTGGAGCCAATGTCAATACTTAGAAGCGAATACTTGTGTAGTGAATCCGGCAAAAGGGGAAGTTTCACCCGGGTATCAGGCCTGGTACAAAGGGGAGACATCATCTGGAAGGCCGACCAAAAGACCTCACCTGCAGGAATTTGCCAAGTCTTCACAAGAGCAGTGGGGCTGGTTGGCCAAAGAGCGGGAATATCTTGCCGAAACAGGCAAACTAAAGCAACAAGTTCAGGATATGAAGTTTGAATGCCAATTACAGTCCGCTGCCCACAAGGGAGAAAAGAACAGATTAATCAGAGAAGGCGAGATCCTCAAAGCTCAGATCCGGAAGATGAAAAGGGAAGCCGACAACCAGCTGAGAAGCCGGGCGGATAAAAGATTGATAGCGGGGTTAAAGGATCAGGTTGTGGAATGCCAGGAAGATTTGAAAAGATCCAAGGCTAGCACAGCAAGATTGAGGACCAAGTGGTCAAAAGGTACAATGGCCCGGAGGCAGCGCCTGCAACAAGTCATAAGGGATTATGAACTGAGCATCGGGACGTTAAGGGAAATGAATTCCACTCTTCAAGATCGGATCTTCAAGCAAACACGAGATGCCCAAGCCGACAGAAGGCATTGTTACGATGCAATGACCAGAATGGAAAGACAAATGGAGATGTTCCAGGATCAACTTGCCAACAATGCGCAAACACTAGGATTAAAGAACCGACAGATAAGGCAGCTGTTCATGGAAAGGGACAACATTCGAGGAAGGATCGACGAGATTGAGCATTACATCTACATGAGATGCCTGGCATGCGAGCAAATGCCTCGGAAGACCCTCCTTGTTTCCATCATGGGCTGCGTCCACCGAATCATGAATGAATTGAAAAGCCTGCAGAGGGACCTCACACCAAGGGCCGCGGAAAGGCCGAACGATGCCTCGCGGGCCCCTAAGTTGGAAAACTAATCTTTGATCAAGTCTTGTTTATTTGGCTTTGTTGCTTTCCCATATGTTGTTTTCTTTTCTTTTAGTCAAAACGGGTTAAGAACTGTGGAGTCTGTACTATTGCTATTCCTTGTTTGAAGTAATTTGTAATAGCAAAATTTTGAGGATGAATTTAATGATTTCACAAGAATTTTGTGTTTCTTTACTTTAAGGCAGAACTACGCCTGGTCTGATTCGCGCGGGGACGTGATACGTAGACAATCCCCATAAGATTCGACCGCCTTTAATAAAGAAAGAAAAATGAAAAATAATAAATACAAGAATAAAATAAAGTACAAGGTTTCCCAAAGTGTTTTAAAAGGACAAATGAGCAATCCAGAATGACGCGTGTTGTTTGAAGCAAAGCATGTTAGAAATGACTAACTGCCTAGGAGCATTGCATCCTCAATGTGTTGTTATCAAATTTGTTAAGCCCTAACGCTAACAAAGTTTGTTGTTGTCTGCATCCAGACAAGTTAGTTGTTAAAGAACTCTGGCAACACATTCTTACCAAACCAGATCCAAAGGACCGGTAGCAACAAGCATGACTACTTCAGAGAATAGTAATGAGGAAGAAAGGCCGATGAGCCAATTGTTAAAAGAAGCGATGGAAAAGATTGAAAGGATGGGACTAGAGATGAATGCAATGTAGCTAGCTCTAGCCAAAGCACAAAAGAGCCCTGAGCCACTGGGGCACATGCCGGAATACCCTCACTCCGGCCCTTCCACAAGCCTCCCAAATCCCCGTTATCATCAAGAAAGAAGCCCTTATGATTCCCAAGCTCCGCCACCACATCAACCTCTCCCAACACCAAATATTCCCACTTTTGTGGGACCCACATCAGCCACCTTGAAAAGAACGACCAGTGAGCCATTGTTTCAGGCCCACGATACGCAGTACTACCCCCCTGAGCCTATATTCCATGCCCCCGAACCACAGGCCTACAATCCGCACTTGGAGGTACCGGCAGAGATTAAAAAGCCGGTTAAAGCCCCTGAACAGGATGAGGTATTGAGAAAGTTCAAAAGCCTGGAGCAGTCCTTCAGGAACCTGCACGGATTGGGCAACCAAGTCAGCGTAGCTTACAAAAATCTATGCCCTTTCCAGGACGTCCAACTCCCGGTTGGGTTCAAGATGCCTAAGTTTGATTTATATGAAGGGCACGGGGATCCCATGGCACATTTGCGGGGATTCTGTAGCAAAATGAGAGGGGCAGGCGGCAAACATGAGCTGCTAATAGCTTATTTCGGCCAAAGTCTGAGCGGATCTGCACTAGAATGGTATACCAGGCAGGATTCCAGTAGGTGGTACACTTGGGATGATCTGGCGCAGGCTTTCGTAGGTCATTTCCAGTACAATCTCGAGATAGTCCCTGACCGTCTCACATTATTGAGAACTGGGAAGAAACCCGGGGAAAGCTTTCGCTAGTTCGGGTTCCGCTGGAGAGAGCAAGCGGCCAGAGTCGATCCTCCCATGAGAGAGGGAGAGATGGTGGACTATTTCTTACAAACATTGGATCCAACCTACTTTGGTCACTTGGTGACAACGGTTGGAAAATCCTTCAACGAGGTGGTCAAGATAGGGGTCATGATAGAAGAGGGTCTGAGGTCTGACAAAATCCTGAACTACTCGGCACTCAAGGCAACGACCCAGGCTATTCAGAACGGCACGGGAGGTGCGCTGAGGAGAAAGAAAGAAGAAGTTGCCACGATCGAGGCAGGCAGTTGGTCCGGATCTGGCAGGCCACACTACAACCAACCCAGACCTCACAGGACAAACTACCCATACAACCCACCACATCACTACTATCCACCCCAAGAACCGCATTTCACCGTCTATCAAGCCCAGACATACACCCAACCTCCGGTTCGCCCACAATGGCGTGCGCCGGCTCCTCACAATACATACCCAGCTCCACATAATACCTACCCACCACCACAAAATACCTACCCTCCACCCAGAGCATACAAGAACCCTCCAGGGACAGGTTTTCGAGGGAGTCAAGCTGCTAAAAATGATAGGCTACAGAAACATAGAGCCTTTACTGAGCTGGGAGAGTCCTATACCGCCGTATTCCACAAATTGAGACGGTTGGGTTTGGTGAATCCTGTCGAACCCAGAGAGCAGAACCCCCCGCCTCAAAATATGAACAGGTCAATAAGTTGTGAATACTGCTCAGGAATGCTGGGACATGAAACTGAAAAATGTTGGACACTGAAGCAGGCGATACAAGACCTCATTGATACTAACAAAATCGAGGTCTAGACACCGGAGGCACCTAACATCAATCAGAACCCACTGCCAGCGCACCACGAGACGCACATGATCGAGTTGGTGTATGAGGGAGGAGAGTTGAGACAGCCCTCACAGACAGTGATGATGATCCAGGCTCTTCCGAAAGAAGGATCAACCAATGGAGGAACGGGGGTACAGTCGCATGTAGAAGGCATCAAGCCAGTAGTGATATTGGGAAAGAGCCCGTCCGCCGTAACAAGCAAACTCGAGCCCAACAAGTTGGTAACATCAGGGATTCCACCCACGCCTGCAGTTGTGTTGAAAGGGGTGTACAGGGAACTGGTCACCATAAAACCTATGGTCCAGCTGCCGATGATTGATAGCAAGGCTGTGCCTTGGAAATATGAGAAAGCAGTAGTGATATACAAGGGAAAACAAGTGGAGGAAGTTAGTTGTGAAGCACAAGGGCTGACTCGATCAGGACGGTGTTTTGCTCCGGTGGATCTGAGAAGACCCAACCCAGCTACAACCAAGAAACCTGTGTCCGAAGAAGAGGCCGAGGAGTTCCTGAGAAAGATGAAAGTGCAGGACTACTCCGTGGTCGAACAGCTGAGGAAAACACCGACCCAGATCTCGCTGCTGTCATTACTGATCCATTCTGAGGAGCATCGTCGGGCCTTGATGAAGATATTGAACGAAGCTCATGTGCCCAACGAGATTTCTGTAAACCACCTGGAAACCATTGCCAACAAGATTTTCGAGGTGAACAGGGTAACATTCTCAGATGATGACCTGCCGATGGAAGGTACAGAGCATAATAAAGCTCTCTACCTAACTGTCAAATGTGAAAACTCGGTAGTTACTCGGGTATTGGTGGATAACGGTTCAAGTGCCAATATCTTCCCATTATCCACTCTGAACCAGTTAAAGATCGACCACGGAAAAATTCGCAAGAATAGCATCTGTGTTCGAGGATTTGATGGAAATGGAACAGCCACTGTAGGGGATGTTGTACTTGAATTGACCATCGGTCCAGTCCTGTTCACCATGGAGTTCCAGGTGTTAGATGCCACAGTATCTTATAACCTTCTGTTAGGACGACCATGGATTCATGCAGCCAAAGCAGTGCCCTCCACCCTACATCAGATGGTGAAGTTCGAGTGGGAAAGACAAGAGGTCGTGCTACACGGCGAGGACACGGCGTGCACCATGGGTGGCGCCATTGTACCTTTCATAGAGACCGATGATGACAAAGGTCCTTGGGTCTACCAGATTTTTGATACAGGGTCGGCAAACAAAATTGCTGAGGGAGAAAGCATCCCGCACCCTAGGGTAGCTGCCGCGACAGTCATGATGGTTTCGGAAATGCTGGGTAATGGATTTGTGCCAGGAAAGGGCCTGGGAGTCGAGCTTCAGGGGATTGTCCAACCTGTGTCCCTGCCTAAAAATCTGGAAACTTTCGGATTGGGGTTCAAACCAACCACAGCAGATGTAAAGCAAGCGCGAAAAATGAAGAAGAAAGTCTGGTATCTTCCCAAAGCCGTGCCACGTCTCTCAAGATCTTTTGTCAGAGCAAGCGCCAAAGGGCCACCGGTCCCAAAGATTCTAGGACCTTTGATTGGTATGGATGGGGACCTGAATCAGAGTTTCGAGAGGCTATTCGCTGATGTCAGTATGGTAGAAGCTGGAGAAGGTTCCAGCAGAGCAGAGATACAGTTTGTGGGGCCTGAGGCCAAAACCAACAATTGGACGGTTACTCCTCTTCTTGTTCGAGGGGAGTCTTGGTAGTAGGCTTTGATTTATGTTTTGTTTGTTTCGTTTTGTTCGGATTATTCCAGGGTGTAATCCAAATTTTACTTTTGTTTTGTAAAAGTGTGAACCCTTTCATCCCGCAAGTTTAATAAAGTTCTCTTCTTTTGTCCCATTTTAATTTTGTTTTGTTCTTTTTCTTTCTGAACAGTTCTCTTTTTACTGGTTCTAACGACATGGAATGCACAGTGGATCTTTGACCTAGTCTAATAAATCAATCTAAATCCGACTTAATGATACCAGAGGTCGTTTGTGACGATGAATCTGAATATGACGAAGATAAAGCCTTCGAAGAGATAAACCGAGAACTGTGCCAATTTGAAGAAAAACCCAGACCTAACCTAAATGACACTGAGGCTGTGAATCTAGGGGACGCTGATAATGTTCGAGAAACCAAAATCAACATCCATATTGAGCCGAATGTCAGGGAAGAATTGATCAAAACCCTCATGGAGTTCAAAGATGTTTTTGCATGGTCATATGACGATATGCCGGGATTAAGCACCAATTTAGTGGTTCACAAATTGCCCACTGACCCGGCATACCCTCCGGTCAAGCAAAAGTTAAGGAAATTCAAAACAGAAATGAGTGTAAAGATCAAAGAAGAGGTGATTAAACAGTTGCAGGCGAAGGTCATTCGGGTTACTCGATATCCCGAGTGGTTGGCCAATGTGGTACCAGTTCCAAAGAAGGATGGGAAAATCAGGGTGTGCGTCGACTACCGCAACCTCAACAAAGCAAGTCCCAAGGATAATTTTCCATTGCCCAACATCCATATCTTGATCGATAATTGCGCTGGGCGTGAGATCGGATCCTTTGTGGATTGCTATGCGGGTTATCATCAGATCCTAATGGACGAAGAAGATGCGGAAAAGACAGCATTTATCACGCCATGAGGAACTTACTGCTATCGGGTAATGCCGTTCAGACTGAAGAATGCCGGGGCAACGTACATGCGAGCAATGACTGCTGTGTTTCATAACATGATACACAAAGAAATTGAGGTGTACGTCGATGATGTGATCATAAAGTCTTGGCGTCAGGAGGACCATGTAACAGACCTAAGGAGATTCTTCCAAAGACTCCGAAGGTATGATATCAAGCTTAACCCGGCCAAATGCACATTCGGAGTTCCGTCAGGAAAGCTGTTAGGATTTATCGTCAGTCGACGGGGGATTGAGTTAGACCCATCCAAAATCGAATCCATCCGAGATTTGCCACCACCAAAGAACAAAACAGAGGTAATGAGTTTGCTGGGTAGACTCAATTACATCAGCAGGTTCATCGCTCAACTCACAGCAACTTGTGAGCCTATATTTCGGCTGCTGAAAAAGGATGCTGCGGTAAGTTGGACGGTAGAGTGTGAAGAGGCTTTCGACCAAATCAAATGGTATCTGTCCAATCCACCCGTATTGGTCCCGCCTAAGCCAGGAAAGCCCTTAATTCTTTATCTGACGGTCCTGGAAAATTCATTTGGTTATGTACTGGGGCAACATGATGGCACAGGAAGGAAGGAGCATGCCATCTACTATCTTAGCAAGAAATTCACAGTATATGAAGTCAAGTACACTCAACTCGAGAAAACATGCTGCGCCCTAACTTGGGTAGCTCAGAAGTTGAAACACTACCTGTCCTCGTATACTACTTATCTCATATCCCGTTTGGACCCATTGAAGTATATCTTTCAGAAACCTATGCCCACTAGGAGGTTGGCAAAATGGCAAATTCTGCTCACAGAGTTCGATATCGTCTATGTGACGAGGACAACCATGAAAGCCCAGGCGCTGGCCGACCATTTGGCAGAGAATCCCGTTGATGAAAAATACGAGCCTTTAAGAACGTATTTTCCCGACGAAGAGGTAATGCATACAAATGAGCTGGAGTTACCTGAGGAACCGGGTTGGAAGCTTTTCTTCGATGGAGCTACAAACGCGAAAGGGGTTGGAATAGGAGCAGTACTCATTTCTGAAACAAGACGTCATTATCCTGTTACGGCTCAACTACGCTTCTATTGCACCAATAATATGGCCGAGTATGAAGCGTGCATTTTGGGTTTGCGATTGGCTGCGGACATGGATGTCCAAGACGTTTTGGTCTTGGGAGACTCGGACCTCTTGGTACATCAGATTCAGGGTGAATGGGAAACACGAGATTTGAAACTCATACCATATCGACAATGCTTGCACGATCTGAGCAAGCGATTTCGATCGGTGAAGTTCAAACATATCCCGAGAGTTCATAACGAGGTTGCGGATGCGTTGGCCACCTTAGCATCAATGTTGCACCACCCTGACAAAATGTATGTTGACCCTCTGCACATCCAGGTTCATGATCAGCACGCTTATTGCAATGCGGTGGAAGATGAAGCAGATGACGAGCCTTGGTTTCATGATATCAAGGAGTACCTCAGAATGGGGATATATCCGGAACATTCCACTGGAGACCAAAAAAGAGCCCTTAGGCGTTTGTCGAATGGTTTCTTCCTCAGCGGAGGAGTTTTGTACAAAAGAACCCCGGATTTGGGATTGTTAAGATGTATAGACGCTGGTCAAGCCACGACGGTTATGGCAGAGGTACATGCTAGAGTTTGTGGGCCACATATGAGCGGATATGTATTGGCAAGGAAGATCCTTCGAGCCGGGTATTATTGGCTTACCATGGAGCATGACTGTATCTCTTTCGTGAGAAAATGCCATCAGTGTCAGATATATGGGGATCTGATTCATTCTCCGCCAACAGAGTTACATACGATGTCAGCACCCTGGCCGTTTGTGGCATGGGGCATGGATGTCATTGGACCTGTCGAGCCAGCAGCATCCAACGATCATAGGTTCATTCTAGTAACCATTGACTACTTCACCAAATGGGTTGAGGCTAAAACCTTCAAGTCGGTAACTAAAAAGGCAGTGGTGGATTTTGTGCACGCCCATATCATCTGCAGATTTGGGATCCCAAAAGTAATCATCACGGATAACAGTGCGAATCTTAACAGCAGCCTGATGAGAGAGGTATGCCAACAATTCAAGATTACACACCACAATTCCACCCCATATCGTCCCAAGGCGAATGGAGCGGTCGAAGCTGCCAATAAGAACATCAAGAATATACTGCGAAAGATGGTGGAAGGGTCCAGACAATGGCACGAGAGATTGCCCTTTGCTTTGTTGGGTTACCGCACTACCGTCCGGACTTCCATAGGTACAACTCCTTATTTGTTGGTGTACGGAACTGAGGCCGTAATACCGGCGGAGGTCGAAATTCTGACCCTCCGGATTGTCGCCGAAGCCGAGATTGATGATGATGAATGGGTCAAAGCTCGATTGGAACAGTTGAGCTTGATAGACGAGAAAAGATTGGCAGCAGTGTGCCATGGTCAGCTGTATCAGAAGAGAATGGCGAGAACATATAATAAGAAGGTCCGCCCCAGGAAGTTTGAAGTAGGGCAGCAGGTATTGAAGAAGATCCTCCCACATCAGGTCGAGGCAAAAGGCAAGTTCGCCCCAAATTGGCAAGGGCCTTATATCGTGACCAGAGTATTGTCCAATGGAGCTTTGTGTTTAACGGATATCGAGGGTAGATGTGTTGGCATGGCTATCAATTCGGATGCAGTCAAGAGATATTATGCGTAATTTCTTTGATTATGGCAATTATTGGTTCGTTTGTTTGTACTTGGTACTTATTGGATAATGAAATGACGGAGGCAATTCTTTCTTCTATCCAAACATTTTTTACCCTTGTTTCCCCCTTTTGAGCCTTAAGTTATTCTTTCATACCCCTCTTTTGGAATCACTAACGGAAAAGATATGAAAAGAGAAAGAAGAAGAAAAGAAAATTTTTAAGAGAAAATGAAAAAAAAGAAAAAAAAAGAAAAAAAAAAGAAGAAGATAAAAATCACAAACCGTGGGAACTACGTTTGACCTGATTCCTCAAAGAGGATACGTAGGCACCTCACGGCTCGGTCATAGTGTGCATAGTGTACATAGTGTGCATAATAGGCACAGTGTGTGTAACGCACGTAGCTCAACATAGTGTAAAAAATAAAATCCCCCAAGCAAGAAAACTGGGGCAGAGGTTATGTTTTAAAGTTCCAACAAAGGTTTGATTCCAAAAGTTGTAGCGGATCACCCATCAAAGTTATTTCATTTTTTGATAGCCTTTCTTTTATCCCCACACCAAAACCAACATCGACGTCCAAAAGACCTCCCGATCAATATCCAAGAGGTGCCAAGTCAGGAAAATAAAGTCGAGAATAATACACTGATCCCCGGCGAAGAAGAGGATCATAAAACTGGAAATGAATTGATAGTCCAAAGGAATCTCCAAAAGAGAGGATCAAATCGACAGCACTCCAATTCTCCGTTGAAGAAATAAAATGAGAGAGTCTTGGCGGTGAAAACCTTCGCAGGCACCACAAGGCAACGAAAGATGAGAGATATAAAATGAGAGAGTCTTATCGGTGAAAACCTTCACAGGCACCATAAGGCGCCGGGAGCTGAGAGAAAAGAGAGAGTCTCATTAGTGAAAACTCCTCAGAGGGCACTATGAGGCGACAAGACAGATCAACAAAAGGATCCACGTTCACAAAGAAATGGACGCCCATTTATCCCTAGCAAGTAAGGTCATCAGGCAAGTTGATTGATACAAATAGATTGGGTCGGGAATCTATGGTGCACGTCATGATCACAAGGACCAGTCATGTCATCCAGATAAGTTCTTCTCTTTTCCTTTTTCCACCAAGTATTGGTTAGAAAGATTTTCCTCCTTTTCTATCTTTTTCATTTTTCTTTCTAAGAATTCGTTTTGAAAAGATTTTTCAAAGTTTACTACCAGAGGCCGAAGGGGCACAAAAGCAAAATATGAAAAGGGTAGGCCAAGAGCCGAGGCAATAAGACAAAAGGCATCGGCTGCAAAACCAAAGGACGAATTGTGTAGAAAAAAGGGTAACGTAAAGAGAGCGGAAAATAACGGGTGAAGGGCTTGTGGACTAAGTTCTGAGAAGATTTCCCCGCAGAATGTTGATAAATCCCGGGCCCAAATCCGAAGTGGTCAGACGCCACAAGAAAGAGAAATCAATCCGGTGCAAGATATCCCCAGGCAATGCAATTCTATGCTTTGCAGTTCCGGGAGGAAGTAAACTCCTGAAGGGAGTAGTTTCGGGATTAAAAGCAGACTCCCACAGCATGTCCTGAAAAGAGAAGGCAGAAAAGGGGATAAATGGAAAACCACCCCCAGCAGGCAGGGCACCCCAGCAAGCAACGTCATCCACCAACCAGTTGTTGGAGCATAGAGCAAGGAGAAGAAAAGGAAAAAATCATCCCCCATCGGAAAGGTCACGTTGCCCCACCATGATCAAAACTAACTAAATCCTTTTGTCTGCTGCAGGGAAATAAAGGTTGATGATGGCAGAAGGACGCGATACCAGAAAGGTCACCAAAACCGGGGAAGAAAATTTTCTGCCATTGCCAAATATTTTCTCGGAGGAACGAGAAAAGAATAATTTTCATGTCTTAGTTTAAATAGGCGCCCACCTGTATAACGAGAGGAATAATTTTCATGTCTTAGTTTAAATAGGCGCCCACCTGTATAACGAGAGGAATAATTTTCATGTCTTAGTTTAAATAGGCGCCCACCTGTATAACGAGAGGAATAATTTTCAGTCTTAGTTTAAATAGGCGCCCACCTGTATAACGAGAGGAATAATTTTCATGTCTTAGTTTAAATAGGCGCCCACCTGTATAACGAGAGGAATAATTTTCATGTCTTAGTTTAAATAGGCGCCCACCTGTATAACGAGAGGAATAATTTTCAGTCTTAGTTTAAATAGGCGCCCACCTGTATAACGAGAGGAATAATTTTCATGTCTTAGTTTAAATAGGCGCCCACCTGTATAACGAGAGGAATAATTTTCAGTCTTAGTTTAAATAGGCGCCCACCTGTATAACGAGAGGAATAATTTTCATGTCTTAGTTTAAATAGGCGCCCACCTGTATAACGAGAGGAATAATTTTCATGTCTTAGTTTAAATAGGCGCCCACCTGTATAACGAGAGGAATAATTTTCAGTCTTAGTTTAAATAGGCGCCCACCTGTATAACGAGAGGAATAATTTTCATGTCTTAGTTTAAATAGGCGCCCACCTGTATAACGAGAGGAATAATTTTCAGTCTTAGTTTAAATAGGCGCCCACCTGTATAACGAGAGGAATAATTTTCAGTCTTAGTTTAAATAGGCGCCCACCTGTATAACGAGAGGAATAATTTTCAGTCTTAGTTTAAATAGGCGCCCACCTGTATAACGAGAGGAATAATTTTCAGTCTTAGTTTAAATAGGCGCCCACCTGTATAACGAGAGGAATAATTTTCATGTCTTAGTTTAAATAGGCGCCCACCTGTATAACGAGAGGAATAATTTTCATGTCTTAGTTTAAATAGGCGCCCACCTGTATAACGAGAGGAATAATTTTCATGTCTTAGTTTAAATAGGCGCCCACCTGTATAACGAGAGGAATAATTTTCAGTCTTAGTTTAAATAGGCGCCCACCTGTATAACGAGAGGAATAATTTTCATGTCTTAGTTTAAATAGGCGCCCACCTGTATAACGAGAGGAATAATTTTCAGTCTTAGTTTAAATAGGCGCCCACCTGTATAACGAGAGGAATAATTTTCATGTCTTAGTTTAAATAGGCGCCCACCTGTATAACGAGAGGAATACTTTTCAGTCTTAGTTTAAATAGGCGCCCACCTGTATAACGAGAGGAATAATTTTCATGTCTTAGTTTAAATAGGCGCCCACCTGTATAACGAGAGGAATAATTTTCAGTCTTAGTTTAAATAGGCGCCCACCTGTATAACGAGAGGAATAATTTTCATGTCTTAGTTTAAATAGGCGCCCACCTGTATAACGAGAGGAATAATTTTCAGTCTTAGTTTAAATAGGCGCCCACCTGTATAACGAGAGGAATAATTTTCAGTCTTAGTTTAAATAGGCGCCCACCTGTATAACGAGAGGAATACTTTTCAGTCTTAGTTTAAATAGGCGCCCACCTGTATAACGAGAGGAATAATTTTTCATGTCTTAGTTTAAATAGGCGCCCACCTGTATAACGAGAGGAATAATTTTCAGTCTTAGTTTAAATAGGCGCCCACCTGTATAACGAGAGGAATACTTTTCAGTCTTAGTTTAAATAGGCGCCCACCTGTATAACGAGAGGAATAATTTTCAGTCTTAGTTTAAATAGGCGCCCACCTGTATAACGAGAGGAATACTTTTCAGTCTTAGTTTAAATAGGCGCCCACCTGTATAACGAGAGGAATAATTTTCAGTCTTAGTTTAAATAGGCGCCCACCTGTATAACGAGAGGAATAATTTTCAGTCTTAGTTTAAATAGGCGCCCACCTGTATAACGAGAGGAATAATTTTCATGTCTTAGTTTAAATAGGCGCCCACCTGTATAACGAGAGGAATAATTTTCATGTCTTAGTTTAAATAGGCGCCCACCTGTATAACGAGAGGAATAATTTTCAGTCTTAGTTTAAATAGGCGCCCACCTGTATAACGAGAGGAATAATTTTCATGTCTTAGTTTAAATAGGCGCCCACCTGTATAACGAGAGGAATAATTTTCATGTCTTAGTTTAAATAGGCGCCCACCTGTATAACGAGAGGAATAATTTTCAGTCTTAGTTTAAATAGGCGCCCACCTGTATAACGAGAGGAATAATTTTCAGTCTTAGTTTAAATAGGCGTCCACCTGTATAACGAGAGGAATAATTTTCAGTCTTAGTTTAAATAGGCGCCCACCTGTATAAGGAGAGGAATAATTTTCATGTCTTAGTTTAAATAGGCGCCCACCTGTTATCACGCCTCCTTTTTCCGCCCCCGCGTGGGGACAAGGGAGTTTTTCCAATTAAAGGACAATCGAAACGGGATTTGTTTATTTATTTCAGAGTCGCCACTTGGGAGATTTAGGGTGTCCCAAGTCACCAATTTAATCCCGAATCGAGGAAAAGAATGACTCTGTATTACAGTCCGCGAACCAGAAATCCGGATAAGGAATTCTATTAACCCGGGAGAAGGTGTTAGGCATTCCCGAGTTCCGTGGTTCTAGCACGGTCGCTCAACTGTCATATTCGGCTTGTTTATCTGATTTTATACAATTATGAGCTAATGTGCAAGTTTTAACTTTTAACCGCTTTCGTCATTATTTATATATTTTTTCAAGAATTGCAACATCATGGAAATACATCTCCAACCACGTCACATCAATGCACTCGTGGTTGTTGGCACATTTCAACTCTATTGAGATTTGGATTTGGGTCACATAAATGTGCACCCGAGTTTTAAGAAAATTAAATTATTAAAAGGCGTGCCTAAAGCGACTAGCATATCATTTACTTTGGGTAGGGCCGTGAAAGTTTGCTAAACGGTCCATCCCGAAGTCTAAGCAATTTTAAAGCAAATATTTACCGAGGGCCCCACAATTTTGTATTTTTATTCGGTGAGGCTCATCTCATTCTTATTTTTTAAAGGAATTTGCAACGTCATGGACATGCATCTCGGATCACGTCACAATCAATGTACCCGTGATTAGAGACACATTTCGACTCCGTTGAGATTTGGATTTGGGTCACATAAATGTGCACCCGAGTTTAAGAAAGCAATTTAATTAAATCGCGTCTAAAGAGTCTAACGCGTTATTATCTTTGGGGAAGGCAGTGAAAATCACTAAACAGTCCATCCCGAATTCTAAGTATTTATTATGACCAATTATTGAGGGCCCCGCAATTTGCATTTTTATTTGGCGAGGCTCGTGTCATTATTTATTTATTTATTTTTAAAAAAAATAATCTTAGAATGACTACATTTTTTATTTTTCGTTTTTCTCTAAAATAAATGAAGAAAAATGTCCTACTTTATTTACATACTTTCGAGTTATTATAGTTAAGTTTCGAAAGTGAGTCGTTTAAAGAGTTTACATGGGCAGCGCATAGAATGTTTTACATACAGACAGTAAAAGAAAGGAAAGACTACATTAAACTACAACTTCAAATCTTTCTCATTTTTTGCATTCATGTTTCGAGTAGCTTACAAGATGAACCAGTGTATCGTTTGTGTACCTGGTATTGTCAATACAAGAAGAATAAGGTCAGCAAAGTAGTATGTAACACAGCAACATACACCAGCATAAATCCCAACACAGTAGCTTCAACACCTCAATCCAGAAATCCCAGCAACACGGAGAAAACTAGTAAAAATGGAGAAGAAAAATAGTGCGGAAATCTCTCTTTGTTTTTCTTTCTAGATTTGAACTCTCTATGGTGTTCTTCCGCTCTCAATATTTCAGAAAATTTGGTTATATCTTTTTTACTCTCTCCAAAATGAATTCTGTCCCTGTATATTCGGTGTATCCAGAGTGTATATCGAGTGTATACTGCTCTCTCCGCCCCCTCTTTTCTTCTTCGCTCTATCTAGTTTTTCTCTTTTTTTCCACCCTTCTTCCTAAATTTTCTCTTCTATTTATAGCAAAATTTTCGAAATTTTCAGATTTGTTTTTTATTATTTTTTTAATTAAAAGAAATCCCACTTACAAATTGCTTTTATTTTTTTAGAAAAAGAAATCCCACCTTTATTTACTTTTATTTTTAAAATTCCAAGTTTAATTACTTTATCTTATTTAAAATCCCACTTTTTATTTTTTTAAAAGAGAATCTCACTTTATTTAACTTTTCTTTAAAAAACAAACCACTATCTTTTCTTTTTCTTTCAAAAATGCTACTTTCAATTACTTTAAATTTTTTAAATTTTCAGATACCTTTATATTTATTTTTTAATTTCAACCTTCTTTTACTTTTAAATTTTTTAAAAATTTCCACAAAACTTTTTATTTTTTTAAATTTTCTACATTCTTTTACTTTTTTTAAAAAAAATAAAAAGAGAATTTCACCTATTTTTACTTTTATATTTTTTTTATTCAATACTTCCCTTTTTCTTATTTATTATTTTTTTTAAATCATTCCCGAAATTATTATATTTTTTTAAAAAAAAAAAAATATTTTCGGATTTTTTATATATAAAAAAAACAAAAAATAAAACTATTAATAGTGATAATTCACCTTTTATTTTTTATTTTTTTGGTTTTGTTTTGTGTTGGACAAAAATGAAGAAGGGGTGTTGGGTTAATGGAGCGGACCGGGTCGACCCGGTTTGAAGTGGACCGGGTCATGGGGAAAGTTGGGAAAAATTATTTGGGCATGTAGCTTGAATTTTGAAGAAGAGGTCCAATTCCGACTTTCTTTATTTTTTGCTCTCTTTTCTTCTTTTATTTTTCTAAAACTAAATTATAAATATACTTAAACTATTATTAAGAACTAAATTAAGTTATAAAAGCGCAAACTAACTCTCAATAACAATTAGCACAATTAAGTAATAATTAAGCATAAAATTGTATATTCGGACATTAAATGCTAAAAATGCAAACGATGCCTATTTTTGTAATTTTTATTTTTTTGTAAAACAAACTTAATTACTAACAATTGTAGAATTAAATCCTACATGCAAAATGCGACATATTTTTTTATTTTTATTAATTTAACAAATAAACATGCACAGATAAACATACAAATAATTACACAAAAATACCACAAAATATCACAAAAATTGCACACCAAGAAAAATTATTTTATTTTTGAATTTTTTGGGAGTAATTCTCATATAGGGCAAAAATCACGTGCTTACAGCTGCCCCTCTTTGCCCGAAGACACGAAAGGTTTTCGTGCAAAGATAAAGCGAGCGATTTTTGCCCATCCGAGTACTCCGTGTGAAGCATTTTTTTGAAAAAGATTTGACCGAACCTTTGCTTCAAAGGTTTCCTACATATCCTAGGCTAAACAGGAATCAGGTCAATGTAGTTCAGGAAGTTTTGGTAGCTGGGACTACCGTGGGACTGCAATGTTACTGTTGTTGCATGCTATTACTACTGCTTACCGATCTCCTTGTTACACCGTGCTTAAAAGAAAACAAGAAGCTAGGCTAGACTGCAATTTGTTTTTGTTGCCTTGCTTTCTTGTCTGCTTGCATTTTTTTCGGTGCTTTTCTTCCGATGCTTTTCTTCCTTTAGACACATGCATTTGAGTTTTTGCTGGGACCTCTTATTGCAACCTTCTGCTTCCGAGTGTCGGGGAATTTTATTGTTTCCTGCTGGGGATTCCTATTGTAACCCTCTGTTTTATTGTCCTCTGACTTGATCCTGAAATGTATGCCTCTGTTGTATGGGCGGGCTCCCAACTTTAATACTTGAAAATTAATGTTAAATGTGTTACTCTGTTATATGGGCGGGCTCCCAACTTCAACACTTGAAATGAAAAGACTGAAATGTATGCCTCTGTTATCTGGACGGGCTCCCAACTTCAACGCTTGAAATATAAAGACTGAAATGTATTCCTCTGTTCTATGGGCGGGCTCCCAACTTCAACACTTGAAATGAAAAGACTGTATGTATGCCTCTGTTATCTGGGCGGGCTCCCAACTTCAACGCTTGGAATGTAAAGACTGAAATGTATGCCTCTGTTATCTGGGCGGGCTCCCAACTTCAACACTTGAAATGTAAAGACTGAAATGTATGTCTCTGTTATCTGGACGGGCTCCCAACTTCAACAACAACTTTAAAAATGCCACTCCTTTCTTTAGGTTGGCGAGATTTCAACCAATAAATCGCCATTCTATTCTTCAGGGGGGCTCCAGACTACTTAGAATTTGAATTGTATTCCCTTATTCTCCAGGTGGGCTCCTGATTGCTAACTTTGAAATGGAATGTCTCTATTCTCCAGGCAAACTCCTGACTTTTAAAATTTAAACTGTGTGTCTCTGTTCTTCAGGCGGACTCCTGACATCAAATTTGAAAAGTATGTCTCTGTTCTCCAGGCGGACTCCTGATTGCTAAATTTGAAATTGAATGTCTCTATTCTCCAGGCGGACTACTGATTTTTGAAATTTAAACTGTATGTCTCCGTTCTTCAGGCGGACTCCTGACGTCAAACTTGAAAAGTATGTCTCTGTTCTCCAGGCGGACTCCTGATTGCTAAATTTGAAATTGAATGTCTCTATTCTCCAGGCGGACTCCTGATTTTTGAAATTTAAACTGTATGTCTCCGTTCTTCAGGCGGACTCCTGATTTCAACAACAACTTAGGAGGAAATGCCTCTCCTATGGGTAAAATAAACTTAGGAGGAAACGTCTCTCCTATGGGTAAGACTAAACTTAGGAGGAAATGCATCTCCTATGGGGTGAAACTAAAACAAACTTAGGAGGAAATGCATCTCCTATGGGTAAAACTAAACTTAGGAGGAAATGCGTCTCCTATGGGTAAAAGTAAACTTAGGAGGAAATGCATCTCCTATGGGTAAAAATAAACTTAGGAGGAAATGCCTCTCCTATGGGTAAAACTAAACTTAGGAGGAAATGCCTCTCCTATTGGTAAAAATAAACTTAGGAGGAAATGCATCTCCTATGGGTAAAAAAAAAATTTAGGAGGAAATGCATCTCCTATGGGTAAAACAAACTTAGGAGGAAATGCATCTCCTATGGGTAAAAAAACAAACTTAGGAGGAAATGCATCTCCTTTGGGTAAAAAACAAACTTAGGAGGAAATGCATCTCCTAGGGGTAAAACTAAAACTTAGGAGGAAATGCATCTCCTATGGCTAAAACTAAAACTTTAGGAGGAAATGCATCTCCTATGGATAAAACAAACTTAGGAGGAAATGCATCTCCTATGCGTGAACCATTTCCTTCTTCCTGAATTATTTACTTACCTGTGTTGTCTTCCCTCAAAACTGCTGGGGATTATTTTGATGGGGATGACTCTTCCTTTTCTTCCTTACCCACTCTGGGTTGCCCGAAACTCTGTCGAGGATGCTTCTGCATCTCGATGAACCACTGGGGATAACACTGCTGAGGATAACTCTACTGAGTAAATATGTTATCTTTCTCCTTCCAAAATTACTTCCTTTTAAGTAGGATGTTTCATTCCTCTGCAAACTACTTCCCCTTTTTTCTTTTTTTTTCTCTTTCTTTTTCTTTTTTTTTTCTTTTTTATTTTTTTTTCTTTTTACATAGCTTCTTCCTTCGAAGACTACCTCCCTTACGTCTCGTTTTGCCTTTCCCCGAAAGGAACCGCTGAGGATACCGATTTTCACTAAACTTGTGTTGGACTCCTCGAGACTGTTGGGGAATAACACTGTTGGGGAATTATTTAATTACCTGTTGGGAAGTAAAATGTTATCAGCTGGGGATAACGCTGTTGAGGATAACACTACTGAGGGATTCTGATTCCTTCAGAACTAGTGCTTCACTCTTCGGAAGGCTGTTGTGAAAGATGCTGGCCTCTTGCTTTTTCTGAGCTCAAGTTTCATCCCTTTGCTGGGGAACAACTTCCTCCATTGAAACTTATTATGTTTGGGGCAACACTGGTTCTAAGACCACTTCCCTTGAGACTGGCGTTATCTTTATTCTTCCCCGAATGGGTACCTGACTTCCAGAAAATTTTCTAAATGAAAGGAAAATTTTCTGCCCCAGTTTGACAATATCCCTTGTGGCATGCATTTTTGTCATCAATGTCATTTCCTTTACCTGTTTCAAATCAAACAAAATTTGTTAGTTTAAAACGCGGTGGTTGGTTGTGATACTCCTGCTGGGATGGTTTTCCCTTTCTCCTTCCTTGCTCTGTATTCCACAACTTGTGAGGATGACATTATTTGCTGGGGATAATCCCTTTCTGTTGGGGATATCCCTCTTCTTTTGTGACATAGCCTGGAAACTTGCACTTCACCGATCTTTTAGTATCGTATGAGTTTCCCAAATCATGCTCACTGCTCTCCTTGCTTTGTCCACGGGCCTTGGTCTTGAGGTTTAACAACCTTTGATTTCGGCTGGGATATCCCTCTTGACACTCGTCAATCCTTTTGACAATTCCCTTTTGCTGGGGATATCTTTCTTGACACTAGTCTTGCGCTTGTTCCTTGCTGACTATACCACTTGGATATACTAGCCAGATCTCATCTTGCATAATTGGAAGACTGATGGCCTATTTTGAAATCATTTCCCATTGGTTCTGACCAAACAGACTCTACTAGGGAATTTTCTATGAAAGGAAAAGATAAAAGGGAACAGAATAAAAGACAAATGAAAAAGATGACTCTGTAACAAAAGAAACTATAAATAAAAACCTATCAAACGCAGACACCGACTCTAATGGTCATGACATGCATATGTGGCCTATCCTCCGTCGTCAATCGTCTTTCAAGACCTTCAATTGGCAATTCCTCATCTGATTCTCAATCTTATTCGACTTGTAGTGCCCGAAGGGTTTTCACTATCAAGTCTCTCTCATTTTGGTTTTTCTCTCAGCTTTCATCACCTTATGGTGTCCGTGAAGATTTTCACCGATAAGACTCTCTCATTTGTATCACTTTCCAGCTGAGGATTTGGAGTGTTGTCGGTATGACTCTCTCTGCTGGAGATTAGAGTCCTTTCTGTTGTGGAACAGAATGTTATGTTCGCCGGTAAGACTCTCATTTGTCTGACTTGGCATTTTTTGCAGACTGGTCAGAAGGTCTTTCTTTGGACCGTAATGTGGGTTTTGGATAGGCTAGAAAGAAAGGGTATTAAAGGCTCAAAATGCATCGATTTTGGGTTATTAATTACAACCTTCGGAACTAGATTTATTTACGACAAACGCAACCTTTGCCCCAGTTTCGTGCTGGGGGATATCTTAATTGATTTTTTTTTCATTGTTTAAAACCATGACCGAGCCGTGAAGCGCCTACGTATCCTCTTTGAGGAATCAGGTCAAACGTAGTTCCCAATTCCTCTTTTTTCATTTGACTTTCTTTTTTTTTGTTTTTTTTGTTAGCATTGTTCCTCTTCTTCTTTTTTTCTTTTTTTTTTTGTTTTTTGTTGATTTTTTTTCTTTACCTTCCAGGCTCGTATTTCCTAGTCGTTGCTATTGATTCCGAACGAGGGGTATGAAGGAAATAAATAAGGCTCAAAAGGGGTAACGAAGGATAAAGTGTTTAGGTAGCAAAATGCCTTCGTCATTCCAGTCTTCAAAACATGCCAAGTGCAAACAACACAATTGAACATAGATTTGTAACCTCTCCCGATGGTGCTGGACTTGACAATTATATTCACACATTTTATTTTTCCTTTGTCATTTCTAAAGCACCGTTGGGCGACACTCTTACTCTCGTTATCATGAAAGGTGAATCTTGCTTTTAACGGTTTTCTTTGTGTTTTACTTGCCCCAGTTCCACATGACTCGGGATCCAAATAATCTCAAACCGTTCTTATTTCCTTTAAATGCTTTGATCACCTTCCCAGGGTTTATGATTAACTTTTAAGATTAGGCCCAAACTGTGTGCGCATGTCATGTCCCTAGAATCGGCATTGAACCAATATGATAAAAGGACTAAACAAAAAGATGACTGGAAATAATAAAAGATTGGCTTTTGTATTAGACTACCGACGAAATGGTTTGAATAATAAAACAAACAAAACAACCAGAATAAAATCCTAACACAGCCTCGACAAAACTTAAACAAACTTATATGACAAAATGGAAAGATAGGAAGGTTTGACACAAGACAATATTCGGATTACAACCCTAAGAATAATCCGGACAACAGAAATGACAACAAAATAAGCCACCACCAGCTTCTCTTTTGCTAACCAAGGAACGGAGCGTCCTCCCATTTTATCAAAATTGGCATCTTAGCCACTGAGCTTCGCATCAGTATTGCCTAGACCATTACCAGCTTCAATATCATCAACCTCCGTCAACAAGTTCCCAATAGGATTCGAGTGCTTTTGTTATCAGGCCTGATCCCCGCAAAATGTGTATCATGAGATGCAAGTAAAGGATTCTGGGTGTCATTGTCCGGCTTACCACAAACCAACCACCTTAACTTTCTTTGCGAAACAAAACAGGTTAGAATGGACTCAGTCGGTCCTCATTATTAACAACATCTTTTTTTTCTTTTTTTCTTTTTTTTTCATCTTTTTTTTTCTTTTCTCTTTTTCAATTTTTTTTTTTGTTTTTTTTGTTTTTGTTGTGGTCGAATCTTATGGAGATTGCCTACATATCATGACCTCGCATGAATCAAACCTTGCGTAGTTCGGACCAATAAAAGATAAACAAGACTAAACATTTTTTCTTTCAATTTTCATATCAAAACCAAACTGGGTTTCAAAGGTTTGAAGATGACCTACAAACTGGAAAATCAAACAACCCACATATCTTAATCAAAAGATTTACAAACTCCAAAAACAAATGGCTAGCTTCCTTTCTCCGTTTGACGAATGCAACTGAACGGTTATTTTTGCAAACGTGGCCCCTTCAAAATTCCACATGAATTTTGAGGCCGGAGAGGATTATTTTATGACACTTTACAAACTTGTCCATTCTTTTACGAAAATAGCCTTTCGACAACTGAAAGATACTCTAAGGCTATTTCGGCAAGAACGGTTTAAGAAGCGGCCGAAGCTGGCTCGACTTATTTTTGACAAAAATCCAAACGGTATTCACCTGACCGCTGACTCTTTGTTTTTTTTTCAAACAATAATAAAAACCTGGTGTTGCAAACACGGCCCTTCAGCGCCTCGAGGACGAAGATTTTTAAGGCTGTGAGGGTCAGCTGGACCAAATCTTAAAAAATGACCCGAAGGTGGCTATTTATGCAAAGTCAGCCTTCTTGCGTCCCTTTCGGGAACATTCGGCTATTTATGACAAAACAACATCACCTGACTTATTTATGACTCTTTTTATCGTTTTTCAATTAGAAAACTCAATATTGCAAGCACGACCTTTCAACATCTCGGGGATGAAGATTTTTAAGGCTGTGTGGGTCAACTGGACCAAATCTTAAAAAAAATGACCCAAAGGTGGTTGTTTATGCAAAGTCAGCCTTCCGGCGTCCCTTTCGGGAACATTCGGCTATTTATGACAAAACAGCATCACCTGACTTATTTATGACTCTTTTTATCGTTTTTCAATTAGAAAACTCAATATTGCAAGCACGGCCTTTCAACGTCTCGGGGATGAAGATTTTTAAGGCTGTGTGGGTCAACTGGACCAAATCTTAAAAAAAATGACCCAAAGGTGGTTGTTTATGCAAAGTCAGCCTTTCGGCGTCCCTTTCGGGAACATTCGGCTATTTATGACAAAAGAGCATCACCCGACCTCTTTATGACAGAGTTGAAATTTTGACATGTTTTTTTTTAATTTGTTTTTGGCTATTTTAGCAAAAGGTGGGGTTGGACCCGATGAGGGTTGCCTATGTATCTCACATCCGGTGAGAATCAAACCCGCGTAGTTCGGGCAAATTAACCGAACTATTTTAAAACATGACTCTTTTCCATTTTTATTTTTTCATGGCAAGACAATCTATTTTCCTTTTCTATTTTTGAAAAAGACAAAATAACGATTTTTTTTTCCATTTTCAACAAACAATAAAACAATCTATTTTTCCAAAAAATAAAAGACTCTTTTTTATATATATTTTTTAGTAAAACAAAATAAAATATTTTCCTTTTTTTTTTCAAAATTTCGGCAGAGTTTCGCCAGTAATTGGTCATTGATTTTTTCTAAAATAATCAATTAACTCCCTAACTGATATATTCTTTTTCCCTTTTTTTTCTTTTTTTTCTTTTTTTTCTTCAATTTTCCAACATTCCCGAGATTCAGAAACTGGTCAACATGCAAGTTCGAAACAAATATATGTACAGAGCAAGTAGGATGCATCAGAATGGTCTTTTCATTTCAGGTTGCTAGTCCTAGACGGACCCAACCCCTGTGTTGAGTCCCCTAAGTCAAATGTAACGTGATGCAAATAATCGTTCCTACTAGGGATCCGACATGAGGTTTCGTTATACTAGGTTTATAACCTGGGTATATGTTCTAGACTGTGTACCCGAGCGGACAACTCGAGTCGAGGAGGGGGCAACTTACCGGGAACCAAAAGGCCATCCGGCTTCGTAACTTATCCGTCCTCTTTCTTATTTCAGGTATTGACACTAACAGAATAGGGAGCCTCGACCAGCGAGCTTCTCCCCGGAGGTAAGAAGAGAAGGGTTTCGACACAGTTTATATACAGTTCAGATAATATCAAAGCGGTAAAAGACAACATTTAGTATGTTATGTCAGAACATGCAATATATATCAGATAATAAAGCCAAATATAACAACTATTCTAAGCTCGAATTCTTGAACCCTGAACTAGTGGTTCTGGGTTATCATCCCCAGCAGAGTCGCCAGAGCTGTCACGCCTCCTTTTTCCGCCCCCGCGTGGGGACAAGGGAGTTTTTCCAATTAAAGGACAATCGAAACGGGATTTGTTTATTTATTTCAGAGTCGCCACTTGGGAGATTTAGGGTGTCCCAAGTCACCAATTTAATCCCGAATCGAGGAAAAGAATGACTCTGTATTATAGTCCGCGAACCAGAAATCCGGATAAGGAATTCTATTAACCCGGGAGAAGGTGTTAGGCATTCCCGAGTTCCGTGGTTCTAGCACGGTCGCTCAACTGTCATATTCGGCTTGTTTATCTGATTTTATACAATTATGAGCTAATGTGCAAGTTTTAACTTTTAACCGCTTTCGTCATTATTTATATATTTTTTCAAGAATTGCAACATCATGGAAATACATCTCCAACCACGTCACATCAATGCACCCGTGGTTGTTGGCACATTTCAACTCTATTGAGATTTGGATTTGGGTCACATAAATGTGCACCCGAGTTTTAAGAAAATTAAATTATTAAAAGGCGTGCCTAAAGCGACTAGCATATCATTTACTTTGGGTAGGGCCGTGAAATTTTGCTAAACGGTCCATCCCGAAGTCTAAGCAATTTTAAAGCAAATATTTACCGAGGGCCCCACAATTTTGTATTTTTATTCGGTGAGGCTCATCTCATTCTTATTTTTTAAAGGAATTTGCAACGTCATGGACATGCATCTCGGATCACGTCACAATCAATGTACCCGTGATTAGAGACACATTTCGACTCCGTTGAGATTTGGATTTGGGTCACATAAATGTGCACTCGAGTTTAAGAAAGTAATTTAATTAAATCGCGTCTAAAGAGTCTAACGCGTTATTATCTTTGGGGAAGGCAGTGAAATTCACTAAACAGTCCATCCCGAATTCTAAGTATTTATTATGACCAATTATTGAGGGCCCCGCAATTTGCATTTTTATTTGGCGAGGCTCGTGTCATTATTTATTTATTTTTTTTAAAAAAATAATCTTAGAATGACTACATTTTTTATTTTTCGTTTTTCTCTAAAATAAATGAAGAAAAATGTCATACTTTATTGACATACTTTCGAGTTATTATAGTTAAGTTTCGAAAGTGAGTCGTTTAAAGAGTTTACATGGGCAGCGCATAGAATGTTTTACATACAGACAGTAAAAGAAAGAAAAGACTACATTAAACTACAACTTCAAATCTTTCTCATTTTTTGCATTCATGTTTCGAGTAGCTTACAAGATGAACCAGTGTATCGTTTGTGTACCTGGTATTGTCAATACAAGAAGAATAAGGTCAGCAAAGTAGTATGTAACACAGCAACATACACCAGCATAAATCCCAACACAGTAGCTTCAACACCTCAATCCAGAAATCCCAGCAACACGGAGAAAACTAGTAAAAATGGAGAAGAAAAATAGTGCGGAAATCTCTCTTTGTTTTTCTTTCTAGATTTGAACTCTCTATGGTGTTCTTCCGCTCTCAATATTTCAGAAAATTTGGTTATATCTTTTTTACTCTCTCCAAAATGAATTCTGTCCCTGTATATTCTGTATATCCAGAGTGTATATCGAGTGTATACTGCTCTCTCCGCCCCCTCTTTTCTTCTTCTCTCTATCTAGTTTTTCCTCTTTTTTCCACCCCCTTCTTCATAAATTTTCTCTTCTATTTATAGCGAAATTTTCAGATTTGTTTTTTATTATTTTATTATTTTTTTAATTAAAAGAAATCCCACTTACAAATTGCTTTTATTTTTTAAGAAAAAGAAATCCCACCTTTATTTACTTTTATTTTTAAAATTCCAAGTTTAATTACTTTATCTTATTTAAAATCCCACTTTTTATTTTTTTAAAAGAGAATCTCACTTTATTTAACTTTTCTTTAAAAAACAAACCACTATCTTTTCTTTTTCTTTCAAAAATGCTACTTTCAATTACTTTAAATTTTTTAAATTTTCAGATACCTTTATATTTATTTTTTAATTTCAACCTTCTTTTACTTTTAAATTTTTTAAAAATTTCCACAAAACTTTTTATTTTTTAAAATTTTCTACATTCTTTTACTTTTTTTAAAAAAAATAAAAAGAGAATTTCACCTATTTTTACTTTTATATTTTTTTTATTCAATACTTCCCTTTTTCTTATTTATTATTATTTTTTTAAATCATTCCCGAAAATATTATATTTTTTTAAAAAAAAAATAAAAAAAATATTTTCGGATTTTTTATATATAAAAAAAACAAAAAATAAAACTATTAATAGTGATAATTCACCTTTTATTTTTTATTTTTTTGGTTTTGTTTTGTGTTGGACAAAAATGAAGAAGGGGTGTTGGGTTAATGGAGCGGACCGGGTCGACCCGGTTTGAAGTGGACCGGGTCATGGGGAAAGTTGGGCAATTATTTGGGCCTGTAGCTTGAATTTTGAAGAAGATGTCCAATTCCGACTTTCTTTATTTTTTGCTCTCTTTTCTTCTTTTATTTTTCTAAAACTAAATTATAAATATACTTAAAATTATTAAGAACTAAATTAAGTTATAAAAGCGCAAACTAACTCCCAATAACAATTAACGCACAATTAAGTAATAATTAAGCATAAAATTGTATATTCGGACATTAAATGCTAAAATGCAAACGATGCCTATTTTTGTAATTTTTATTTTTTTGTAAAACAAACTTAATTACTAACAATTGTAGAATTAAATCCTACATGCAAAATGCGACATATTTTTTTATTTTTATTAATTTAACAAATAAACATGCACAGATAAACATACAAATAATTACACAAAAATACCACAAAATATCACAAAAATTGCACACCAAGAAAAATTATTTTATTTTTGAATTTTTTGGGAGTAATTCTCATATAGGGCAAAAATCACGTGCTTACACCTGTATAACGAGAGGAATAATTTTCATGTCTTAGTTTAAATAGGCGCCCACCTGTATAACAAGAGGAATATTTTCAGTCTTAGTTTAAGTAGGCGCCCACCTGTATAACAAGAGGAATACTTTTCACGTTTTAGTTTAAATATTTCAGGTTTTGAGAGCAGTAACCTCACCAAAAGGTGGAAGGTTACAACAGGAATGGCCAGCAGGAAAACAATAAAAATCCCCAACACCGGGAATCACAAGGTTGCTAACTCAAGTGTATGCGTCACAAGGAAGAAAAGACGCGGTTTGAAAAAAGCGGCTTGGAAACGTTAGGTCATGCCCAGCATAACAAATCTGATGAAGAGAGCCATACCACCGGAGAAACCGCGGAAAAGCTTAATGAAGAAAACCGTGTCCCTAGCGGACCGAGCAAAGTGATGAAAACTGGCATCCAGAAAGGCAGAGGACCAGTGTCATCCCCAAGTTCACAAAATAAAAGCATCGGAGGAAAACGCAAGCCGACAAGAAAGCAAGGCGACAAGAACAAGTTGAAGATAGATGAGATCTTAGGATCCACAGTCTAGCCTAGCTTCTTGTTTTTCCTTTTAGAACAATGTAACAAGGAGATCGGTAAGCGGTAACATCCTACAGCAGCATGTAAGCAGCACACAACAGCGGCGAGCACTACAGTCACACGGTAGTCCCAGCTACCAAAATTTCCCGAACTACATTGACCTGATTCCTGTTCAGCCCAGGATATGTAGGAAACCTCTGAAGCAAAGGTTCGGTCACTTTTTTCAAAAAATGCTTTACACGGAGTACTCGGACGAGCAAAAATCGCCCGCTTTATCTTTGCGCGAAAACCCTTCGTGTCTTCGGGCAAAGAGGGGTAGCTGTAAGCACGTGATTTTTGCTTCACGGACAATCACTCCAAAAGAAAACAAAAAATAGTGACAAATGACCTCACTGTACAATTTTTCGATTTTCCGTGACGTATGAAGTTAGTCATTTGTGGTTCTGTCCGTTTTTCATTTAATCTTATCGAACAAAATACAAAATATGTATGTCATGGTAATTAAACCATAATTCGGTCATTAAAAGAAAATTCACAAAAAATATATACTCATCTTTTATTGTAGGTTGAGATTTAACTTACTTCAAATATTTTTATATGCGTGTGATGATTGTGTTAAGTGAGTAAATTAATGGTGGTTTTAATTTCATTTTTTATTTATTTTATTTTTATTTAAAATTAGAAAACAAAAAGAAAAGAGTGATGAAATTGGTTTGGGCCAAGAAATGAATCAAAATCGAGCCCAAGATGACACAGGTCCAGTCCAAGCACAGGCTGCCCGGGTACGTCCCAAACGACGCCGTATCAGCGTCCCTGTGTTGAGCCGTTGATTTGATTCCAATGAACGGTCCCGATCGGGCCACTCATTTAACCCAAATGACGCCGTCTTAGGCAATTGATCTGAGCCGTCCAACCCCTTGATCCAACGAATCCAGACCTTCCCTTAGGCCCGTCAAATTTGACCCGATCCAATCCCCTACCCGGTCTCAACCCACCATCAGCACCCGAATGACGTCGTCTCTCTTCAATGAGTAGATCCTGGCCCTTGATCTCACATGATCCGACTACCAGGATCTAAACCTCAAAATCATATATAAAGCCCAACTTGGTTACCCCGCCCCTATCCAAAACACCCCCCGGCTTCATCGTCTCTCTGACCAACCCTAACACCCAAACCCTAGCTGCCACCCCACCCCTTCGCCTGAAAGCCGGTGGCAACGGTGACGTTGGCCATGAGTCTAACACCCCTGAACCACTATGACCCCCCCTCTCCAAATCCACACTCAGCTTACCTCGAATCTTCCCCGAACGTCTCGAATCTTCATTCGAAGATCCGAGACCAAACCTAGATCTACACCAAACCACCCTATATTCACCCTAGTCACTCCCCTAACATCCCTCAGGCCTTAATCAGCTTTGGTTCCGGTCAAATGCAAGCAGAACTTGTCGAATCCCAAATCTGAGTTCAAGAACCCTAAAAAACCAAACCTGTTTCGTGTTGAGGTAAGTTCCCAGTGTAATCTTCTTTTCTTTCTTTTTTGTTTGTGCATATGTTCGTATATTTGTTCTGAATCTTTTGATTATTTTCTGTCAGTTCTCCCCATCTTCAAAAGACCCTTTTTGTTTGGTCGATTTCTTTTCTTAAATGTTAAATGAGTGTTATAAGATGTTTGTTCGCTTCGACTGATGTCGTCGACCAGTTAAGTTTCATAAACTTCATGTTAAATGCCCCGAGTGTTGAAATAAATTGGTGCCTTATTTAGTCTGTGTTGTTTGTCGATTAATTGTTACGTATATTAGTTCGTATAGTCGATTTGAGTAATGTCGTCAAATAATTAAGTGTCGTAAAGTTCCATCGTTGTTCGGAAAAATGCCTGAATCACTCATTTGTTCTGTCTTGAGTTTAATCGATCAGCGATTAGTTAGTATACATTATAACTCGCAAAGTTGACTCGACACATGTTGTCGTTAGTTTCACAGCATCAAATAACAAACGACCTAACTCTTACTGGCTGGTTTTGTTAAATGCTTGTGTTGGACTGATTGTAGGTTGGTTTGTTAGCTGTGGGAGGGGGGATTCGAACTGGTAGACTAACAGATACAATAGAATGAAAGGGTGGGGCAAGACAACAATGATCAAGGGTCTGTGGGATAATTTTGGTTGGGGGGAAGAAACTGACTGAGTGTTCAGGATTAAAGAAGCTGTCAAGTGTCAATTAAAATACTATTAAGGGGGAACAAAACACAAGAGCATGGGAACTAAATGAATAATTTAAACCCATAACTCTTGATTAGAGAAATAGGACAAAGCATGGGGGGCTGATTAAGTTTACCAAGAAAAATACCTCTAGGCATGGGAAGCTAAGGGGTATGGGCAGATTGCAATTGGCAGGATCCAGGCAGCTTGACTGCACTGGGTTGTTGGTTTATATTTAAGCTTTTTTAGAACTTAAAAGGGACTGGACATTTTTTTAGTCTTTAGAGAAAGCAAGAAACATAAAGAAGTTTTTCAGAATATTGTAAACAAACACTGTCTGAAAACTGCTTAGGAGTTCAGATTGGTCAAGCTGTCTTGGCCAATTGTTGTTGGTTATTTGCCGAGCTATTTGTGATTGTTGAACTGTTAGTGCTGTTACATTGAATACTCTGGTTTTTCTGCTGGGTCACCATTCTGTTTCTGGGATTGCTTGACTGTTGCTCGACCAACTATTGGGTTTCCCTTGTTGTTGAGACTGCTGCTGTTTATCTGTGAACTATTGGTGACATTTGTTGCTGATTGTTGGCTGTTGATTGTTGATTGCTGCTTACCTGTTGTTGCTGTGTTTGCTGTATACTGCTCAGCTGATCATTCTCCTTCTTCTTTTGCTTTGCTATACCAGGTACACGATTAATAGTATCAATGTAACTTGAAAGTTGAGCATGAATACAAAAGAGAAGATCTGAAGATGTTTTTTTTTCTCATACATAGACTGTTATATTGAATATCATGTAATGTATAATAGTTTACATTTTTATTTGGATACTGAAGGTAGCTTGCACGCCTAGTAGATATCAATGTATGGTGATTGAATGTTAGTTTGTATATGTAGGCTGGTAGATAAAAGTATTCCCAATGCAGTAGGTTGTATCTTAGACTTAGTCTAATTGTGTAGCATATTCTTTAATACATGCCAAGCATGAAAACTATCCATTACTAGTTAAGTTCTTTCCCTTTTGATAAACTGTCTCGTATAACTGGTAAATCACATTTTAGAACAAGGAACACAAAGCTTACAATCTCAACCTCATGAAGGTCGAGCCCAAGTCGAAGCAAACTGAATAGACCTTCATCGGAAAAACCGTGGCCCAGGCCTGGCCCATCCTGCATGAGCTGGGCTTGGGACCATAAGATTCGATCGCTTGCCCGCGGGCGCGACCCTGTTTCTGATTTTTGTAAAAAGGGTATTCTGAATCCTGCCATAAATAACTCGCAATTAACTAGGACTATCTCCGCTTTCAATCAGTAGAGACAAACGCGACAAGAAACGTAGTTGCTATAGGATATCCTTTTAAAATAAAAATGAGACGAGCCTCGCTAAATAAATCACACATCACCGGGGCCCTCAAATAAATACATAACCATTGACCAGACTTTGGATTTGGCCGTTTAATGAACGTTCACGGCCTCTTCCTAAAATAACAATACGTTAGTCTCTTTAGGACGCGCCTATAACAATGTTATCTCCCTAAACTCGGGTGCACATCTATGTGACCCAAATCCAAATCTCAACGGAGTCGAAATATGCCTCTAGTCACGGGCACATTGATTGTGGCGTGGCCCGAGATGCATTTCCCTGACGTTGTAAATTCCTTTTAATAATAAATGAGACGAGCCTCGACAAACAAAAAATGCACAAGCTGCGGGTCCCTCTAAATGTATATATATTAAAATACTTAGAATTCGGGACAGGCCGTTTAGCAAATTTTACGGCCTTCCCCAAAATAACAATACGTTAGTTGCTTTAGGCGCGTCTTAATAATTTATTCTCCTTAATTCGGGTGCACATTTATGTGACCCAAATCCAAATCTCAACCGAGTCGAGATATGTCAATAACCACGGGTGCATTGATGTAACGTGGTTCGAGATATGTTTTCACGACGTTGCAAGTCCTATAAAAATGACAGTGAATGATAAAAGCGGTTAAAAGATAAAATTGGCACATAAGTTCACATTTGTATAAAATCAGATAATCAAGCCGAATATAACAGTTGAGCGACCGTGCTAGAACCACGGAACTCGGGAATGCCTAACACCTTCTCCCGGGTTAACAGAATTCCTTATCCAGATTTCTGGTACGCAGACTGTAATATGGAGTCATTCTTTTCCTTGATTCGAGATTAAAATTGGTGACTTGGGACACTCTAAATCTCCCAAGTGGCGACTCTGAAATAAATAAACCAATCCCGTTTCGATTGTCCTTTAATTGGAAAAAACTTCCTTGTACCCTCACGGGTATGGAAAAAGGAGGTGTGACACAACCTTTTCAGGTATCCAGTGGACAAATATTTAGACTCGAACCTCCATCAACTAGGACCTTGGCAATGAACTTGTCTTCAAATTGTACTGTGATATGCAATACTCGATTGTGATTTAAACCTTCGGGTGGTATCTCATCTTTATGGAAGATAATCTTGTGGCTCTCCAATACTTGACCGACCATGTTGCCCATTTTTATACTAGTGATGTTATTGGGTACATAAGCCTCGCTCAGTACTTTCATTAGAGCATTCTTGTGTGCCTCTAAATTCTGCAATAGTGACAGGATAGATATCTGAGCAGGGACTTTGTTCAGATGGTCGACAACAGAATACTCTTTTGCATGTACTTTCCTCCATATGTCATCTGGCCCGGTCTCAATGATAGGCCATCTAGCAGTGGCATCCTTACTTGAACCTCCTATGTGTTCAGGTGTATAGACTCTTCCAGTTCTAGTCATTCCTTGTGCGGCGTCAGATTCCTCTATCTTAGTCTTCCCTTTTCGCCTAGCCTCGGCAACATAATCCCAGGGTATTGCTTTTGAGTTGAATGGAGGTGTGGTTGACACTGTCACAGTAAAAGGTGTGACCACTTCTACTTCAAATGGAGCAGAGGTGGCTACGGGCGAAGCTATTTCTACCTCGAATGGAGCTGATGCTGTTACCTCAACATCAATAGGTTCCTGAGTTTGAACCACGATAGGAGTAAGTGTGAATGCAACCTTAAAATCATCGCCTTCTCGAATGGGCCCGATTGAACCCTCAGGGTCCCATTCTTCATTTGTTTCTATAACATGTACACTGTCACCTCTATGGTCAGGGAAGGGATTGTTGCGGACATTAGATGCGACTTCCTTTGCTTGTATAACCTTGTTGTCAATGAGTGTCTGGATCTTATCCTTCAACGTTCGGCACTCAGCGGTGGAGTGCCCTTTCATACCGGAATGGTACACACAAGTTTTGTTCGGATTGACCCATTGGGATTGATTTTCTAATGCCACAGCGGGAATATGAGTGACGTAACCTGCGGCCTTTAACCTTTCATATAATTGGTCGATGGGCTCAGCAATGGCGGTGTATTGTCTGGGCGGCTTGCGGTCGAAGTTGGGTCTTGGTCTTGGATAATTTTGGCGAGTTGGTGGTGATTGGAAATGGAATGGTTGGGAACTATAGGTGTGATGGACAGTGGCTGAAGGTTGATATGTAGGTGGTGATGCTTGGTATGTGGGTGGAGGTGTTTGATATACGGGTGGAGGTGTTTGATAGGTGGGTGGAAGTGTTTGATATGTGAGTGGAGTTTTTGGGCCCTAGGCCACCATTACTGCCCCAACATCTCTCTTCTTCGATATGCCACCTGATTGTAGTGCCTTATTTGTGGCAAGCAGTGCCTCGAAATTCGTTACCATTCCATTCTTGATTCCTTCCTCGATCCTTTCCCCAATCTTGATAATATCAGATCTCATAATATTGTGGATCCTGTGCCCTAACAAAGAATTCATTCATCTGTTCTTCATCCAAAGAGGCCCTGACCTTGGCAGCTTCCGACTTCCAACGAGTAGCTTATTCACAGAAAGTCTCAGTAAGTTTCTTCTTGAGATTCTGGATGTAGAAGACATTCGGTGCATTCTCTGTGTTGAACCTGAACCGATCCATGAAATCTGATGCCATGCTTACCTAATTGGACCATTTCTTGGGATTCTAGCGGATATACCAAGACAAAGCATCCCCAATAAGGCTTCTCATAAAGAGCTTCATCCGAATCTTTTCATCTTTTCCAACCCTGACAAGCTTGTCACAATAGGTCCTTAGGTGAACCCTGGGATCACCTGTACCATCGAACATTTCGAACTTGGGAGGTTTGTCCCCCTCTGGCAATTCCACATCTGGCTGTATGCACAGATCTTCATAGTTCAAACCTTCTATTCCTCTATTGTCCTCAACACCTTGGACTCGGCTTGTTAACTTCTTGAGTTCTTCGGCCATGTTCTTAATAAGCAAGTCCTTCTCGGAGGGTTCCGGTGCACAGGAGATTGGTTGGATAGAATGTTGTATAATTTCCACGTATATGAGGTTGCTCTGATAGGTGCCAGGTACTTGGGTATAGTGATGGTCATTGGTGGAGTTTTATGGATCGGGAATAAGTGGTGATGTATTTTGGGGAGTGTGGTAAGTAGTGGTTGGTGGGTACGGAATTGGTTGATGATGATGTTGTGGTGGAGTCGGTATTGGCAATGGATTGATATTTTAGGGTGAAGTTGCGTATTGATTTGGTGCGATAGGATTTTGTAGTTGTTGGTTTTGTGTATTCTGAGGAGATGTTGGGTTCTTTGCGTTCTGTTGGTGGATATCAGGGACATTGAGGGTGAGTGACAAGTTTGCCAAATTGAGGACCTACTCGAGTTCTCCTTGTAATTCTAGTATCTTTTGTTCCAGTTTCAGAACCAGGTCATTCGGGGCCGGAGTACTACGGCCGTCGGAAGTCTCTGTGTTCTCAACATTTTCCTTTTGGATTCCACTTAAGTCGTCCATCTTTGATTTTCCTCTGCCTTTTGTGTTGCTTGGAGGAGGAGGTGGTGGAGGACCTCTAGATCTGGTATGATATGCTGATGAGGCCAGTATGAGCGAACCAACCTAAGGGAATGGGAATAATAATAAAGATAAGCAAAAACAAAAAGGTAACAAGTTAGTGAGGATTCTGAAATGTTTGAAGTATTTAAACACATATTGCGAAATGTAAACTCGTATCCTAATTTGGGAGCTTCATTGTTCCGAGGTAGGCCTAGCGAGAAATAAATTTGGAGAACTTCAAATGCCAATAAATGCTTCATTTCACAATATAAAAATAGACGAATCCCAAAACGACACTAATATAATGATAAAATAAGTCACTACTGGTACTTGGCCTTATTACATTTTTAGGAAAAGTAAGTAAATCTAATCTATTTGGTCCTCGAAGGACCTCCCTCAGGTTGAATGCTCTCGTTGATCAAATCCTCTAGTTCGCGTAGGTTCACCAGTAAAACTGCCTTTGCCAAATGTTCTCCTTCATTTCCCTCAACGTTCTGGCAGTCGGTGACTCTCTTCCTCACTTTTCCTAACAATTCTAGCAGACTGTATTCCAGATATTCCGGCTTTTCGCTAGCTTTGATGGCCCTCTCTTTCCATTCATCGATTTGGTCACTTGACAGAAGATTCCTCCACCAGTCTAGCAAGAGTGAGGGTGTGTTAACCATACCGAAGTTGGGGACCTCATGCCTCATTTTCTGCAAAACAAAAGGGTTAGACCTTACCCCCACCGAACTTGACTATTTATACATTTATTATCAATATATCGACATTTAGTTCTCCAAATTAATGCACAAAATGTGGTTGCGTTCGTTGGGATTATAGAAAACCCGATGGACTTTGGATAAGGCTTATCTTAAAGGATCATTATGTGGATAACATAACTGATATGACTAGGTTTGACCATGATGCATGCACAATTTAAACAGAGTAAGGTTTCTATGGGGTTTTAGACTGATACCCTCAAGCGGACAACTTGAGGGGGAAGGCACGGAACCGTCGACTGCACCGCTGATCGTCTGGTTTTACCGCAAATAAGCCTTTCCGAATTTAATGGTAGTAAATAGGAAGAGCACAACTACTCATTAAAGCGTTGCTATAGGATTTGAGACGCACGAGTGGAATATGATGCAGAGCAAGATTTATGCAACAATTAATAACATGTAGTCAAGTATTTTCACGTAGGAAAATAAATATAGTATTTAAATATTTGAAAGACAGTTATAGGAAAAAGGAAATAAAGAGACAAGTTAGTTTCAGGACAATAAAAAAATCATAAATGCTTAACAAATGAACAGTTAAATTCAAATAAGGGAGAATGGTATGGGATAAGCATGCTTGGACTAATTTGTAACAGACAAGTTTGTTATGTTTATAATTTTGAGTGTTTAATCTTATATTTTGTCGCACCCACTTTTTTCTCCCTTTTGACGGGGAAGTCCGGGTTTCGACATTCACAGGGTATAATGACTCATTTCCTTTTGGGAATTGGGTATTTGAAGAGTCGCCACCTAACGGATTATGGTGCGTTAGGGCACCTAGAGCGATTAACTCTTGGGTTGGTTTGCATTACCAGAGATTAGGGTAAGGGCTCGAAGTAACCTCGAGGGGAAGGTGTTAGGCACCCCTCTTGGTCCACAACTGTGAGTCCCGGCCGAACTTATATTCACATTAGTCCATTACAAGTAAGCAGTTGAATCAAATAGGTTGCAAGTAAAGCACGTTAGAATAACTCAAGTAGTAAGATAAAGGTTTGAACAAGTTGTAAATAAAGGTTTAAATAAAGAAAGGAATATGGTAAAGAAAGGTCCTAGGTTGGTTATCCTATAGGATCACCCCACATAATGTCCGGTAAATACTCCTCAATGAGGGGCTACACGTAACATTAGCGCGTAGTCATCATTTCCCATATCTACCTTTCCCATCCCTTTATTAGTCATGCAAAGCGAGTGTTTGGTCAACGATTTCTATTGCGTGCTGCTACCCGTCCCTTCTTAATGGTCCTGGAGGGAGTTAGGACCTCTACCTATAGTTAGTTCTAGACGTACCCCTAAGGTTTTAAAAGGTGAAAATTCTAAGGCGACAATCAAAAACACTTAGGACTTTCAACACATAAATGAAGCAATTAGAGGCTCAGAGTTTCATCCTCAAACAAACACATAAGCAGCACGACTCAAGCAAAATTAAGGCTTTTTATTAGACAATGTCCTAAAGCAGGATATCTAGGTGAATATGCAGAAGACGAATAACCTCTTTATGACTCAAAAGTTATAACACTAGCAATTGACTATGGACAATAGAAACAGTTTCAGAGATGCAGTTTTGAAAATGCCCTAAGGGCTTACCTATACACGGAGTACTGATGTCTATATTAATACAGAAACAAAGCAGGTTTTGAAACGGACTCCTTTAATACCTATAGGCATGATATCTAATGAGATTGAGGCAGTTTGAAAGAACTTGTTTTAAGAAATACTTAATACTTAATAAAACCAATTCAGAAATGAACTAGGCGTGATCAAGTTGACTTATTTAGACTAAATTAGATTGAAAGGCAGAATTTCGAATATGATTCCCTATAGGCATGATACCTAAGTGTAATACTGATTTTAACGATTTGTAGACATGGAAACATACATAACACTCGTTGCTCCAGAATCCGAATTAAGTTCTATAGGCATGGCATCTATAAGTTAATCCGATTTTTTAAGACATTGAAAACATGATTCCTATTACGAAATTATCCAATCCTATAGGCATAGTTTCTAGACGTGACAAGATGTAGAACCTTATAGGCATGATTTCTATTTAGTAGAGCAAACGGATTTAAAAGTAAGATCCTAGGAGCATGATTTCTACCCGTATTACCCCATAAAGCATGTATCTACCCACCCTTTTCACTAAATACCCCAATATCTATTTACAAGTTATTACAGACCAATGAATGAATTACACAAGTAAATAAAAAATCAAGAAGCTATTCTATAGGGAGCCTTCAATTAAGCCCAGATTCCCTAAAGCCTCCAATGACTTCATATGCCTCAATTCCATAGACAATGACATAGTCTAGGTGCATCAAAGTTCCCTAAGGATCTCAAGGATCTCGGGCAGTGCTTACACCTAGACTTGATAACCAAAATTGAAAGAGTGCAGTGTGGAAGGGCCAACCTCAGTATGTCAGAGTTCAGAGGGTTCTCAAGAGGACCCCAAGGCAGTACACATACTGGAGGGGGAAGAACTTATTGACTAAGAGTTGCGTGAAAGTGATTTACACAAGTTGGAAGGTTTTAGTAAAAACTGTATTAAAACAAAAGTCTTTTTGAAAGTAATTTATTAAAGCAACAGAGACTGTTTGAAAAAGAGATTGGAGTAGTTAACAAAGTCCAAAAACCTTAGGATAAGTTCATACACAACCAGGAGTCACAGCATCAAGGCAGATTTTGTAGTCACAAACAGAGGTAAAGCGGGATTGGGAATACATAGGACACATAATTAAGCAAAGACCTAAGAATTAGTATAGTCATGCCTAGACACAGCTAACTAGACATAGTCACAAAATCAGACATAAAGAACAAACTCATATGCTGGGGGATAGGGATTTGGGGAATTTATGATGGTAAAGATATAACAAGTAAGAGATGATTGGTGTAGACATGCTCAGAAACAAACACAAGGGGAATATACTGATATCAAGGGAGGGGAAGACATGATGACATGCTAATAATGTAACCCTCAACTACAAGTTTCACAACAAAACCACAAATAGAAGCAAACTAGAAACAAGATGAACTGAAACAATAAGAGAATCATATTATTGTTGGAACTTTGAATTAAAACTAGGACATACCAGTAAAGAGGATAGTGAGCAAAATGAAAGAACAAGAGAACACAAATGATTAGCCTTGGCTTGCAGCCGGCTAACTTAAAGCAGTAGCAAGTAGCACAAGAGAGAGAGCAAAAATTTTTAAATATGGGAGATAATTTTGAACCAAGAGTTCCTGTCTGTGTGTGTTAATGAGAGAACATATATATATATATATTGAAACTAGTTAGAATAATAAGGTAAGAATCAAAATCAAGCAGTAATTATGGAACTAAGTATCAATTAGTATAAAATTAGTAGAAGTACTCCCTTAATTAAGGGAGTTAATTTCAAACGGTAAAGACAAATAAGGAAAAAGATCACATAAGACTGGAATATAACACACAAGGAAATAGTTTCAGCATAGTGCAAGTATAGAACATGTAATTAAGGCTAATTACATAATATCCCAATTAAGGAAATAACATAAGAGTCAGTTGACAGCATAGTCTACCATATAATAAGGCAAGGAAAATAACTTAGAGGCTGAAAATGAGTAGAGAATATTACAAGAGATTAGAAGGATATCAATTACAGGGAATCAAGGATTCCGATGGACAATAGTACTGATTTAAGAGGGGGTTACCATAAATTTCTATGAACAAATGTAATAAACACACAATAGGCAAGAAGAGGCAAAAATCAGAAACCCAAATAGCACAGTAGGGTAAAAATCACACAAAATCAGGGATTCACATGGAACATAGTACTGATTAGAGGAGTTTAACAGAATGAACATAGTAGAGGCAGAAGAAGCAAAAATTAGAAACCCTAATGAGCATAGTAGGGTAAAATCACAGAAAACTCAGGGATTCATGAGAAATAAGCAAGCATATAGATTAAACGATCAAATCATCAAATACAGACTCAGAACCCAGGGTTAAGACCAAGAACTAGGGTTTTCACATAGACGAGTTGAAAAAGGAGTAAAAACACAGAATCAATCGAGATATGCAAAGGATAGAGGTTTAAACATAAAGAAAAATCGGTTTAAACAAGTGTAGAAGAAGCTCCGAGAAACCCTAACTTTAAAGAAAGTAAAAACAGCTTGAAGTCGATCATTTTGCAAAAGAGGCTCGAGAACAGTATAAAACATAGAAGGAACAGACTCGAATCGTTTAAAAATGGCCCAATCTAAGACATACAAACAAAAATTAGGGTTTCAAAAGAAACCTAAATAGAGATGGAAGAACCTGCTTAAAACATCAAAGATCGTACCAAATATAGTATGACTTTGCCCAAAATCACACCGCAGAAGCCATGAACAGCCAAAACAGCAACCCTAGATACATTTCGGCATGGTCCAGAGCCCTTGAAGGCCTCAGAGAGGATGAGCAAGGCAATGGAGGATCCATTGGAGGTTTGGGGTTGAAGAGTGGTCGTCGGAGAAAATCGGAGAAGAGAGGTGGTTGAAAAGGATTTAGGATTAGGTTTAGAGAAGAGAGGAGACGAGAGGATTCAGAGGCGGCAGGCTGTAAGGAATGACTAGGGTTAAGGGGTATTAGGATTAAAAAAAGGAAATAATGGGTATGGACCGTTGATCTGGGAGATCAACGGCCAGGATTTGATCAGGTAGATGGGTTCCGGGTTTGGGTAAGTGTATATAGGGTCTGGGTCGGGTATTTTAATAAGAAATTGGGTTGGGGTTGGGTCCAATTTGGGCTGCAATTGAAATGCCAAATCCGACTATAATTTAACTTGCCATTTTTCCTATTTAATTTATAATAAGTAATAAAAAATTTCTAAAAAATAATTTTCTTTACCAAAATGATTTAAAATATGTAATTATTATTTTAAAAATATAGGGACAAATTATGCATATAAAATTTAATTATACATTAAATGGGCTAACATTGCAATTATATGCAATTTAGCTTAAAAAATACCAAATGCAATTATAAAAATACATAAAAAATATATTAACCATATTTTGGTATAAGTATAGAAATTAAATGAACAAATTATCATAAAAATAATTTGGGAAATAATTATTGAGATTTTATGAATAAAAGGAGAGGAAATAAATCAATTTAAATCCTTAAAATCATGAAAAATTATAAAAACCATGTGCATGCTTATATATGAATATATATACTATTTCAAAGGTATTTATGCATATAAAATATATATTGAAAAAAATTGGGTATCAACACCGATTATCTTTATACTAGAACAGAAAAACAGAACAGTTACCACCCAGAATCTGGTGTCACAACTCACGAACTTTCTACAATTTACTACAAATACTGGTCTGAAAGAAAGATACATCTGTCTCGAAAGTAAATAAAATAGAGATATAGAATATAGGAGGGGACGTCAGGGCCTGCGGACGCCTGTAAAACTACCTTGGGTCTCCTGAGTGAAGTATCAGCAACCGATCTCTCGATCAGCTGCTACCAGCTCCGAAATCTGCACAGAAAGTGCAGAGTGCAGTATCAGTACAACTGACCCATGTACTGGTAAGTGCCGAGCCTAACCTCAACGAAGTAGTGACGAGGCTACGACGGGGCATAAACAATATATTCTGCAATAGTTCATAATAAGGCAAAAGAAAATACAGAATGAAATAGGACAGTAACTTGCATTAAATAACTACGGAACCCAATCGTTCTACCAATACTCAGCTATAACCAATTGAAAATTTCAACAGCACAATAATGAATTTCAGCAGAAGAAGAATACATAAACAATAGATGATGCGGCGCGCATCCCAATCCCACCGTATAATCAATAACAATTTGAACATTCATCCTTATTACACCTTGTTACGGCGTGCAACCCAATCCCACCAGTCCACCCTTATTACTCCTCAATATATCACCCTTATTCCTTCTGTTGCAGTGTGCAACCCGATTCTACCTGTCCACCCTTATTACTCCTTGTTGCGGCGCACAACCTGATCCCACCAGACAATTACATTTCACCCTTATTCCTCCGGTTGCGGCGTGCAATCCAATCCCACCATATCAGTACCAATCACAAAAATAAGACAAGTATTTCACAGTTTTGCTCAAACCCTCCACAACATTTATACCTCAAATCATAACAACGGGAGGTCTGTATAGTTATGAAACTTCATCAGTTACTACTACACAGCGAGACCAACCAAAGTGTACCATGAAGCACCAATAAACTAATTTAAACCAACAATGTAATATAATAAAACTAAGGAATAAATGATACCCTTAATAGAGAAAACAACATTTAATAAGACGCAATTAGACATGGAAACATCAATGAGCACGTAGCAGTTAAGACAGAAAAATAATATATTAAGAACAGGAAAGGGAACAAGCTAAACAGGTAATTTGGCGGCGCATAGGTGCTCGTCACCACACCTATATGTCACACACAATCCTGTAATTGGGACTATCAATCTCTTGATTTTATCCCAAATTCTTGTTATCCAAGTTTTCTAGACTAAGTCTCTCTTTCTCAATTAGAGACCAAGTCAAATAGGCATGAGCTATTGTTTGCAACCATTAATTCTACAATAAAAAGCAAGAACAAGGCTATATAATCAACACCCAACCATAAACAAGTCATAAATTAAACACCCATTAGGTTTGCACACTAGGGTTGGGTCACAATCCTAGATAAAAATCTAGCTACTCATAATGGGTAATGAAGAAAATAGATGATAAAACTCATATTCAAAGATTAAAAAATAAAAATCCAATGTAAATCACTAAAGTGAGCTAAAGTTGCCTAAAGCAATAAGTAAAAATGGTTACAGCAGGTCCAATATTCAAAACTTGACCTAATTTTGTGAAAGAAGTCTATTTATACACAGCTGAAATTTTCGGACAAAATTCTCTTTTCTGAGGTTTTGCAGCCGCACAATTCTGTGTGCGGTCCGCACTTTTCTTAAGCTCTTGACAGGAGTGAATTCTTCGGCCGCATAATTCTGGATTGTAGCCGCATCTCTTGAGTTCTGCAGTCCGCATAATTTTGGATGCGGCTGCACATTTAATTTCTGTGGCCGCACAATTATAGTATGGTCCGTAGTTCTTGTTGGGCTTGAATTTGGAACTCCCTGAACTTTGAATTCTATTGCACTTTACACTGAAGCTTTCTTGATTCTTCTTCATGTTCTGCGGCCGCAGATAGAATTCTGCGGTTCACACTTGAGACTGGGTGCTTATTTTTGTCCTTATTCAAAAGCATTCCTTCTTGAGTTGGATTTCATCGTAATGGCTCATTTTTCAATTTTCCTGCAAGTAAGCATATTTCATCAGTTTTCGGGAATATAATTAAACACTTTTAGACTAAAATAAAAGTAAAAAGACACTAATAAGTAGTCAAAATTCTCACTTTTTAGCACCCGCTCCGTGACTAGCTGTGCTAGGTATTGAGAGTTTTGGATGATCAACATAGTTTTCTGTCCATTGATTTCCATATTGAATGAGATTGCATGGCCATGAGCTCCATTTCGATCCAAGACAATGGTTGATGATTTTGTGGCGTGGGTGGGGAGGTGTAGTAGATTTGAGGGTTGGGCATTTGAATGGGAAGATTGTCCATTATTTGGTTTCGTTGGTAGCTCGGAATTTGGATTAGTCTGTTTCTTCTCCTTAGTGATAATGGAATTCTCCGCTTGATTTGGTGTTTGATATATATTGTAGTTGTTTGTTGAGATAGGAATGGTAGCATTAGATATAGGTAACTCAATACTTATAGAGTCTATTTGCATGCAAAGGGATTGGGATAATGTAGAGGATTTGCCAAGATCTTCTGAAGGATTTTCTAGTGACATCTGTTTTTTATTATTGGCCATTTGGCTCTTGCATACATTGAGTTGAGACATGTGGAGAGTATTAGTGGTAGATTTATTTGTAGTATCCATAGCATTGAGTAAATTCGAGCCTCTAGGGGTGTTGTTAGCAGGGATTGGCCTTGTTTCTTGAGTTAGAGAGCATACATTGGTCCGTTAGAAAATCAACTTTTGATAACATGGTGGTATTGTCTAAATCTGTGGTCTGGGTCTGTAACTCAGTGAACTTGTTCAAAGTTTGAAGATGATTTTGTGTTGAGCTTTTAACGGGGGTTTGAGATCGCTTCTTGTCTATGTCAGGTTTATCGGTGGGATCCCTACTAACATATTTAAGTTTTTGAGTGTTCAAGTACTTACCGATTTATGCATTAAGGGTCGTTTGGTAAGATGCATTAGATAAAATAATGCATGCATTAGCTTTGTGTATTAATAATACCTTGTTTGGTAGATATTTTAAATTTATGCACTAGTTATGCAAGCATTAGTTATACATTCTATTTGGTATTATCCTATGCATAACTAATGCATAGAAAACCATGGTATTAGCAATATAATGGATTTTAATGCATACATTAGCTTAGTTAAAGACAAAATTATCCTTCAAAATTTATGCTTTATTAAAATATGCTAGTTATTATATTAATGCAAGTTTAAATAATCCAAATTGTGAAAAATAAAATTATTCCCTAGTAAATAAATAAATACTTAGCATATTTTCTTTTTTATAAATAAATATTTAGTTCTATATTACAATATAGGTAGACAAATCAAATAATTTTTTTTAAAATTTTTTCATATAAAAACATTTCTCAACATATGTTTCTTTTAAAAAGTTAGAGTGATCGACTGGTTTTGAGGGTATTTTTGTAAACAAACAATTCTTTTAGAAATTGTGCAATGCTTTAATATATCAAACCAAACAATAAATAAGAAATATGTCAGCATAACTAATACCAGCATTACTAATACACTCTATTCAACATTATTTTTATGCACCTTACCAAACGACCCCTAAATGTTTTAACGTGAATACCTTCAGCATCGTGACTTGATGTAGCTCTACCACGTGGAGAAACGTTTCTTTTTCTTGAGAAAGAGACAGTCTACCATTCCTCACCTTCTGGAGCCAATGCATGTGGCTGCGTGTTGTCTTTTTTATTGGTCTGAGCCAGTATTTCCATTTGGCTAGATGATGGCTTAGCGTAAGGATAGTGAAGAATTGTGTGTCCTAATTTGCCATAGTTCTTGCAAAGAAAATTTTCACCTTCGTATTGAATTAATTGCTTGTGTGTGTAGGGTTTGACTGGTGTATCCATTAGAACCTCCACGCATAGTCCTGCATTTCTCCCCGTAAGTGTGGCGGATGTGCAGGCGTTGATCGTGAGGAGTCTATCATTCTTATTTCCAATATTTTTGCAGAACTAGGTTGTCATTGAACTCCGTTGGAAGGTGAGGTAGACGAACCCAAACTGCAGAAATGTGGGGTTTGGCCTCATTTGCTACAAAATCTGGAGTCCACCTCTGTATTGATAGGTAATAACAAACCATTTATGAATCATGGACCATGATGTAGTACTTGCCATATTTTCCTCTGTGTTGAACTTTAACTATGTAGTAGTCTGCTCCTAGATCAATTAGTGGAAAAGATTCTAAGACTTTCCACATATCTTGCACTTTTTTTTGAGGTATTGGTGTTGGATCCTTTTACAAAGAAGTTTAATTATTAAGGAGTGTCTCCAGGGACGGTAGATCCACTGAAGGTCTCCTGCTGATAAATTAACTTGTAGATCCCCTTCTTTTTTCTCTATCCCATGAGATGTAGGCTCCTCAGTGCTTCCTGTGTCCATTGGTGAAAAGGTATTCGATATCGAAATTGAAATAAGTTTTTCTTGGGAATCCACGAGCAGTATATCTTTGAAGGAAGACAAGGGATTGTGTGTTGAAGTGGAGATTTTCCATGTCCGGAAGTCTAGGAGGGATTGAAGATTGCGCTGAATTGGGTGATGGAATAATCATGTAGTTGTTGACAGTGGGAACTAGAGAGAAGTTGGATTTCTCTCTCTAAGACGAAGTGATGCTCCTTTTTTTGTTGTTGCATTTATCGCCGTTATGGTAAATAATATTTTTAAAAATAAAAAGATTTAAACTTTTTTAGAAATAGCAGCGGTTTTAATGCATTTAGCTACACTTTGGTAAATAAATTTTAAGAAAATAAAAATATTAGACAAAATATAAACATAGCGGTTTTGTTTGATTAAGCGGCAATTTTGTAGCATTTAGCGGAGGTTACAGTTTTTAGAATAAGAAATTAGAAATATTTAGAAATAGCGATGGTTTCATTTGCAATCAGTGGTGCTTTCGTTGTATTAATTAGCGGCACTATGCTAAAAATTTTTTTTTTAAAAAAGAAGAAATATTTGATAAAGCGGCGCTTTGATAAATAATTTTTCTTTAAGAATTAAGAAAATATCATTGGTTTTGTTACATTTGCCGGTGCTTTTGTTGCATTTAGCGGCGTTTTGGTAAAATAAAACTTAAATAATAAAAAAGTTAGAAAATTTTAGATTTAGCGACGCTTGTGTTACATTCAGTGACACTTCAACAAATAAATTTTGAACTATTAAAGTTTGAAAATTGTAAAAATAGCGGCAATGTTGTTGCATTTAACGATGCTTTTATTACATTTGGCAGCGCTTTGGTAAATTAAATTTAAAAAACTGAAAAAAACCTTTGAAGACAAGAAATAGCGGCGCTTTTATTGAAAAACTTGTTCACATCAACATACAAAAAGGTCGAAAACCTGTTCACATCAAAATACGAGAAAAAACTAAAGAATTATTAAAGGAAAAAATATGCTAGTCCTAGAATATAATCCATTACCCCATTACGGCTTGTTTGGATAGTTGTATTGTATTGTATTGTTACTTTAAATACAATATTTATTTTAATTGTTATTTAAATTTTATTGTATCGTATCGTTAAATTTGTTGTTACGTAACAACAAAAAGTGTCACTTTTTGTAACGACAAATTTGATGTGGTCGCTTCATTATTAGGGGTGTACATAGGCCGGGTTAGTTCGGATTTTACAATTACCAAACCAAACCAATTGTGTCGGGTTATTAAATCTAAAACCAAACCAAACCAATAAAACTCGGATTTTTCAATCTCGTATTTTCTCGGGGTTTTTTGGATTTTCGGATTATTCGGGGGTTTTCGGATTTTTCCGATAAAATCTTCGTAGAACAAAACATATAATGTATGCTCAAAATATTTCTTTAATCCTAGTAAGATACAACTATATAAAGTATTTTCCAAGAAAATAATATAAAATATGAGATGTGTCATGGCATTACCCTAAAATATTCAACAATAAAGACAATAAAATTATGTAATATAAATATTGCTAATTAAAAAGCCATAATAAACATAATTTAAAAGTACTAAGTCATGCTAAAATAAATAGATTAATAAGGAAGTATTAATTACATGACTAAATGTTAAAGAAAAATAAAAATAAATTATGCATTTTATCTAAATTATTGCAAAACAAAAAATAGATATTCAATACATTCCCGTTCGTAATATTAAATTGAATGTCTTTTGTTAGCATTAGTATTGACTTGATTTTGGTTTGGACTTTTGTTAGCATTATTTAATTTACTAATATTAATAGCTATAAAACTTATTGGAACATTCAAAAGTTCTAAGTCCAACCTTAAAATAATACCTTAAAAGATAAAATTATGAAAAGTTTTTAAGAAATATTTATAAATTACCTCACAATAAGTATATTTATATATTAAATATATCTAAAATTTCTATATCTGTAATGTCGGGTTGGTTTGGTTTCGGTTTGACTTTCTTTAGTTAAAACCAAACCAAACCAATTATGGCCGGGTTTTTTTTTCCAACACCAAACCAAATCAAACCAAACCATAGTCGGATTTTTTTCTCTTTGACTCGAATTATCGGGTTGGTGCGGTTTGTCGATTTTCTTTGTACACCTCTAGTCATTACCTTTTTTTTCCCTCTCACTTTGCCTTTCCTTATAGTATTATATAATCCTATTTTATCCTTTATCATAACTTTTATATTGTAATTCTACCTTATACTTTATTTTTAATATTGCAAGTTTATTCTTCATATTATTGGTGCATGACATAATAATAAAAAGATGATAAAATAATACAATTTATTCAAATATTATATACATCAAAACTATACAGTACAATATAATACAAATACATTATGAATGACTGCTGCTGCTTCGGCTTGTGCTTACGATCTCTTCGAGGATTACTATAAGTGAAACAATGAAGGCATAATCCACGTTTGGATTCACTTTCACCATGAATTTGTCTCTTCCTAGGAATATACTTCCTGCAGTATAGTTCTTGTTCATCTGAAATCCCAAAATCAAATATTTTTAAATGGAAATAGTTTAGGGTATGAAATAGAAAAAAAACAAGTGATGAAGAATAAATGGAGGCCGGGAAGCAAGGACATTACTCATTGCCTTCAACTCAAATAATATGCATGTAATTGAATTTCTTAAATATGTTTATATATGTTAATTACACTGCACACACAGTGCGTTGCAATTGAAGAACCTGTGCTTCTTCCATTTTTCATTTTATAAGGAGTTATATCATTGGACGTGAAATTTAGGAAAAAAGAAATATTTTTGGTGTATATCATAAGTACCTTTTAGAACTTGCGATTCTGAATATGCCATCATATTTGGTAGGGAAATAAGTTATTGCACGATTAGTTATCCACGATTGTTATTCCATCCTTCCATAGAAATAAAAATAACACTACAATCCCTGGATAACTAATATATAAATTAGTTATATCGCAGTTTTATTTCAGTCAAACGTGGGATAAACTCATCTCAAATTTAATTTTGATATTAGTTGTCCCTTGTCACTCGTACCAAACGAAACCTAAGGGGTCATTTGGTTTGAAAAAAAGTTATGCTTGGATTAATTATATTGGATTTAGTTATACTGAAATTAGTTATCTTGGTATTATTTATTGACTGTTTAGTATGTTGTATTAATCCTGAGATTGCCAATTTTAATGTTTTATCCAGGGATAACTTATTATGGGATTACTATTCCATCCTCTGACAAGTATAAATTATTCCGTTACGATTTTTAACCTCCGGATAACTCATTTCAAGATTAGTAACCAAACAAGGATAAAGTGGTACTAAATATTTATCCCAAGATTACTTTTGCTTATCCATCATACCAAATGACCTCTAAGAGTAATATGAGCTTAATATGAAAGATTTTTTCAAATAAGAAATGTGTTACTTCATTCTTTTTGAAACAAATATGCTAAACGGAAAAAGTGTCAGATGAAATAAAACAGTAAGAAATTAATGATACTGACATGTCTATTTTTGAGAAGTGAATGCAATCAATATTTATTAGAGAAAAGCAGCTGGAAATGGGTTTTACCTGAGCAACTAGTGTAGATGATTGTCCAGCAAAAATGTCACAAGTTGACTCCATGAAATTAGTCTTCATCCTAAAATCACAAACTTCTTCTGATATATTATTGGCCAAGAAAATGTCCAATTTTGTGGTGAATTGGAAAATTGAAGAAATCTTGGCACTAAATATGAGGTCCTTTTCGTTTGTGCTGTCTCCCTTAAAAGCTTGCCATCTACTATGCCACGAAAATTTCTGCATCAAATAAATTTTCAACACGTTAACTTTAAAGACTAGAATTCGTGGGTTAAAAACTGGCTCACTTATATTATTTGAGATATAAGTTTCAGAAGTAAAAGTTTAATTAAAGATTTCTCCATACATAATATCGTACATAAATTAATTTTCGGTAAAATTTAAATTAAGATCTTTAATCCGTAATGATGTCATTCATTAAAATTTGTTTAATAATTTGACACTATATAAGAGTTCTATATATTATTAATTTAACCTCCTATCCTCTTGTTTGAAAAGTATGCATTTAATTTTCAGTGCTAAATTGAAATCGGTTTTGAGAAGGAGAAGCCAATTAACTACCATTTGTTATTAATCTTTTCGTTAAAATTAATAGTTTTATGTGTCTCTCTGCAGGGGCAGATCTACCTTATTAAGTAGGGGTGTCACGCCACCCACTAACTTTGCTAAAATTATTACTGTTTATGTGAGATATCTGTGGAAAAACGGATATATAAAACAAGTGGCACCCATAAGGCACAAAGTATGTGCGGGTGCCAATGGTTCAACATCTATTTTGAAGGCTATTGTTTGCATCAAGAATGCAAGTTCGATTCTTGTGGGAACATGCTTTTTACCTTTTTTCCGTTTACAACTTATTGAGATTTCCCTTTATTCTAAGCTGGGCCTTAGGGCCTCACCCCTTCTTCTTTTTTTTTCTTCTTCGTTTTCTTCACCTAGTTTCTTTCTTTTATTTGCTAATTTGTCTCTTCTTCTTTATTTTTTAAACTTTTGTATATCAATCCCCATTTTGTTTCTACTTTCTATTATTATACCTTATCTCATGAGTAGGGGTGTCCATTCGAATCGGTTTATCGATAAATTGAATCGATTATTTGTTATCGGTTTATCGATATTAATTTATTGATTTATCGATTTCGATTTCGATTTTGTCCTCTTCGGTTATCGGTTTATCGATAAATCGATAAGTATACTAAAAAGACAAAAAAATAAAATTTAATTAATTAATTTTGTTTTTTTTACCCTTATTCTATAATACCCTTCCCTTTACCCTAAGTCCCTAACCCTATTATTTCCTCTACTACATTTAAGGAATGATCATATTTAAAGCTCAAGGGAATGCCGTTCAAATTAATGGAAAACAGAATTAGCCGTGATGATGTATTTTCTTTTTTGTTTGGCTTTTTTGTTATACCGTTGGAGTGTGTTGGTGGCATACATTTGATCCCTTACTTTAGTTTCGTTGCATGTGCTTGTTGACACAATTTTTATGTTATAAACGGTGTTCGTTTTATTTTAGCTTCTTTTTATCCATATTATTTAGGCGTGTTTATAGCGATATACTTTCCGTGGAATCCCGCAAATTTTCTTAATTGTGTAATCAATAACCGAATCGATAAGCCCTAAAAATCGATAAATCGAAATCAAAAAAATTGAAACCTTATTGAAACGATAACGATAAGCATATGTACAAATCGATAATCGATAAGTAATTATCGATAAGGGTCAAAATCGAATCGATAAATCGAATGCACACCCCTACTCATGAGCAACTTTTTTCAATAGGTAATTTGAGTTGATTTAGTTAGCATAGAATGACTCTTTTTTTATGACACAATATTAATTTATATATTGGAGTATAATATGAACCGTATTTTCTTTTGGCTTTTAAAAAAACAAATAACTTGATTAATAGTTGTTTTGAGTTGATTATCATAGGTGGAAAGTTGAAGGTTTTGCTTTAAAAATAATTATCATATAATTAACTCGACAATTAACATGTAAAAATTAACCCAAAAATAATAAAAATGAATTAATCTAGTCAAACAAAGAATATATAGTATTAAGTTACTCTTGAGGCAAATTTTTTACTGGAGGCACTCTTTCATGAGTTTTCTTTATTTTTTATTTTTTTAAAAAAATATATATTTAAATTAAGCATAAAATACTAAACCAAAATCAAACTTTTTTTTTTGTGTGAATGAAAGACCTATTCAAGTTTACCATAAACTAACTAAGTCAGCACATCCTTCCTATTCTGTCTTTGTAGCTAGTTATAGGTATACTTAGTGGCGTATGCATAAAATTTCATAATTGATGTAAACATTTAAAGAAGTGAACAAAACAAATTACTATAGTGACACACTGTCAATTTTTGTATTCATGCCTAGTATTTTTATTTTATTTATTAATTACGTATACATATCTAGTAAAAAAATTGGCAAAGCGGTGTTCCGTAACGCTGCTTGGTGTTATGTATATCCGCCCCTAGATATACTGTATGTATAAAGTAGTGGTACCCGTAACCTTCGAATCCTAGATCTGCATCTGGCAACAGGGACCCGTCCAGCATAATATATTGAAGATCGGTGCACATGTATATGAACTTCCTACATATTATGCTGAAACTCCAACACGCGGAAAATTCCAGCATAATATACTGGAGATTGGAGTACATGTGTATGAACTTCCAGCATATTATGCTGGACCGGTATATTATACTGGAACTCCATTATAATATGTTGGAGTTCCAGTATACTTATTCTGGAACTCAAGTATATTATGCTGGAGTATTTTCCGAATTTTGAACAGTGTTTACATTCAGATTTATCTTTACATGAAAAATGGTTAAATTTTGATTACTTTTAAAACTGTGGCTATTTTTGAATGACCACTTGTAAATCTGGCTATTTTTGAACTTCTCCCTCGAATTCGCTTATGAAAATTGTACGCGACGAATATAGAAGACTTGATTTCTCGCTGTCGAGATATTTCGAAAGCATGCCTCGGGGCCCTGAGGGTAGGAGGTCGCGGCCGAATTCTCTACCTCGGGACTCGTCAAAACCCGAGTCGGAGAAAATAAAGAACGAAGCCAGGACAGAGGGGGAAGCCCTCTAGGCACATGGCTACGTTTGACAGGCCTGACCTATCCGGAGCCTAAGATGAAGCATCATGTCAAGCCATCCCATCATCGTACTTTGTAATTAATCCCCACATTCTTGTAGACGAGTCTCCCCTCCTATATAAAGGGGACTCGCCCCACCTTGTAAGGGGCTGATGTTGCTCCATTTCTCCATAAGTGCAATAATCTCTCTCTCTCTCTCTCTCTCCCTTTCAAAGTTGTTTATTCTCACTGGCCCGAGGCCTCCTTAACATTTATCGTTTTCTTTTTTGTTTTTCACCATATCGTCCAATATTGGCAATATAGAGCCTCGCTTAATCATATCTCTGTCTATTATCTCGCTCCCGATTGCCCGGGTAGCTCAACCTCGGTTCAAGCCTTGGCCCCGAGGTCCACATCGATCGACCTTACATCCGAGCAACATGCCCTTTTGGTTTGATTACTGCCTCGTTTTAGCTCGCATTTTATCATTACACTTCACGTTCTTAGCATTAACTGCTTTAACATCTAGCTCGAGAATAGATCACGTATTTTTAGATTCCCATTTACAAATTTAATTGTTGTTACCATTTTCACGGTAAACAGTTTGGCACCCACATAGGGATAAAAATAATAGTAATTATTTTCTTGTTGGTTTCGTCACACAAATGCACGTTATCTTTCACACTTTTTCTTGTCCAAGATCCTTTGATTTCAGGCCAAAATGTCTGGCTCGATAAACGGAGTTGAGAACGATAACCTCGAAAATCACAGGGAAAATGGCGTGGCTGTCCTGGCTGCTTGAGCACCTCCTCGAAATCCTGATATCGCTCCCGGACCGATCCTAGCAGACACAGATTCACAGGACGCACAACAAGTCGACGAAACTTCTCACACCGACAGGAGCGTACGACACAACAACCAACAGGAAGCACAAAAAATCCCGGCCCGGATAGAACATGAAGTTAGTCTTCATGTTATTTTTGAAATGTTGCAGGCACGACAGTTGGCTATCGCTCGGCTGCAAAGTCGCCCGGGGACCCCCAACGCAGTGGCGACAGAGACATCTCCTTGCGATGAACTAGTACCCGAGAGATCAAGTAATAACGAGTCGGTAACCGACCCCACCACATTAAGGATGCTTGGGAATCTCTTCAAAAGGATCGAATCAGGTTCGTGGAAGCTCTTACATCAACGGTCTCCCGAGGAAACGGTCCTGAAACTCGCTTCGCAGAAACCCAGAATGTCGGAACTCCCTAGGTGCGATAGGATCTCGGATCCCTACAGACACAGCACCGCTTGCGCGTGCTCATTCAGGGGAGGCAACACCCGAGATGATGAGTTTGAGCCCGTCTCGTTGAGGAAGTTCGAAGAAACTCTTTCGAGAGGAACCGTGACGCAGCGCCTTTGCCTGTCACCTGACCTCATAGACTCGCTTACCGTACCGGCGTGGTCCTCCGCGTCAGCGCCATCAAAGTAGTACCGAGAAGGCCTGATACACCTGAGGCCGAACAAAGAAGAAATGAGATGTCGCAGGAAGCCGTACCCTATCCCCTGATAGGACGAATAAGATCGCTCCCGATTTCGGATGACCGGCCAACACAGGCCTTCACCCGAAGCCTAAGCGAAGTATGCGCAACTACTCCAGGGCATTTCGAGCGAAGCCTGACCAGGTACCCAGTCGAGGTCCGGTTGGATGCCCACACTCGGCACCAGCCCCGATTCGGGGCCATGGACGACCCTCCAAGAACCTCCTCGGGTTCGATATATCCAAGAAGACTCTCGACAAAGAAGTTGATACAAAGCAGATGGAGGTATCATCCATGCCCGGCGAATGGAAGGAACGACTTGACGTGAAACGTACCTCGCAACAGTAGGGAGATGGCCTGAGGACAACACCCTCGAGGAACCTCCAATGGAACTAGATTCAACAAGGCACAACTGGTAAGGAAACCCCGCCCAACCGAGTGCGATTTCAGCATTGCTACATCAAACATCATGATCACCATAAGCGAAGTCGGGAACGCTAGGCGGCTCAGACCTGTTCGACCAAGACCTCTTCAAGAGAACTATGGCCCGACGTAGAAACCGTAGTGCGTGCGGGGTCACCAGCTCAAAATAACGACAATAGTGCTATTCAACAGAGGTTGCCACCAAGTATCATTGAGCGGTCAGGCTCGAATCCAGCTCCAGGAGAGGAAGGATATCAGGAAAAACGAAGTTTACAAGCCACAACGTATTGCCACGACGGTAAAATGGCGGCGGCACCCTTCAAAGATCCATAAAGTGCAGAGAGAAAGTGCTCGTTGCCAGGAAAAGATGGGTCCGGGAAATATACCCAAAGGACACCCTTGCATCCAAGGATGCGAGGCCGAGACTTCGTCCCGACCTCGTATTCACACATCAGTAACCCCCTCCCTCATTTAACCTATTCCAAATAAAGCATGTGTTCATAAGTGCAGGTGGTTCGACCAATTATATCGACGGCGTCAGGCCAAAGCCAATAGAACAGTTCGGAATAACAAACCAAATCATTCCCACACCTCAAATATTCGATGGATTCTAGACACCGATCTCCACAACAATCAGGAAGGCCATCCCCTCTATACAACTCGCTTGAGCTCGGACTAGAACGCCGAGCCCGCAAAGCCCGAAAGTTTTATTCGGATGACAACGGGCACACCGCCCAGAGGCAATTTCGACCCCACTCCGCCAATGGGATGAAACTCCCCGACAAAGGTGGGACTAAGGCATTCGACAATAAGCTACACGCGACGAGAGGAAATCCCTCACCATCTGACCCGTCGCCGGCATCAATGCCTCCGCCCTCGAAGGGATCAAGGGGTAAGCAGAACCGCATTTTCGGCCAAGCCCGGTTGAACACGGCGGAAGGCTGCCTTAGGGATCGTGCCTCGAAATGGCAGGAACATACCAGACCTCGAAAGCATCGCCTACACGCCCCACATCAGGGAAGGACTACTCCGCTCTTTTGTTGTTTCTTTCCTTTTACTAACCTACATGTAGGCAGTCAGCCAAGGCATTCAGAAATTCTAAACTCCACTCAGAGATCTGATGCCTCTGCAGAACCCACTGAGCTCTTTTTCTTCGACCGGGTTTTCAACCTAAAGGTCCCGCTAGCAAGATTATTAGCGGAGCAACGTACCCCCAAGAAAGATATCCGACAAGATCGCAGTCCTTTCTTTTATAGTCGAACGACGTGCGATGACCTCCTATTAAGGGCACCATCCCCTCGGAAGGGCCAATAAATGGAAGGCCAAGTTCCAAAACGGAATCATGTAAATGGATCAGATAATCAGAGGAGTGGCACCCATGCGGGCCGAGCTCACAACAACGGGACAATATGTATTTACAGCATATATTTACGCCAAGCAATAAAGAATACCTTTTCGACATTTCGTATTTTGGGAAAGGATATTTCGACATACTCGCGGCAAATGCTTCTCCATCAAATGAGTCCTGATATACTCGAAGACTTAGCATTAACGATTCGACAACTTGCATGATCCCAGGGTCAGAACTCCGGGCTCATCAAGCCCCTAGAAGGCAACTCCGAGCTCACGAGAAGCTGTCTTCAAGCTTAAACAAACTCGATGACTTGGAGACTACTGTTAATTGCCATACAACTGGAAAACTTGAAACTGTAATACCCCTAGCGGGCAGCCTCAGCGTAACCAGATCTATTCTACAAACTGTAAGACCTCAATAGGCATGGCAAACTGTAAGACCTTAATAGGCATGAAAAATTGTAAGACCTCAATAGGCATGACATATTGTAAGACCTCAACAGGCATGAAAATCCCGAAGTTTAGGCTATACGTCGCATGTGTAAGAATCCCTAAAGGGCATACCCTCGATGTAGACGCCTAAACTATCACTAGGGATCAAAAATGGCTACGGCCAAACGCATATGACTACAGTCGAAACGGCTGATACAGCAAAAATAATGCGACTCGGGGATGCCCGACTGTCGCTAAAAAATCGCAGGCCACTACTCCGAATATACTTCGGAAAGAATCGATTAAAACGTGCTTCTCTCAATAGGCAAAAACGAGCCCTGACAATATCGGCTCCAAAACACAAGAGCATCGATCTACTCGACCTATGAGCTATGAACCTTACGAGGTGCTCAAAACATCACCGACAACGACTTGAAATCGAGGTTCCTCTGGAACCGATGACGGGTCAAGCAAAAACACTATAAAAGACCTTAACGAACAGAATCAAAGCCTATAAAAAGCCCACGGGAAAAAATAGCGTAAAAGCCATTGTCGCCAGCTAAGCAAGCCTACGGGCCTCATATTGTAAGTTCTCCACGACCAAATAGCGTAAGAGCCATTGTCTCTAGCTAAACAATCTTAACAACTTGAAATTAAAATGAGCTCGAATCGTAACTCGATTCGGAGACTGGATCTAAAATAGTTAACTATGCAAGCCTCCCGGCCACATACTAAAAGGTCTCAATGACCAAACCGCATAAGTGCTACTAGCGCCGGCTAGAGAATCATGGAAATTTATGAAAAATGGAATATGCCTAAGGGCACAACATAAATGCCACTATCTCCGGCCGGAGAATCATGAAAATTTATGGGTCGATTACAGCTCAAATCGCAACGCGACTCAAAGACTGAACCCTAAAGCTGTCGTATGCCCAAGGGCGCGACATGAATGCCACTGTCGCCAGCCGAGTAAACCTCCGGACCAAGCTCCCATAAGGTCACTTCGACACAAAGCACAAAATCCATCATCATCCGCCCACACAGGCAGGAAAGAGCTTGAGGGCCAATTGAAGCACGAGTCACAATGTGACTCGGAGACTAAGCCTAAATGGACAGGCCAGGCATAGAGGCCCCAACACCTGCTCGCGTCAAGAATCACACTTGAGAGCCCCTGGGTCTATCCGATCCATACCGGACCTATGAGGACCTCACCAAACACCAAAACCGGCTTGACCGGTCGAAAGCAACAACAAAAAAAAGAGAAAAAAGAGGTACAGAAGAAATAAATCTTCAAATTCTTTCTTATATATTACACACATGAAAATGGCGCATTCTCCATCTTCAAGCATGTCCTACGTATATTAGAGACAAAGCGACAAAATGGCAAAATCTACACTCTGATCTAAAGGGCTACAGCTCGTCAAATTCGCCCTCCGCAACATCAACAAGAAGTGACCGAGCGGCATGCTCATCCACCCTTGCTCCAGCCAATTCCTCCGAGAGAACGAAGCCCCTTGCACTGACCTCCTCGAGTACCTTTCTCCAGGATCTACAGCAAACATATTCCTCGATCCTCTTCTCCCGGTCGAGGGCTTGCTTCAGTTCAGCTTGGGCATCAGCTGCATCTTTCATATGAATCGCCATCTCACGATCAGCCTTGGTTCGGCTTAATGCCGCTTCTGCCCAGGCATCGATTTTCTCAGTTCTGACCTTCGAGAGATTAGATTGAAATTTCCCAATCATATCTATTTGAACTTTGGCATTGCCATGAGTCAAGCTGAGTTGGGCCTCGAAGGCAGGGACCTTAGCCGAAATGCCCATCTCCTCTAAAGCTCGAGCCTGCACCTGAGCCCTTAGCTCCTCGCAAGCAACTCTAACGCGATTGACGTCGCCCTTGAGGTACTCCAAGGCCTACGACTTTTTCTGCAACTGATACGGCAAAAAGGAATTAGCCTTAAGGTTAGAAAGGAGCGAAGCACGTACTACAGGAAGTTACATTCTCCATCAAATAGCTCTCATAGTTTGAGCTCCAGTACGCCTCATATCGCCAATGCTGCAGCTCAACTTCCTTCTCCTCGCTAAGGAGCCTAAGCGATTCGCCCTCACCCAGAATTTTCTGAAGCTTGGCACCTTGACGGAATAGCTCAGACCTAAGCCCATTACAGGCATGCACAAGGAAGATTCAATAGAGGGAGGAGGACACGGGATACATGGAAAATGTACATAAAACTCACCACAAAGTGAAGCCGACGGACTTCCTCGAAGTCGGAACACACTCTTGTTGATCCTGCCCCTGAGGCCCCAGAAGAACTGACCCCGGGCACGACATATTCGCTCAAAGGAACTGCCGACCGGGAATCAGGCACTCCAGGAGCAGCAAACTCGGGCGACGCCCTTTTCTCAGAAATGTGAGCCCGACCAGTGCCACTTAAGGCTCCGTCACACTGCAGGTGCTGATCTCTCTTGTCGCCATCGCCCCTCGACCCAAAAGCCAATGACTCCTTCCCCACTTTGGAAGAACATTGCCCCATCCCAGGGTAACATTCCCTAAGTCCCTGGAATTCGACACATGATCTCCAAACAACTCGGAGGGCCTCGGTAGCCCGGATCTACCAGAATCAATCCAAGATTGGCCCGAAGTACGATGATGGGTCGGAGGAAAGCCATGACGATCAGCACAAGATCAGAATGACCGCTCGCGCCCGAGTCAGATATCAGCAGTCAATAAATAAAGAAGACATTCGAAGTGCCTCGAAGGGCATGAGTGCATACAGAAACAAAGCAAAGTAAGGAAAGCAGAAATCGGCAAAATATATTCTTATTCATAAAATTTGCGTACAAGCAGCCCTCAAAGGGTCGTTACATTCAATTAAAAAAGCCTACAGGAGTCTATGCTTAAAGCGGAGGAACAAAAGGATGTACATGTGATGAAACTCGGACGCCCGATCCGCCCTCGAGAATTCATCTCCGGTATCAGCATCCCCGGGCGTCGCACCCTAGAGCACGTATCCTCGAGGGTCACTCCTTCGATCTCCACCTCCCATAGGTTCCCAGTTCAATCCCCCGAGGGATCCCCGCCGTAGAAGAAGAGGAAAAGGAGGGGACACAGAGGAGGCATACAAAAGAGACATGGCCCGCCGAAGCCAAATGTTGAAGATTCGGTGGGCCCCAGCCTCAACGGCCGGTAGTGCCACTTTATCCCTTGGGAAAGCAAAAACCCTATGGATGAAGTGCCACACTAGGCCTGGGTAGGAGAGTGAGCTACGGTGCATAATCCGAACAACTGTCTACATAAAAAAAAAAAACCGGCTCCCCGTCCTTCGTCACCTCGGGCCAGCAGCAGCAACAAGGGCCAACATACCGACGACCACAGCAATAGCGGGACAACACACTTATGTTCGATGAAGGGAGACCCCGGCAAAAAGCCACGATGCAGTCTAAGGGAACTCCTCCAAACGGCCTTAAGGTCATAAGCCCGTAACATGATGTTTAAGGGGGAAAGAAGATAATAGGAAGGAAAAGGCAAGCAAGCCAACAGAAGCATTGAGATAGGAAAAACAAAGCCAAGGCAACCTCCATTTATAGGGGATTATGACACGATCATCTAGGCTTTGGAAGACTGACTGACAGGCGCGGTTAATGCATCTATGAAAAATTGAACCGACGGCGGTACTTGTACCTTGGGAAGCAAAAATCAGGGAGTGCAATGAATGAGGTCGAAAAGCACGAGCCAGGGGTCGCATCATTGATATGGCGTCGCTGAAAGAAGCTCGAGGAGTCAAGCGCCAGAATCATTTCCCATCACTTCGATATGGGAAACACGGAGACTATCTATACGCGGCAAAAACATAACTTAATTTCTCGCTGTCGAGACATTTCGGAAGCATGCCCCGGGGCCCCGAGGGTAGGAGGTCGTGACTGAATTCCCTACCTCGGGATTCGTCAAAGCCCGACTCGGAGGAAACGGAGAACGAAGCCAGGACAGAGGGGGAAGCTCTCTAGGCACATGGCTACATCTGACAGGCCCAGCCTATCCAGAGCCTATGATGAACCATCATGTCAAGCCATCCCATCACCGTACTTTGTAATTAATCCCCACATACTTGTAGCCGAGTCTCCCCTCCTATATAAAAGGGACTCGCCCCACCTTGTAAGGGGCTTATGTTGCTCTATTTCTCCACAAGTGCAATAATATATATATATCTCTCTCTCTCTTCTCTTCAAAATTGTTTATTCTCACTGGCCCGAGGCCTCCTTAACATTTATCATTTTCTTATTTGTTCTTCACCATATCGTCCGATATTGACAATATAGAGCCTCGCTTAATCATATCTCTGCCTATTATCTCGCTCCCGATTGCCCGGGTCGCTCAAGCTCGGTTCGAGCCTTGACCCCGAGGTCCCCATCGATCGGCCTTACATCCGGGCAACAAGCCCCTTTGGTTTGATTACTGCCTCGTTTTAGCTCGCATTTTATCATTACACTTCACGTTCTTAGCATTAACTGCTTTAACAACTAGCTCGAGAATAGATCGCGTATTTTTTGAATCTCATTTACAAATTTAATTGTTGTTACCATTTTGACGGTAAACAAAAATCTAACTTTAAGGATGAACTTTTTCTAACTTAAAGTGATTTCAATTCTAGCGGTCGAACCCTAGACATCTAGTTAAGCCTTCTACACATTCGCAGCCACAATTAGACTGCTTCCAGGTTTGGATTTATTTTATAGGGTTAATTCATAAATTTTATATCTCAATTTTTTTTTTCTTTTTCTACTTTTTTTATTCGAGAAATCATCAACTCGTGTTTATTGATGTCTCAGAAAATGAGGAACATAAAAAAAAAAAAAAAAACTTGATCATATTGATCTCGTACATACCTTGCTTTTTAGGTTGAGAATTGGTATATCAGCAGCATCAAAGACAAGAACCTTGCTAGAAAAGAACCCAAGAAGATTTTCAATAGTGAAGACGAGATTTCCATAAGCATCTTTAACTTCATATCCATGGCCAGCACAGAAGTAAACCTTCTTCTTCATGGATAGTTGAAGGGGTTGAGGAGAACAGAACTGTGAACCAATCGCAACTGTTTGATTACCTCCTTCCATATAGAATTTGTTGCCGTTATTTAATTTAGATATAACAAATGGTATTCGAATTCTTTGCATTTCTAGTCTAATTTATACTGAACGCTAGAACCGTGTATGCTATGGTTATACGCAAAAGCGGTGAGAGAATATTCCCAAAAAAAAAAAAAAAATGGTTTACATGATTATTTGACAAGTCGTTCATGTTACAGTACTTGTGAAAGAATAATAAAGGATAACATAAACAACATAGAAAGTTGAATTAATTAACCAATTGAAAATCAACGAATAAGAAAACTATTAAGTAGTCTATAAGAATCAAAGGTTGAAATGTAATCTAGGGATTAAGATACCTTGGGTTTGTATAGATTAATGAAGTATGATAATTCGGCGCCTTTCCTTTTTCTTTTGACTTTGATTTTTGTTAAGATTTTTTTTCCATCAAAAATTTGAAAAGTCCATGCGCGGTGTCTTCTTGGCTCAAGGTGAGGTCACCTGAAAATATATGTACATTTCTTGACGATTTCCAATGTCATATTGTGTTTATTCATTCAAAACGACGTCAGGGAATATATGTCATGACTCGTTTTCTTTCTCTTGTGGACTCTGCTTAATCATAACGAATTGGAACTTGAGAATTACTTTGTATGTTCGGACCCAAAAAAAAAAAAAAAAGAAGAATGACTTTGTAAGCAAAATTCAATAATCTAAACAAGTACACCAAAATCAAAATTGTATATGGTCAAAATCATATGTCTCCGATTTATAAGTTCGAGAGTCCGTCCTAGGCCCAAGTGCAGGCGAGGTCGAGTTCGAGACTGGCTGACCAGACTTGAGCTCGAAGACAGAGTATGATGCTCGGAGATAGGAGTGCGAGGAATACCGGGGCCAAGTGTGCTAGACCCCGAAATAGTACCGTTATGGATTTGTACCAGAACGAGCTAGATTCCTGCCACGTCCCCAAAGTCATGCGCAAATTCTGGAATAGGATTGAATGATTCCGTACTAGGCGGTTAGACATCTGTACCAAGAATATTCCTTACTGTAAATAGAAATATACCTTATTTAGGAGTTCTCCTATTGTATAAAGGGGCCCCCAATCGTTTGTAACATCATCTAATCATTGAGAAAAGAATATACTGTCTACCTTTTTGCCTACTGCCTATCAGAATTGTCCTTAGCTTTACTGATCTTACTTTACTTTCTTACTTAATTGTTCTTATTGCTTTAAGCCCACCTCGAGGTCACTAAGCTCGAGGCCACCGCTGTCAAGCAATATTGGTTTGATTCGCTTTTCTCTTTCATTTCTACTTCATATTTCTTGATTATTAATTGGTATTGAACTAAATCACATATCTTTAAAATTACAAATCAAATTTAATTGTTACTCGTATTTTCGAGGTAAACAGTTTGGCGTCCACCGTGGAGCTGAAGATAGTAGTGATTATTTCTTTACTAATTTTATTACACACGTTGTTTTTACACTTTTTCTTATCAAGATTTTCTGATTCTCAGGCTGAAACATTTCTAGCACACAAAACGCACATGTTCATGACAACAAAGGTCTTGGAAAAAATAACAATATAGGGGTCGGTGTACCACCAATAAACCCTAAGGAAGTGCCAAATATGGAGCCAGTTGATATCAATTCACATAATACTCTAAACGCAGATTCAGGCATAGACCTCGAAGGAAATATACGCAGCAAAGCCTGGTCCGATGGCCAAAGAACGCAAGGAATGGGAGATGGGGGAATCAAACTCCAAGTGATATTTGAGATGCTGCAAGCTCAGAAGCAGCCATCGCTCAACTTCAGAGTCAAAATAAGACTCCGAATATAGTCGAACCAGTAAACACTCGGCGTACTAAACTAGCGCCTGAAAAGCCCAATGAAAGTGGCTCGGGGACTGACCCCACGATTATGAGAATGCTTGATGTGCTTATCAAGAGGATCGAGTCCGGAGAAAAGAAAATTGAAGATAATGATAAGAAGATGGAAACTTACAACTCCCGTGTTGACCAAATACCGGGGGCACCTCCAGTTTTGAAAGGTTTTGTCATACCTTTTTTTTTTAACTTCACTAACCCTCTTAAAATAATAAAAGAGATTTGTAAATATTAAAAGGGCTTTTAATTAAAAAGTGACAAAATTATGTTCAAAAGGAAATAACTCAGAGTCGCCACCTGACATTGGTTTTGGTGTGCCAGGTCACCGTTTGTTTAAAATAATTTTCCTTTTAAAATACTTTGGAATCCAAACTAAGTCTGCACCAGAGATTCGGGTAAGGGGGTTTATTTGACTTGGGAAGAAGGTGTCAGGCATTCCCCGAGTTCCGTGAAGGTCACGGTTGCGTACTCGATCAAGTTGGCTATCAAAATATTCAAATTAAGGTAGAAATAAACACAAAAAATAAAACACACAAGAAGCTCGAGGTCTTCCCACCTAATAAAACAAAATAAAAGTAAAATAGAATACTATTCTATGCTTCCTCACACTGCTCCGTCTTCGACCTTCATTTACATTCACTTCGGGACATACCCCAGATAAAATACATACAAATTCTTCGTGGTTTTTTCCGGACAAATTTAACTAAAGGGGTGACCTCTCGTCTCAAAAGAAGCTAAAAGACGAGACCTAAATTCGTCTACCCAAATGTGATCGGCCTAAACATGCACACGACATATGAACATTTAAGTACTTTAAAGGGATAAAAATTGAATGACGCTAGAATACTTAGTAAAATAAAAGACAGGTGAATCAAAGCTATTAAGGAGGAACCAACTAAAGATTTTCCTACCACCCCAACTTCTGACAAATTAATTACGTGAACCTTCAGTTTGCCTTCTTCCTTTTTATTTTTTATATTCCAATATTTATCACACTATACCAACAAAGCACTAAGGTGATCTACTTACCTAACGATACATTGTACTAAATAATATCATCAAATAATTTACTAAGATTGAATGATTGTAACAGAATACTCTAGTAGGATAATGATCATTAAATCATGAAACACTAACTTGCAAACCTCTTTAAAATATATACTCTTAAATGCTTACCACTCAGCTAAAAATAACTACGACATTGAAAATTAATTGTAACTTGCCAAACCTCTTTATATCACTTTAATTCTCTAAAGCCTTATTTACTAGAAAATTAGTCATGGATTAAACCAAAAAGAATTCTAGGAACCAACTCAATCTCAAAAATACCAAAAGATGTGACTAAAAGTAGGATTATGAGCCTCATTTTACCGATTTATTCTGAGGAATAGGCTATTCTAATGTTAAAAGAAAGAACTAAAATAACAGTCATAAGCATCTTGTTCAATTTTTAAAACAATTTCCAAAGACAACTTTCCGCACATTCCATGTTTGGGAGCAGAATCACTAAGCAAAGCAAAGACCATAACATAAGTTAGGATAAGTTTTAATAAGAATCGATAACACAAATGCAAAGTTAATCTCCCTAAATGGCCCTTTCAATGCTTGATTCACCATAAAACAACGAGCAAATAGAATAAGAAAAGAGATGAACCTAAATGAGGTTTCAATTAATTTGTTGAAGATTGCAATTACAAGCGAAACTGATATCAAAATCATTGAAGAACCAATAAACTTCAAACCGAAACCACTGGATTTAAACCTTGAACGATAGCCAACAACGGTGATGAGCTTGAAAGCACTCCTCCTCAATCAAATTCCATCCTTGAAATTAAATCTTGAAATCAAAGGAAGAAGCAGGAATGTATTTTTGTTTTTTTCCTTCTGAAATCTAAAATAAAGAAAAACCTGAAAATCCGAAAATGAATCTCAAAGAAAGAACCCTAGCTTTTCCTCTCTCTCAAACCTTTTTTTTTAAAAAATCTTCTCCGAAATTTTCTTCTTGAACCCTCTCCTTGTGTCCAAAAACCTCCAAATATATACCTCACTCTCGAATCTTCTTCTTTTTCACCAAGAAAACGCGTGGGACCACAAAACAAATCCAAAAATCCCTTCAATGGACGAGATAAGACAAATGGAGGGAGTAGATCGAGTGTAACTCGATCCTACGCACCCCATTTTTCTATTCTGGCCTAAAAGAAACAAATTCGGAAAAAGAAAAATGAAGAGAAAAACAAGTGAAAATAATGAAGCTTGGTACTGAATGTGTGATGTGGAAGAAGGAGAGAAGAAAAGGGGGGACCATGAATGAGATTGGGGTGGAGTTATGGTGGGTTTGGGTGTTGTTGAATGGCAGTGAAGCTTAGAGATTGGGGGGGCTGGTTGGGATCTCTTTAGGTTTAGAGTTGTGACAAAAAAAATCTTTATATGGGGTAGGGAATAAACAAGGGTCGTTGAATTTAACTAGATCAAGGGCTGAGATTAATCTAAGAGGGCTAATGGGTTATGGGCTGGAAGGCATCGAGTCAGGCAATTTGGGCTATGGGGTGTTGGAATTGAGTGGAAGATCTGGATTGGGCCTTATGAAATTCTTGTTGAACAAAAAACAAAAAGCAAAACGAAAAAAATGAAAATCCTACAAACATATTAATTAATCTTAGTTAATTAAATAAACTATTAAAAATATTTTTATTTTTTATTTTTTTATACTTTCAAATATTATATTAAAATAAAAAACATTATATTAATATAAAATTTAGAAAGAGTAGATTAAAAGTTATGGTAAAGCTAAATTAATATCACTATTGAAGTGTTGATGATCTTATACTAAAATGAAAAATATAATAAGATGAGAAATATTATAAATAAAACTATCCTTGTATTTTTGACTTTATATTCTAAAATTTAAAATAAGAGTATATTAGAATCTAATTAGAATAATCCAAGTAAATATATTAAAATACTAAAGATACTAAACTAACTTTAAAAGTGCGCGAGTCAAAAATTATGTGCTTACAGTTGCCCCTCTTTGCATGAAAACTCGAAGAGTTTTTGAGCAAAGAATTAAGTAAGCAACGTAATTGAGTTCTGACCCGGCACTTATTCAAAAGAAGATAAAGATGGATAAAGATTGCGACCGAGCCCTGGTATCTGAGCTGCCTGCATATCCTTGGCTATAAAGGAATCAAGTCACGTGTAGTTCAGAAGTAAAAAGAGTGTAGAAGGATACCGAGGTGGAGAGCCGAGTGAAGTGTCGTCGAGGTTCCGGTCCGCGGTTCCTGTCATTACATCAAAAATAAAAGAAAAATACAAGATCATATCTACTTCTTGTCTTGAATCTTCTTTGAATTTCTACTTGATCTTTCAACATGAAACTGAAAAATGGACCCTGTTCTTCAGGCGGGCTCCTGATGCTTCTCTGACTTGAACTTGGAAATTAAAATTGACCCTGTTCTTCAGGCGGGTTCCTGATGTCTCTTGAATTTGAGAATCGAAAGTAACTTTGAAATGAATTTCCTTATTTTCCAGGTAGGTGCCTGATTACCAAAACTTGAACTGTATTCCCTTGTTCTCCAGGTGGGCGCCTGATTGACAAAACTTGAATTGTACTCCCTTGTTCTCTAGGTGGGCGCCTGACTGCAAAAACTTAAACTGTATTCCCTTGTTCTCTATGTGGGAGCCTGATTGCCAAAACTTGAACTATATTCCCTTGTTCTCCAGATGAACGCCTGATTGCCAAAAACTTGAACTGTATTCCCTTGTTCTCCAGGTCGGCGCCTGATTGCCAAAACTTGAACTGTATTCCCTTGTTCTCCAAGTGGGCGCCTGATTGCCAAAACTTGAATTGTATTCCCTTATTCTCCAGGTGGGAGCCTGATTGCCAGAACTTGAACTGTATTCCCTTATTCTCCAGGTGGGCTCCTGATTGCCAAAATTTGAACTGTATTCCCTTGTTCTCCAGGTGGGCGCCTGATTGCCAAAACTTGCACTGTATTCCCTTGTTCTCCAGGTGGGAGCCTGATTGCCAAAACTTGAACTGTATTCCCTTGTTCTCCAGGCGGGCGCCTGATTGCCAAAAACTTGATCTTTATTCCCTTGTTCTCCAGGTGGGTGCCTGATTGCCAAAACTTGAATTGTATTCCCCTTTTCTCCAGGTGGGAGCCTGATTGCCAAAACTTGAACTATATTCCCTTGTTCTCTAGGTGGGCGCCTGATTGCCAAAACTTGAATTGTATTCCTTTGTTCTCCAGGTGGGAGCCTAATTGCTAAAACTTGAACTGTATTCCCTTATTCTCCAGGTGGGCGCCTGCCATTACAACAAAATAGACAAAACAAAAGATACTTTTCTGTCCCAGTTTGGTATTTGGGCACATATGTGAGTGTTAATCGAATCATATTACCTAAAAGAGTTCTAAGAATTTAAAAGCTAAATTCCATTATCCAGGAGGACCCTGAAAACTTCAAATTAAATCTCATCTTAAGAGTGACAACTTTAAAACTAAATTATATTTCTTAAAGGTAGAACTTACGCTAAATCTTGTTATCTATGAAGGTCTTGAAATTTAACTAGGTCCCATTATCTAGGAGGGTCATGAGAACTTTTAAAATTAAATCCCACTATCCAGGAGGTCCCTGAAAATTTTAAATTAAATCCCATTATCCAGGAAGGTCCTGAAAACTTAAAACTAAATCCCATTATCTAGGAGGGTCCTAAAAGCTTAAAACTAAATCCCATTATCTAGGAGGGTCCTGAAAACTTAAAATTAAATCCCATTATCCAGGAGGGTCTTAAAAATTTTAAATTAAATTCCATTATCCAGAAGGGTCCTGAAAATTTTAAATTAAATTCCATTATCCAGGAGGGTCCTGAAAATTTTAAATTAAATCCCATTATCCAGGAGGGTCCTGAAAAGCCGAGAATGAACTTACCTGAGCCATGCTCTCTTCTTGGAGGATTCTAAACAGAATTTTTTGCCCCTGAACCATGCCTTCTTCATGGGGGGTCCCTGTGGATTAACAAATTTTCTTGCCCCTGTTTGAGACAAATAAAATTTTGTTAGTTTGAAAACTTGGTGGTTAGTTTGTGGCATCATTGCTGAGTGTCTGCTTCTGCTACCGCCATGCTTCATTCTGATTAGCTGCTTCTGGCTAGCAAGGAGTTGTTTGAGCTTTTGATTGGAACTGGACCACAAAACCTCTAAATGACCTGAATCTCTTACACTCACTTGTTGCATTGTGTTTTCATTCTGAAAGTTGCTGAATCACTGTATTTTCTCAAAATTCAAGATTTATTTGATTGCCTGAACCTCAGTTATCACCATACTGCTTATTCTAAATCATGTCAATTGTGATGTGCCTTGGCCAAACACCGCTTTGTGCAATTTAGAAGGTGGTAGTAGTCTTTGGAATCCTTTCCTGCTTGTTCAACAAGGGCTAACTCGAAAGAGACTCATAAAGATAGACTCAAAGAGCAAAGTGAAATGATTTTGGCAAAAGGAACAAAAGAAAATTTTGAACACAAATGACTATGTGAAGAAGAAGGGGAAAAAGAAGACTTATCTGAGTGAAGCGGCTAGCTCCAATGATCATGACATGCATTTAGGATTGATCAGCCTAATCCATCCAACCAATCATATTTCCAGTTCATGTCATGTCTTCATACTTCAAAATCGGGCTTTTACTGATCCAATTTCTCTGTAAAGTCACGAGCCTCATTCGACTTGTAGTGCCTACGTATCCTTAAAAGGCTGCCTACGTATCCTTAAAAGGAATCCGGTCGAACGTAGTTCAAACAAAAGTTGTTTGTTTTTGTTGCTTTTATTTCTTCCTTTTCATTTTTTTTCTTCTTCTTTTTCTTCTCTTTTTTTTCCTTTTTTCTTTCTTTCTTCTTCTTTTTTTTCTTTTTCTTTTTCTTTTTTTTTCTTCATTTTTTTTCATCATTTTTTTCATTCTCTAAATCTGTAACTGATTTCAAAAGAGGGGTATGAAAGAAAATAAATAAGGCTCAAAAGGGGTAACAAAGCATGAAAGTGTTTGGGTTGCAGAACAAAATGACTTCGTCATTTCAACTTTGACCATGCCAAGTACAAAATACAATTGAAGGTAAGCAAAGCAATCATACATAGTACCTCTTAACTGCATCAGTATTGATAGCCATATCTACATATTTGTCTTCTATGTCTGTTAAATACAAAGCGCCATTGGGAAACACTCTTGTCACAATGAATGGCCCCTGCCAGTTTGGGGCGAACTTGCCTTTAGGTTCCACCTGATGAGGAAGGATGCGTTTCAATACCATCTGGCCCACTTCAAATATTCGAGGACACACCTTTTTGTTGTATGCTCTTGCCATTCTCTTATGATACAATTGACTATGGCATACTGCAGCCAATATTTTCTTATCAATCAAACTCAACTGTTCAGTCGGGTTTTGACCCAGTCATCATCATCAATTTCAGCTTCTGCAACGATCCGAAAGGATGGAATTTCAACTTCCGCAGGTACAACTGCCTCAGTTCTATATACCATCAAATAAGGAGTTGCTTTTGACCCACTCATCATCATCAATTTCAGCTTCTGCAACGTTTCGAAGGGATGGAATCTCAACTTCCACAGGTATAACTGCCTCAGTTTCATATACCAGCAAATAAGGAGTTGCACCTAGTAGTGTGATAACCCAGTAAGGCAACTTTTCATGCCATTGCCTGAACCTTTCACCACCGTACGAAGTATCTTCTTTATGTTCTTGTTAGCAGCCTCAACAACTCTATTTGCCTTGGGGCGATACGTAGTGGAGTTTCGATGCATGATCTTGAACTGCTGGCATACCTCTTTCATCAAATGACTGTTGAGATTAGCAGCATTGTCTGTTATGATCACCTTGAGAATTCCAAACCGACAAATGATATTTGAATGATCAAAATCCACCACTGCCTTCTTGGTCACGGACTTGAAAGTTACAGCTTCGACCCACTTGGTAAAGTAATCAATGGCCACCAGAATAAACCTATGCCTGTTTGACGCTACCGGCTCAATTGGTCCAATGACATCCATGCCCCAAGCAACAAAGGGCCAAGGTGCAGACATTGTGTGTAACTCAAATGGGGGAGAATGAATCAAATCACCGTGTACCTAGCATTCATGACACTTGCGAACAAAACTGATACAATCCCGTTCCATGGTGAGCCAATAATAACCTGCTCGAAGTATCTTTTTTGCCAAGACTTACCCATTCATATGCAGCCCGCAAACTCCAGAATGTACTTCGGCCATGATAGTTGAAGCTTCTTTAGCATCTATGCACCTCATCAGTCTTAAATCTGGAGTCCTCTTGTACAAGATTCCCCCACTTAAGAAAAATCCACGAGCCAGACGTCGAATGGTTCTCTTTTGATCACCCGTGGCATGTAGTGGATATACCCCCAACTTGATGTATTCCTTGATATCATGGAACCAAGGTTCGCCATCAATTTCCTCTTCAACCATATTACAATAAGCATGTTGATCATGAACTTGGATATGCATGGGTTGACATAAGCCTTGTCCGGATGATGTAACATTGACACTAGAGTATCCAAGGCATTGGCAATCTCATTATGAACTCTGGGAATATGTCTCAATTCTACCGACCTGAATCATTGATAAAGATCTTGCAGACACTATCGGTACGATATGAGCTTCAAGTCTCGAGTCTCCCATTCTCCTTGAATCTGGTGAACCAACAAATCTGAATCTCCCAGAACCAGTATTTCCTGGACGCCCATGTCTATAGCTAACCTCAAACCCAGAATGCATGCTTCGTACTCAGCCATCTTATTGGTGCAATAAAATTGAAGCTGGGCTATTATAGGGTAGTGTTGCCCTATTTCAGAGATGAGTACAGCCCCTATTCCGACACCTTTCATGTTAGCAGCTCCATCAAAGAAGAGTTTCCAATGTGGATTTTCATCATGGTCCACCTCGTCAACATGCATCACTTCCTCATCAGGAAAATAAGTCTTTAGTGGCTCATATTCTTCATCTATCGGATTCTCAGCCAAGTGGTCAGCCAAGGCTTAGGCTTTCATCGCGGTCCGAGTCACATAGATGATGTCAAACTCTGTAAGTAAAATTTGCCACTTTGCAAGTCTTTCCATGGGCGTAGGCTTTTGAAAGATATACTTTAGAGGATCCATGCGAGAAATGAGGTAAGTAGTGTAGGACGACAGATAATGCTTCAACTTTTGTACCACCCAAGTTAGGGCGCAACATGTCCTCTCATGTAGAGTGTACTTAACCTCATAGGGAGTGAACTTCTTACTGAGATAATAGATTGTGCTCATTCTTTCCCATTGTCACACCTTCTTTTTCTATCTCGGAAAGGGATATAAGGGAGTTTTTTCCAATTAAAACGACAATCGAAACGAGATTATTCTATTTAAAATCAGAGTCGTCACTTGGGATAATTTATGGTATCCCAAGTCATCGGTTTCAAATCCCGAATCAAGGAAAAATTGACTCTGTTTTACAGTCCGCGAACACAAAATTCCGGGTAAGGAATTCTGTTAACCCGGGAGAAGGTGTTAGGCATTCTCGGGTTCCGTGGTTCTAGCACGGTCGCTCAACTATTATTTTTTGGCTCAATTATCCGATTTTAAAACACCTGTAAACCTATGTGAATTTTTAACTATAAAATCGCTTTTATTTATTTAAAGAATTCATTCAAGGTTATTTAAAACACATCGCAAGCCACGCTATATGAAATGGACCCGTAGTTCACGACACGTTCTATTTAACCTTGTTGGAAATTAAGACCGGGTCTCATAAAATGCACCCCCAAATTTTGGTGGTTAAGCGTCATAACTACATCATGGGAACCGTACCCGTAACAATGATAATTATTTAACTAACGCGCCTAAAGCTAACTACAAGAGTTTAGGGCATAATAGATCATTCATCATTGAAGGCCTTGGTCATATTCTAATATTAGCAAAAGGCCCTACGTTACTGCTTGAAATTAAACAAAGCCTTCCAAAGCTTATTCTAGTGGCCCAACATTTAATCCAAAGTCCACTCTTAAATGACTACCACAGTAACCTAAATGCTACAAAACTTCAGTCCAAATTTCAACTATCAAATCTCATGGCCCAATTACTTTGGTAATCTAGCCTAAAATACCGAACCTCACTTCTTGTTTCTGCTCATCTAATTCAAACATTAATAATCAAGCAATGTAATAGAAACACAGTCACCAAATTTCATATTATCTAAAATCAAGCATGAGATGGAAAGAAATAAGTGAAATAGGACAAGAGTCGGACCTCAAACTGGACAGAAACAACTTCAAAAACTCGATTAAGCATGAAATCCAAAACCAAGAACTTTACAGCATAAGGTCGTGGACACAGAACTCGAATAACAACTTGAAATTAATAGTAAACCTCCTGTCGGAACTTCGAGTGGCAACCTCACTTTGATGGTGTTTCACGACAGCGTCTCGATGGTGGAGTGCGACGGAATTTTTGATAGAGTTTTGGATGGCTTCAAAGTGGTGGGTTTCAACGAGTGAATAAGTTATAGAGAGACAGTGAGGTAAAGGTTTAACATAGTTTCATGGCCGCAATGGACTGGTAGAGTGGGGGGGGGGGGTTCTCTTGTGTGTTATGGCTGAGCAGCGTCAAGGATGGTCGCTGGTTACTGCTTGTTTTCCGGCGAGATTGACGGTTGTTCTGCTGATTTTTAGCTAGACTTAGTGGCGTGAGGGTGGCTGCTCATTTGGTGGTCTTTTCAACTCGTTTTCCGGCGAGCTTATCACTGTTTCTGCTGGATTTTGGGCCAGTTATGGTAGCGACAGATGTGAGAGGGTGGAACGGTAGCAGTGTGTGTATGTGTTAGTACTGGTGTCGCTGGGCTGCTATGGAGGAGTTCCTTTTTAGATTGTGTATTTTGAAGAAGAAGATAGCCTAGGGTTTTTGTCTATGCCTTTCTATGAAGAAGAAGAAGAAAGCTGATGGGGTCTATTTTTTGAGCTATATAACTGATTTCTATTGTTAGTTCCTTTAGGTTTTTTGTTTTGAGAAGATGAAAAGCTTAGGTCCTTGTGTTTTTTCTTTTGTTGTCTCCATAATAAAAACGACTTATGTGCTAAGTGTAGTCTATAGGGTCTTTTTATTTATTTTGTCAAGAAGAGTCTAGAAGGTCTTCTAGGGTTAGCTTTATGGGTAATGGGTATTGGGCTTGGAATTATGGGCCAAGAAATTGGTTTAATTGGCTACACGCAAAACTAAATTAGTCCAAAAAATTAATTCTAGTCCCACTTTTTTTTTGTATGTAAAAATAATATAGAAAACGAGATAAACTATTAAAAATACTACTAAATATTACTTAAGAAAATAACTATTAAAATAACACTAACAGTTTAAAAACAAACCTATTTTTGGTTTTTTTTTCACGGTTAAAAATGACTACAAAATATTAATGAAACTATTTTTTGTAATTTTTATTTTCTTGTAATAAAATAAAGTAAAAGAGTCAAAATTAGTTAAAATAAAGATATTAGCCCTAAACTAAATATTTACATGCTAAAATATAAAAAATCTTGGGGAGGGTCAAAAATCACATGTCTACAGCTGCCCCTCTTTGACTGGAAATACGAAGTATTTTCAGACAAAGAACGACTAGACAGGTTTTTTGACCCGACCCTTATTTAAGGAGACCAAAAACTAAGAGAAAGGAGAATGTGACCGAGCCCTGATATCTGAGCTGCCTACATATCCTTGGCTATAAAGGAATCAGGCCACGTGTAGTTCAGAAGTGAGTGAAATGATGGAGTATACCGAGGTGGATAGCCGTTCGAGGTGTCATTCTGTCGAAGTTCCGGTCTGCGGTCCTGTTATTACGTCAAAAATCAAAAAATGAAAAAGACTAGCTAAGCCTGTCAACTACGAGTTAAAAGATTCCTATCTATAAGTCTTCTAAAACTTGATCTTGAGTCTTGAATGGTTCTTCATGCAGACTTTAGATTTGAACCTTGACGCTTGCTAGTTGCAGGTGCTAGTTCATTCTTCTTCAGCTTTTCGGATCAAATTCGGACATACCATGCTTGTGACTTCAGTCATGTCTTGAACAGCTCACATCTTTCATCAACTTCTACATTTGGATTCACTTCTTGCCTTTCTTCTTTATTCTGGATTGTGACTAACTTCCGTAGATCATCTCGGACTATTGACTCGCATTCTTGCCGCGAGTTTCTTTTGTTGCTGACTTGAATTGCATTCTAAAGTGAATTCCTTTATTCTCCAGGTAGCATCTGATTGCCAACATTTAAACTGTATTCCCTTGTTCTCCAAGCGGGCGCTTGATTATCAAAACCTGAATTGTCTTCCCTTTGTTACCTTAAACTGTTTTCCCTTGAAACTTGTGTTGTGTTCCTTTGAACATTGCTGCTTTCCCTTTGTTCTCCAGGTGGGTGCTTGATTGCCAACGTTTGCACTATTTTTTCTTGAGACTTGAACTGTTTCCCTTTGTTATCCAAGTGGCTCCTGATTGTTGTCTTCCTTTGAACATTGCTGCTTTCCCTTTGTTCTCCAGGTGTGCTCCTGATTAGCAACACTTGAATTCCCTTTGTTCTCCAGGTAGGCTCCTGATTACCAGCACTTGAATTGCTTTCCCTTTGTTCTCCAAGTAGGCTCCTGATTACCAACGCTTGAATTGCTTTTCCTTTGTTCTCGAGGAGGGCTCCTGATTACCAACACTTGAATTGCTTTCCCTTTGTTCTCCAGGTGGGCTCCTGATTACCAACACTTGAATTGCTTTCCCTTTGTTCTCCAGGTGGGCTCCTGATTATCTACGCTTGAATTGCTTTCCCTTTGTTCTCCAGGTGGGCTCCTGATTATCAATATTTGCACTGTTTTTCCTCGAAACTTGAACTGCTTCCCTTTGTTCTCTAGGTGGGCTCCTGATTACCAATATTGGAATTGCTTTCCCTTTGTTCTCCAGGTGGGCTCCTGATTACCAACGCTTGAATTGCTTTCTCTTTGTTCTCCAGGTGGGCGCCTGATACCAACCCTTGTATTGCTTTTCCCTAGAAACTCGACTCGTTATCCCTTTGTTCTCCAGGTGGGCTCCTGATTTCCAACACTTGAACTACTTTCCCTTTGTTCTCTAGGTGGGCTACTGATTTCCAACACTTGAACTGCTTTCCCTTTGTTCTCTAGGTGGACTCCTAATTTCCAGCACTTGGACTGCTTTCCCTTTGTTCTCCAGGTAGGCTCCTGATTTCCGACACTTGAGTTGCTTTCCCTTTGTTATCCAGGTAGGCTCCTAATTTCCAACACTTGAACTATCCTCTTCTTGAAACTGCTTTTCCTTTGAACTATCCTCCCTTTTTTCTCCAAGTGGGTGCCTGATTTCCAAAACTTTAAGTGCTTTGTATTCTTGAAACTCGTGCTGTCTTCCCTTGTTCTTCAGGTGGGTACCTGATTTCAACAAAACAGACAAAACAAAAGAAATTTTCCTGCCCCAGTTTGGTATTGGGAACATCTGTGATTGTTAACCAATTCTTGTTATCAAAATAAATTCTAAAATAAATTCTCTTATCCTGAAAATTTCAAACCAAGTCTCATCTCAAAAGTAAAAAAAAAAACTTAAAACGTTGAATTATACTTTCCAAAAGTAGAACTTACGCTAAATCTTGTTATCTATGAAGGTCTTGAAATTTAACTAGATCCCATTATCCAAGAAGATCCTCAGAACTTTAAATTAATCTTATTATCCAGGAGGGTCCTGAACACTTAAAACTAAATCCCATTATACAGGGGGGTCCTGAAACTTTTAAATTAAGTCCCATTATCTAGGAGGGTCCTGAGAATTTTAAATTAAATCTCATTATCCAGGAGGGTCCTAAAAAGTCGTGAATGAACTTACCTGAGCCATACTTGCTTCTTGGAGGATCTCTGCAGAGCGAACAAAATTCCTTGCCCCTGAACCATGCTTTTCCTCATGGAGGGTTCCTGTAGATCAAACAAATTTTCTTTCCCCTTCTCAAACCGCCTTTGTGCTGATAAAATTTGGGCACGACACTTGAAAAAAAATTCAAACTTCCAAGCTTTGATTTGGACTCAATTTTCGTCCCTGTTTCAAACAAAGAAAACTTGTGAGTTTATAAATATGGTGGTTGGTTTGTGGCCTTGACTTTGAGGGCGATTACTCCTTCACTTCCCATGATAATTTTGATTTCAACTCGAAAGACCTTGCTTGTTTATTGACTAACCACTTTCTCTGTCACCCTTATCACAGAAAATACCTCTGATTCGTTTAAACCCAAACCCATTCATCTGTTGTATTGCGCTCATGCATTGACATATACTAAACCTTTGTGTTTCACATGAATCCCAAAGCATGTCAATTGCCACCCACTCAGTGCGCATGCTGTTCTTTCCTGACTTAAACCACTGGCCTTGGCCTTGAGGTCTATTGCTCCTTCACTTGCCCTGATAACTTTGATTTTCACTTGGAAGACCTTGATTGTCATTGGTTAACCACTTTCTCTGTCAACTTTATCACAGAAAATACCTTTGATCCGTTCAAACCCAACACCCTCTATATGTTGCATTTTGCTCATGCATTGATATATACTGAACCTTTGTGTTTCACACGAATCCCAAAGCACGTCAATTGCCACCCACTCAGTGAGCATGCTATTCTTTCCTGACTTATGCCACTTTGATGTGCTAGCCATATCCCGTTTTGTGCAATTGGAAAGCTGGTGGCAAATTTTGAAGTCATTTTTTACTTGTTCTGACCAAACAGACTTAGGTAGATGAAGTAAACAAAACAAAAGGAATAGAGTAAAGGACAATGGAAAGAGATGATTCCTAACAAGAAAACTATAAAGTGGAAACTTATCAGATGTGGATACCAACTCTAATGACCATGACATGCACCTGTGGCCTAATCTGTCAAGCAAGTCTGATGTTCAACTCTTGTTATACCCCTAAACTGTGAAACTGGGCTTAAATGCCCCGATTATCCAATCTGATTCACGATCCTTGTTCGACTTGTAGTGCCCGAAGGGTTTTCACCATCAAGCCTCTCTCATTTTGTTCTTTCTCTCAACTCACCATCGCCTTATGGTGCCTGTGAAGGTTTTCACCAATAAGACTCTCTCATTTAGTTCTTTTCTTCTTACTTCCTCTGATTCTGTAGATGACGGGGCATTAACCATAGTAAAAGATCATATGCTCTTGGCATATCTAAACTCAGCACTCTCAAAGATTATCTGGGAAGTCTTTTTTGGACTGTAATGTGAGCTTTTGGATAAGGTTAGAAAGAAAGGATATCATAAAAGCTCAAAATAACTAAGACAACGGGATTAATTTATTTACAACTTTTGGAATCCACTCTAAAAACTTTGTCCCAATTTCTAAAACAAAGGAATTTGATTCTCTTTTTGTTTTGTTTTTGTTTTTCTTTTTTTTTAAATGGAATTTCTAAGAAAGACTACCCCACTCTCGATTTTGTGGGATTATGAAATATTTTATTTGGTATGACCGAACCGTAAGGCTGCCTTCGTATCTTGTGGTGACAAGAATCAGGTCAAACGTAGTTCACAAAGATACGTTTTGTTGTTGCTATTTTTCTTTTTCTTTTCTTTCTTTTGTCCTCTTTTTTTTTAATCCTTATTTTTCTCTTCTTCTTTTTTTTTTTAATTTTCCTTTTGGAATGAACTTTTTAAAATAAACTTATGGGGACAAAAACTTTTTTTTCCGCATGACTCTAACTTGATTCCAAAAGATGGGAGGTCAAAGAAATTAGTACATGCTCAAAAGGGTATCAAATGGTATAAGTTTTTGGGTAGCTGAAAGAGTGCCTCCCAATCCCTAAAAATGTCGAGTACAACACATGCAACTTGAAATGAAAAAGAAAGAGCACACACAACATTTCTTTTACAGCTTCGACATTGATATCACTGATATGCTTTCCAATTTTTTTGTCTTTTTTTTTCTTTTTAGTGCCTTGTCAAGTACAAAACTCTCATTGGGTGATTTCTTCTTCACAATGGATACTCTCCGTCTGTTTGGAGCAAATTCCCTTGACTTTATCTTGTTACTTGAGGTACACTTGAACTCAAAACTGCTTGCTTCAAATTGTCTGGGATGTACTCTCATTTACTGAATTCTTGTCATCTTATTAACTTCCCAAATTATCTGCCCCAGTTTCACGTGGTTCGGGCTTCATATGATCTCAAAATGCCTTTACTTATTTCCCTGAAATGTCCCTCTTCAAAACTTGTTTCATTGCTTCATGATTAGACTAACTTTTAAGACCAGGCTAAGAATTATGCGTGTATGTCATGTCACTAGAACCAGCATCAAAAGAACTATAAAAGGAGAAGAGAACTAAACAAAATTGACTAGAAATAACATAAAGTAGAAAATTGCATTAGATAGACAGTGAAAGGGTTTGAACAACAAAACAAGCAAAATAAATTGGGATACAACACTGGAACAAACCTAGACAACACTAAATGAGTCACTACGACTAAAGGAACTAGGAAAAATAAAAGGATAGAAGGGTTTGAGTCATAAGACAATATCCGGATTGCAACCCTGAAATAACCCGTACAACAGAAATGACAACAAAATGAACCACCAAGACTCCTCTTCGGCTAGCCAAGAAAGGAGCGTCTTTCCAGTTACCAAGCTTGGCATCTTAGCCACTGAGTTCCACATCAATATTACCAAGACCATTACCACTTTCAATATTATTAACTTCACCAAGTGGCTCATTGATTCCCTTAACCAACCCTTCGTCATTGCAAACCATCCCAACAATCTGTGCATTGTCATGTACCTATAGAGGATTATGTATGACACTTGGGGTATTACTACCTTGGACCACAATTATTCCTTCTTGAATCATTCTTTCTATTTCCCTTTTCAAAGCACGACAATCTTCAATGCTATGCCCTTGGACATTAGAGTGGTACATGCACCGTACAGTAGGATCAAAACCTTTTGCATATGGGTTTGGCGTATAGTCGAGGAGCGGCTCAATCAGGCTAGAAAGTTTTAACTTTTCAAACAAGCTTGTGTAGGATTCTCTGATTGGCATGAAATTATCTTTTTGCCTTTGTTTCCCCCCATGCCTATGTTTTTTAGGGTTATATGGTGCTCGAAAATGTTGTGAAGGCGCACGAGAATTTTGGGATACTGGTGCTCGCCTTAGGGAGTGACCTAGTGGTTGGACAAATGGACAGATGTTGTTCGGAAGATAATACTAGGGTGGATTATATGGAGTTTGGGGATGTTCATGGGGTCGATATTGAGGCTGAAAGCGTTTAACAGGAATGCCCACTGGATCCTATCGTTGGTGGGGCTCGGTAACATCTTTTATATCAATGGGAGGACTGTCCCGAGCAACTTGTGCGTTCCATCTGAACCAAAATTCCTTCAATCTTTCCTTAGGTTTCTTTTTCATCTGAGATAGGAAGGAGCGGTCTGGGACAATGCATATATTGTACTGAAAGTGTCGCACAAAATCTTGAGCCATGTCATCCTATGTATGCCACTTACCGATATCTTGACGAGTATACCATTCCAAAGCTGCCCCAGTCAGGCTCTCACTGAAATACGTCATCAGCAACTCATCTTTCCCGCCAACACTTCTCATTTCACTGCAATAACCCCTTAGGTGGGCTACTGGATCTCCCCGCCTATCATACAAAGTAAACTTGGCATCTTAAACCCTTTCAGTTTTCTGGATATCTCATCTTGCTCCACTGTCTTAGTAGGCTTTGCGGTTTCACTGGGAGGCTCAAAATGAGGAGCGTAAGAGTATGGAATTGAGACCTTGAAAGTTGGTTCTAGAGCATAGTATTGGACATCGGGGACTTTGAAAACAGTCTCGCTAGAGGATTGACGAAAAGTAGCTAGAGGAGGAGCTACAAAAGCATGAGTGGCCAAAGGAGCGGGATATGAGATGCTTTTGGCGGGTAGAGTGTGAAAAGGTTGTGGGGAGATATCAGCAGCTCTGGGAATCTGGATTTGTGATAGTGGTGGGATAGTTGCAGGGTTTTCAGTATAGTTAGTAGGGAATGAAGGTGGAGGATGCCCCTGATCCAAGACTAATACATTTCTGCCATCTACTGTTTCAACATCTGGACCTCCCTTTTCAATTTAGACTCCGATTCCACAAACTCCCTCGACGGGTCAACAACTCCTGTGTCCAAGTCTTTGCTAGCCATGGCTACCTTGCTCTTTGACCTTGTGTTGTATGGAAGAGTTGCCAGTTTAAGAACCACAAACAAACCACCCTTCTACTCAATGAGGATAACAAAGAGGAACAAAATGAAGTCATCATGTTAGTCTTAGGGCATTTAACAACTAAAAATATCACATTACGTGGAATGCACCTAGCAACAATTAACGGTTCAAGAATGACTTCGAGGGTCACAAGGTCACTTGGCATCATCCCAATTTGTTCGTTTCAATCCTCTCTTTTCTTTCTTTTTCTAGCACTTCTTGGCTTGCTCATTTTCCTTCCTCTTCTCTTTTTTTAATCATCACTCTTTTCTTTCCTCTCATTTCTCACATCCCATAATTTCACCTCTTTTTTTCTTTCTTTTTCTTTTTTTTTCCTTTTTTTAATAAAATAAAAAATGATTCGATCAAACCCTATTTAGGTTGCCTACGTATCATAACGCCGTATGAATCAGATCTTTGCGTAGTTCGGGAAGATCGAGAATAAAGTAAACAGACTAACGTTCTCATTTTTTTCTTTTTTTTTGTCTTAATGACTACTCTGATGAGAAAAGAGAAATAAAAGAAGCAAATCCTTTTTTTTTTCTTCTAGACTTAATGTTCTATAATCTATTCCAAACTCAAGCTTAATAAGCATATTTTTTTTTGTCTCCTTGAAACAAATAATCTATGGGAAATTATTAAGGAAAAAACACTATAGGAGAAAAATATTTTTTTGATTCTTTTTTTAAGAAAGAAAATCTAAAGAATAAACCAAAGAAAAATATTTTGAATTTTCATTTGATATCCCTGAATAAAGATTTCGAAACGAGAAATGAACAAGATAAAAAATATTTTTGGATTTTAGTTTTGATTACCTAAGGGAGAAACTCTGAAAATAAACCAAAGATAAAGTAAGTTATTTTTTTTCCTTCTATGTAAAATGTCCTAAAGTTCTAATAAAAATAAAAGATTTTTTTAATCCATTTTTATTAATTTCCCAAAGAAGAACCTCAAAAGAAAATCTTTTTGGATTTTTGGAATTAATATCTTAAACGAAAACTTTTAAAAAGGCACTAAAAGAAAATTCTCTTTTTTTTTGTGAATTTTTAGTCTTAATATACTAAATAAAATATAAAAGCAATTTAAAACCACGTCAAAAGATTTTTTTTTCATTTCTAGCATTGGTATTCTAAAGAAGACTTCTAACAGAAATATAAAAAGCAAAATCTCTTTTTTTAGATTTTTTGAGTTACAACACACTTTGTCAAATATAAAGTATAAAGTACAATAACAAAAGACTCGACATTACTATACAAAACTAGAAGAAAAAAAAGACGACATAAAAAAGAACAACAGACTTAAAGCATAAAAAAGAAAAAAAAATCTCCTTTTAATCCACTCCTAGATGAGGGATCCTGACTAGATGGTCCTGGGGCTCTGTCATGCTCAAACTCTGATAAGTAGATCCACGCCTATATGAGAAAACTGAAACAAACCCTATGTAAGACAACAACATTCCCTACTAGACACATGCAAGACATGGTTAAACTATTTTTCTAAAATTAACCTATGTGGTTAAAAATGCAAGATTTGGCCAAGACCCCGCGAAGCCAAGAACCTAAACTCACTAGGAAGACCGGACCCTATATGGGTTGCCTACGTATCACGCTCCAAAAGACGAGAATCAAGTATGCGTAGTTCGGCCAAATTGATACGGGTGAGAGTTGAAAAAAAAACAACTAATTTAGAGATAAAAATATATTTTTGCTTTTTTTTTTTGAAAAATGAAGAAACATGTAAACTCTTTTTAGATTTTTTCCTTTTTTTGATTTTCTGACTTTCGGAAAATGATGAAAAAGTGCAAAATCTTTTTTTTTTGAATTTTTCATTTTTTGTCTTTTCTTAACAAAAATGTAAAAGAAAATATAACTGGGCCCTACTTGCTTTATTTTTCACACTTCTCTCTTTTTTTTCTTTTTTTCTTTTTCATTTTCCCTCAACTATCATTGGTCTGCCAAATGACCCTTTTACCCTTGAAGAAATGCAACATGTAGCACGTAGGAAGCATTAAGATGGTCTGTTATTTTGGGTACACCTGTCCTAGACGGATCCAACCCTTGTGTTGAGTCCCCAAAGTCAAATGTACGTAATGTAAAAAACGTTCCTACTAGGGATCCGGCATGAGTCTATGTTATTCTAGGTTTAAAAACCTGGTTTATTTGTTCTAGACCCGGCTTACCCGAGCGGACAACTCGAGCTAGGGGAAGGAGAGGGGCAGCGTACCGGGAATACAAAAGCTTCACCGGCTTTGCAGCTTGTCCGAACCTCGTTCTAAAATTGGAATATGACTCTAATAGAAGAGAAGTCACACGAAGTGCATACTTCCCAGATGATTTAGAAGACTCAGAGAGAGGAGACTTTCATATCAATTTATATACAGTTCAGCAATATCAAAGCGGTCAAAAAGCGGCAATTAGCACATTAGGCCCAAATAGGTAAATAAAACCAGATAATAAATAAGCCAAATATAACAATTATTCTAAGCTTGAATTCTTGAACCCTGAACCAGAGGTTCTGGGTTCTCGTCCCTAGCAGAGTCGCCAGAGCTGTCATACCTCCTTTTTCTACCCCGGAAAGGGATATAAGGGAGTTTTTTTCCAATTAAAGCGACAATCGAAACGAGTTTATTCTATTTAAAATCAAAGTCGCCACTTGGGATAATTTATGGTGTCCCAAATCACCGGTTTTAAATCCCGAATCGAGGAAAGATTGACTCTGTTTTACAGTCCGCGAACACAAAAATCCGGGTAAGGAATTCTATTAACCCGGGAGAAGGTGTTAGGCATTCCCGGGTTCCGTGGTTCTAGCACGGTCGCTCAATTATTATTTTTTGGCTCAATTATTTGATTTTAAAACACCTTTAAACCTATGTGCATTTTAACTATAAAACCGCTTTTATTTATTTAAAGAATTGATTCAAGGTTATTTAAAACACATCGCAAGCCATGCTACGTGAAATGCACCCGTGGTTCACGACACGTTCTATTTAACCTTGTTAGAAATTAAGACCGGATCACATAAAATGCACCCCCGGATTTTGGTGGTTAAGCGTCACAACTACGTCACAGGAACCGTACCCGTAGCTATGAAAATTATTTAACTAACGCGCCTAAAGCAAACTACAAGAGTTCAGGGCATAATAGATCATTCATCCTTGAATGCCTTGGTCATATTCTAATATTTAACAAAAGGCCCTACGTTACTGCTTGAAATTAAACAAAGCCTTCCAAAGCTTATTCCAGTGGCCCAACATTTAATCCAAAGTCCACTCTTAAATGACTACCACAATAACCTAAATACTACAAAAATTCAGTCCAAATTTCAACTATCAAATCTCATGGCCCAATTACTTTGGTAATCTAACCTAAAATATCGAACCTCACTTCTTGTTTCTGCTCATATAATTCAAACATTAATAATCAAACAATGTACTAGAAACATAGTCACCAAATTCATATTATCTAAAATCAAGCATGAGATGGAAAGAAATAAGTGAAATAGGACAAGAGTCGGACCTCAAACTGGGCAGAAACAACTTTAAAAACTCAATTAAGCATGAAATCCCAAACCAGGAACTTTACAGCATAAGGTCGTGGACACAAAAACTCGAATCACAGCTTGAAATTAATAGTAAGCCTCCTGCCGGAACTCCGAATGGCAACCTCATTTTGATGGTGTTTCACGACAGCATCTCGATGGTGGAGCACAACGGAATTTTTGATAGAGTTTTGGATGGCATAAAGTGGTGGGTTTCAATGAGTGAATCAGTTATAGAGAGGCAGTGAGGTGAAGGTTTAACATAGTTTCATGGCCGCTATAGACTGGTAGCGTTTGGGGGTGGGGTGGGGGGGGGTTCTCTTGTGTGTTATGGCTGAGCAACTTCAAGGATGATCACTGGTTACTCTTCATTTTCCGGCAAGATCGACGGTTGCTGCTGATAATTTTCAGCGAGCCCCAGTGGCGTGAGGGTGGCTGCTCATTTGGTGGTCTTTTCAGCTCGTTTTCCGGCGATCTTGTCACTGTTTCTACTAGATTTCCGGCCAGTTATGGTAGCGACAGATGTGAGAGGGTGGAATGGTAGCAGTGTGTGCATGTGTTAGTGCTGTGTCGCTGGGCTGCTATGGAGGAGTTCCTTTTTAGATTGTGTGTTTTGAAGAAGAAGATAACCTAGGGTTTTTGTCTAAGTTTTTCCATGAAGAAGAAAAGAAAGCTGATGGGGTCTATTTTTTGAGCTATACGGCTGATTTCTTTTGTTAGTTCCTTTAGGTTTTTTGTTTTGAGAAGATGAAGAGCTTAGGTCCTTGGGTTTTTTCTTTTGTTGTCTCCATAATAAAAACGACTGTTGTGCTAAGTGTAGTCTCTAGGGTCTTTTTATTTATTTTGTCAAGAAGAGTCTAGAAGGTCTTCTAGGGTTAGCTTAATGGGTAATGAGTATTGGGCTTGAGATTATGTGCTAAGAGATTGGTTTAATTGGGCTACAAACAAAACTAAATTAGTCCAAAAAATTAATTCTATTCCCTCCTCCTTTTTTTTATGTATGTAAAAATAATATAGCAAACAAGATAAACTATTAAAAATACTACTAAATCTCACTTAAGAAGATAACTATTAAAATAACACTAACCGTTTAAAAACAAACCTATTTTTGGTATTTTTCACGATTAAAAATGACTACAAAACATTAATGATTTTTTTTTTTGTAATTTTCATTTTCTTGTAATAAAATAAAGTAAAAGAGTCAAAATTAGTTGAAATAAAGATATTAGGCCTAAACTAAATATTTACATGCTAAAATATAAAAAATCTTGTGGAGGGTCAAAAATCACATGTATACACCCGTGATGTCATGTTGACCCAATACACAGCCAAAAGAATTATCAAAGACTGTCAAATAGAGAATTAAAGGTCTCCCAGGCTCTGGTGGGACCAACACAGGAGGGTTTGACAGGTACCTCTTAATCTTATCAAATGCTTCTTGACACTCATCAGTCCACTTGACTGCAACACTCTTCTTCAACAGCTTAAAGATGGGTTTACAGGTTGTCGTGAGCTGAGCAATAAACCTGCTAATGTAATTTAACATTCCAAGCAGGCTCATCACCTTTGTTTTGTTCTTGGGCGGTGGTAGCTCTTGAATGGCTTTGATCTTTGACGGATCCAACTCAATACCACGTCGATTGACCACGAATCCCAGCAATTTCCCAGACGGGACACCAAATACACATTTTGCTGGATTGAGCTTTAGGTTATACCTACGGAGTTTTTGGAAAAACTTCCTTAAATCCTTGACATGGTCAGACTGCTTCTTTGACTTAATGATCACATCATCTACATAAACCTCAATCTCCTTGTATATCATGTCATGAAATATGGTGGTCATCGCCCTCATGTAAGTTGCCCCAGCGTTCTTCAAATCAAATGGCATTACCCGGTAGCAGTATGTTCCTTATGATGTGATGAACGCTATCTTTTCTGCATCTTCCTCATCCATCAAGATCTGGTGATATCCCGCGTATCAATCCACAAAAGACCCAATCTCATGCTTGGCACAATTATCGATCAGAATGTGAATGTTCGGCAAACGGAAATCATCCATTGGGCTTGCTTATTTATGATCACAATAATCAACCATACCCTGGTCTTACCATCCTTCTTTGGTACTGGCACCACATTAGCTAACCAAGTGGGAATTCGAGTGACCCGAATGACCTTTGCATTAAGCTGCTTTGTGATTTCTTCTTTGATCTTCACACTCATGTCAGTCTTGAACTTTTATAACTTTTGCTTGACAGGAGGGAATGATGGATCGGTTGGAAATTTATGAACTACCAGATCAGTGCTCAGGCCCGACATATCTTCATATGACCATGCAAAGACATCTTTGTACTCAAACAATATTTTGATGATTTCCTCCTTAACTTGCGGTTCTAGATGCACACTTATCTTGGTTTCCCTAACATTATCCCGGTCCCCTAAATTGATTGCTTCAGTTTTGCTCAAATTAGGCTTTGGTTTTCCTTCAAATTGTTTTAGCTCTTTACTGATTTCCTCAAATGCTACTTCTTCATCATATTCTGTTTCATCATCATACTCTACTTCTTCGATTATTATTTCAGAATTAGATTGGCTTTTAAGATTTGTCTGAAAATTCCTCATGCATGTCATGTCATTACAACTAACATAAAAAGAACTGTACAAAAGAAAAACAAAACAAAACATTATTAGAAATAATGGAAGACGGGAAATTGCATTTCACTGAAAATAAAAGTATAGAAGGGTTTGAACATCAAAACAAGCAAAAACTAAAAATATGGATTACAACCGTAGAATAACCCAGATAACAGAAAGGAAAACAAAGCAAACTACCAAAACTCCTTCCTGGTGGGGAGAGGAGTAGCTTCCCAATTGCTAAGCTTCACATTTGGCCCAACGAGCTGCACATCTGCTTTACTAGAACCTTCACCAACTTCTACCATATTGACCTCATCGAAGACTCTGGAACCTCTTGAGCAACTCTTAATCAACATCGACCACAGGTTTTGGGATTGATGAGGTTGGAGGTTTTTCGGCCCCTAACTTGACAAAAGACTTAGAGATGTGTGGGACAGGCTTGAGAAGTGACCATACCTTCTGTTTCAGGTTTTTAACCCTTTCCACGTCCTTTTCTATGGGCATGAATCCCAAACCAAATGTACCAGGATTTCCATTGGGGTGCAGTGGATGCACAATACCCTGCAGAGATGAGCCCAGACCTTTGCCCGGCACAAAACCATTCTTTAACATTTCATTCGCTACCATGACAGACGCGGAGGATAACTTAGGACCCGGAATCCATTTTCCTTCAGGAATCTTCTCAACAGACACTGTTTCGAAAGTTTGATAGACCCAAGGTCCCTTATCTTCTTCAGCTTCAATAAACAGAACAATTGTGTCATTACAAGCTGACAAGTCCTCATCACCGTGCACAACTATTTCCTACCTGTCCTATTCGAACTTCACCATTTGGTGGAGAGAAGACGGTACTGCCTTAGCAGCATGTATCCATGGCCTGCCTAACAATAGATTGTAGGAGACAACCACATCTAACACTTGGAATTCCATGGTGAGCTCAACTGGCCCTATCGACAATTCAAGCATTATATCTCCAACAGAATCTTTACCTCCCCCATCAAAGCCTCGAACACACATACTATTCATGTGGATTCTTTCGGTGCCGATCTTCTTTTGCAGAGTAGACAGGGGACAAATATTTGCAGTAGATCCATTGTCAACCAAAACCCTTAAGACAACAGAATCTTCGTACTTCACCATGAGATAAAGAGCTCGGTTGTGTTCTGTACCCTCCATAGGAAGTTCATCATCTGAGAAAGTGATCCTATTTACGTCAAAGATCTTGCTAGCTATATTTTCCAAGTGGTTCACTGTGATTTTGTCAGGAACATGTGCCTCATTCAAAATCTTCATCAGGACCCTGCGATGTTCATCTGAATGTATCAGCAAAGACAAAAGAGAAATCTGAGCTGGTGTTTTCCTTAACTGCTCCACAATGGAATAATCCTGTACTTTCATCTTTTTTAGGAACTCCTCAGCCTCTTCTTTTGGTGAACGGTCTCTTTACTGGCATTTGGCTATCCTTGAATGGCTTGGCTTTCCTTAATTCTTCTGGGGTGAAACATCTCCCAAAATGAGTTAATCCTCCAGTTTCATTAACTTCTTCCTCTATTTCTTTTCCTTTATATGTCACTATCACTTGTTTGTAATTCCACGGAATAGCCTTGGCATCAACCACTGGCAGATGGGTCACTGGTTTAATGATGATAGGGGTAATAAGAGCCCCCTTCATAACTATGACAAGCTTACTTGGAATCCCTGGCACTACCAGTTTTGAACCTTTCGGACTTGCCCCAATATCTTTCGAAGGCCCTTTCACGACCAACACTGGTGGCTTCAAATTGAGCGAGCTTAGCTTTTCTGTCGCCCCTTCAACTGTCAAGGGCGTTGCTTTGGTAAAGTCTGGAGCTTTAACCAAATTACTTTCACTAGCCCGAATCATCATGACAGACTTAGAAGATTTCTTGGGCTCCTCATCCTTGTGAACTACTTCAATCATATGCGTCTCTGCATGGGATGGCAAAGGGTTTTGGTTTATGTTCGGCGTGTAAGGGCTTTGGAATACAATTTAGTTTGTATCAATGAGCTCCTGGATTGCCCTTTTCAAATGCCAGCACTTCTCTATGTCATGCCCTAGAGCATCAGAACAATAGGCGCATCTTAGGGAATAATCGAGGTTCTTTGGAGGGGGATTTGATATCTTTGGCTCAATCGGCCTCAAAACGTCCAACTGCCTCAACCTTTGAAACAAACTGGTATACGACTCTCCAAGAGGGGTGAAGGTTTTTTTCCGCTGCTGCCTCTCTTTTCTATAATTCGGCCTCAATCGAAAGCTTGGACCAGTAGGGTTTCGGTATGGTTGTGGGGGTGGATAAGGATTTTTTGGAGTTGGAGCATGCCATTGCGGGTAATGAGGGGGTTGCGCATATGACTGTGCATGGTGAACATGGTATTGGGGTGGTCTGACGGAATATTGAGGGTATTGAAGTGGGAAATAATGTGGTGATGGATTATATGGAGCTTGGGTGTAGGCTTGAGGTCGGGGTCGAGGATGGGGGTATTGATGAGGTGAACCCCGCTGGCCATGCCATGGTCCAGAGACAACCATGGCGACATCGTCCATCTTTTTCTTGCCTAGCAAACTTCCGGTACCACTCTAGATTGCCTGGGTGGTTGCTTTTATAGCAGAGTAGCTCATGATATTGCTCGACTTGAGCCCTTCTTCCACTATTTCTCCCATATTTACCACATCATTGAAAGACTTACCAATGGCAGAAATCAAATGGCCATAGTAAGTAGGCTCCAGGGCTTGAAGAAAGTATCCAACCATCTCGTCTTCTTCCATCGGAGGATTGACTCGTGCAACTTGCTCCCTCCATAGGAACCCATATTCTCTAAAGCTTTCACTGGGCCTCTTTTCCACCTTGGTCAAAGATAGGTGGTCTAGGACAATGTCTATATTGTACTGAAAGTGCCGGACGAAGGCTTGAGCCATATTGTCCCATGTGTACCACCTGTTGGCATCCTGGGGGTGTACCATTCTAAAGCTGCCCCACTCAGACTTTGGCTGAAGTATGCCATCAGTAATTCGTCTTTCCCCCGGCGCCTCTCATTTTACTGCAATAACCCCTCAGATGAGCTACAGGATCCCCATGTCCGTCATACAAGTCAAACTTGGGCATCTTGAACCCGGCGGGCAGTTGGACATCGGGGAACAAACACAAATCCTTATAGGCCACACTCACCTGGTTTCCCAACTTTTGCATATTTCTCAATGATTGCTCCATACTCTTTACCTTCCTGAACATCTCCTCTTGCTCTGCATTCTTGGGTGGTTTATCAGTTTCAACATGAGGCTCAAAGTGGGGAGTGTAGGAGTAAAGATCTGGGACTTTGAATGTGGGTTCCGAGGCATAATATTGGGTATCTGGAGCTGGGAATACGGGCTCACTAGAGGATCGGTGGAGGATAGCTTGTGGAGGGGTACAAAAATAGGAGCAGATGTCGGAGCAGGGTACGAGGTTGTTTTGGCTGGTGGAGCATGAAAAGTTTGGGCCGAAGTGCCAAGGTAGTTGTGGTATGGGGTAAATCCTGGTGTGTGTTGTGGGGAAAGATCAATGGTATTAGGCATCTGGGATTAGGAGAGTGGTGGAATGGAGGCAGGGTTTTCTATGTAGTTGGTAGGGAACGAGGGTGGAGGGTGTCCCTTAATACAGGCCTGATACATTTCCGTCATTTGATGCTTCAACCTTCGGACCTCCTCTTGCAGTTCCGATTTTGACTCAACAATCTCCCTTGGTGGGTCTACAACTCCAGTGTCTGTTTCAATGCTAGCCATGACTATTTGGCGCTTTGACCTGGTGTTGTATGGATGACTTGCCAGGATGCCCACAAATTAACCACCTTCCTGATGTTAAATAAAAATAACAGAGCAAAACAACACAAAACCATCATGTTAGCGTTAGGGCATTTATCATATGATAATATCACGTTGTGTGCAATGCACTTAGCAACAATTAGCGGTTCTAAAATGGATTTGAGGGTCGCAGTGTCATATGGCATCATCCCAATTTGTTCATTTCAATCCTCACTTCTCTTTCTCTTCTAGCACCTCTTATCATTTTCTTCCCACTCTTTCTCTCTTCTTTTTTTTTCACTCTTTTCTTTTCTTTTCTCTTAGTTTTAAAAAAAATAATTTGATTGAACCCGATGTAGGTTGAGTACGTATCATGTCCCTTATGAATCAGACTAAGCGTAGTTCTGGAAAAGTGATGGAAAATAAACTAAAAATAAAATCTTTTTTGGATTTTTCATTTAAAAACTTTTCGATATTAAAATACAATGGGAATTACGATAATGAAAGACCCGACATACTAAACTACACTACGACAGACTCTGACACTACCTAAAGAACTCAGTACCTCTAGACAAGATACGAAAGTAAAAGACAACATAAGACAATCTCAAAACACCTAAATAGAATGACTCCTCAAGCTGCTCCTAAATGCGACGGTCCTGGCTGGGATGGGTCTGATGAAAATCCAGATGGCCCTGTCAATCCGGTCAAATCTAAGCTCTATATTATACCCTGCAAGGACACCTCAAAGCTGGGAATGAGAATCCTGGAATGCGCGCCTGCATCTAGAAGGTTGACTCTAGTAAGGTACTCACGGTGTTGTCCCATGTTCTCTACCAAACCTGCCAACTGTGATCTCAATGACTGAAATGTAGCTTGGACCCCGACTCTCTCTGCTGCGTGGGCCTCCTCTGCTTGAGTAAATTGATCCATCAATTCTCTAAGTAATATCCGTGAGGTGGACTCCTCGTCAAATACTACTCTAGCACGTCGGGGCAATGGCCTGCTAACCCCTCCTGAGTAGACTGTAGCCATATGAAGTACTCATAGGTATACCCAGGTGAATGCGGGTCAGCTGCTAAAGTATATCTACCCATCTTCATTGCATGTTGCCAATAGGTCTGGATGTCGACCTCCCTGTGAGTCATAGTGTCAAACTCCCTAATGAAGTTACGAGAATCATGAATGCATGGGACTTCTTGTCGTCTCCCTAACTGACGCATCACTCTAGCAGGGGTATATAGTTGAGTACACCAAAGTCCAATTAGTACCAAGAAGTCTTGCACGCGAGATCCTGCTAAGATCACGTCCAAGTCAATCCAAAGATATGACCACAAAATCTTCTCTTCAGTCAAGGATCCTAAGTAATCAACCCAAGCCTAAACTGCGAGTGGTAAGGCAAACTTATCGAACGCCATTCTATGCTCGATGCGCTTCACTCGATCTCTAAGACAACAGTCAATCACATCTTTCTCAAACATGGTGGTGGGATGTAAGTGTTCAATCATCCACAGCTGCACCAACAAGTTGCTTCCCTCAATGAACCTCTCACCTTCTCGAATCCTAGTCAAAACACGATAAATTTCTGCCAAAATTGTCGGAACCAAGGTGACCTTACTACTGTGTTTATCATGGAAAAGTGCAAAGGCTGTTGACCCCATGCGCGTGCTAATATGTCTAACCTACAAAGGAAATACCAATAGACCCAACAATGCAATAGCGAAGACCATAGGACGCATCTTCTTCCAAGAGTCATATGATATGGAAAATTCATCTACGAAAGTCTCATACCCAGTAGGACGAGCAAACCTCTCGAATAAAAAGTCCAAAGGTACCCAAGATTGATCTAGACATCCCATGTGGTTTCCAAATCCATCCCTATGATCTTAAGGAACTTTGTGCTTGAATGAACCCTTGTGTAAATCAAATCCTTGTCTAGGTATGGCAAGCGAGTTAATCCGGCTATCTCAGCTAAGGTGGGTGTCATCTTAAGATCCCCAAACTTAAATACCATCCCCTGTGGGTCCCAAAATATCAACATTTCTTCTACAAGATCGGGATGGGGGGTGATGTCCATCAATGAAATAAGAGTCCCTAATTTACCCATCAGATCATGCTGCTCAAGTAATGTGAACATGTTCCACCATTGACACTCTAGCCTTGGTAAGTGGATCCATACCTGTTGAAAGGAATAGGGCTAAATAAAGTTAGTGACTCAAGACACTGTGTGGTGTTGATATCTCCTATTGGACACACGCAAGACATGATTGGGGTTATTGTTGCAAAAATGACCTATGTGGCCAAATGAGTCTAAAAATGCAATACTCAATTAGGATGACCTCTACGACATGGAAACATCTCACGAAGACCTATACATCCCTCAACCTCTTTAGGAATCCGGTCTCCAAAACTACACTGCGGTAATGACCTCACTTTGCAAAAATGGCCGATTTGGTCAAGAGTGGCTAGACACACTAATGCGGTGGGGATGGACCTTGAAATAATATGACATCTAGTTGTGGACTCAAGATTCTAAAACATGGGTCATTGAGGTACCTTTGCAAAAAATGTCCCCATTTTGCAGGAACGATCGATGTAGCCAAAGGTGGCTAGACATGCAAGATTTGGCTACGACCCCGCAAATCCAAGAACCTAAGACTCACTAGGAAGGCTGGACCCTACATGGGTTGCCTACGTATCCTGCCCCGAAAGGCGAGAATCAGGTATGCGTAGTTCGGGAAGATCAGACATGTGAGAAAGCTTTTAAAAAATGCAACTAATTTGGAAAAACTATTTTTTTATCTTTTTGAAAAATGATGGAAAATGTAAAATCTTTTTGAATTTTCTGTTTCTCTTTTTTTTTTTTGGAAAACTATGAAAAAAAATGTGAGTGGGCCCTACTTGCTACATTTATATATTTCGCCCTCAAATACCCTTGGTCCGCCAAATGACCCTTTTACCCCTAAAGAGATGCAACATGTAGCACATAGGGATGATTAAATGTCTTTTTGGTTCATAAGCCCATTTTGACATAATTTGGATAGGCCTCCTACAACGGGACACGGTGCCTGGGACTGAACCCTGCTAGGTTTAAATGATATGATGCACATAAGCATGACCTAAAGGCTGATCTATGGTTGGGGTTCACTAGACAAGGCAATTTGGGGCAGCACGTGATCGATGTCGGCTGCTCTAGCTGTCCGCGCACTCCACGCTCCCAAGCCACCCTCCTAAAGACACGGGTGACTCACAAAAAGGTCGTGTACGCTCAAATGTACTCTGGAAGACGTGTTGCAGAAAGAAGACCCGGGGTTATGCAAATGATGACAATTTATAAAGCAGTAACACATAAAGAAAATATTGTAAACAAATAAGCAACTAGCAAATAAAATGACATAAACAAAACAAAAATCAAATAAAGCAAACAAAACACATAAGAACCTCAACCGAATATACTAAAAAGCCAACAAGATCAAGTACTAGCTCGAACATGCTAAGTACATAGGGTTTCTCCAGCAGAGTCGCCAGAGCTGCCACACCCTTTTTTTAACTTCACTAACCTTTTTAAAATAATAAAAGAGATTTGTAAAGCTCAATAGGGTTTTCAATTAAAAAGTGACAAAATTATGTTAAAAAAGAAATAACGCAGAGTCGCCACCTGACATTGGTTTCGGTGTGCCAAGTCACCGTTTGTTTAAAATGATTTTCCTTTTAAAATACTTTGGACTCCAAACTAAGTCTGCACCAAAGATTCGGGTAAGGAGGTTTATTTGACTTGGGGAGAATGTGTTAGGAATTCCCGAAGTCCCGTGAAGGTCACGGTTGCGTACTCGATCAAGTTAGCTATCAAAACACTCAAATTGAGGTAGAAATAAACACAAAAAAACACACAAGAAGCTCGAGGTCGTCCACCTAATAAAACAAAACAAAATAAAAGTAAAATAAAATATTATTCTATGCTTCCTCAAACCGCTCCGTCTTCGTCCTTCATTTACATTCACTTCGGGCATACCCAGATAAAATATATACAAAGTCTTCGTGGTATTCCTCGTATAAATTTAACTAAAGGATCGACCTCTCGCCTCTAAAGAAGCTAAAAGACGAGACCTAAATTCGCCTACCCAAGTGTCGTCGCCCTAAACATGCACACGACATATGAACATTTAAGTACTTTAAAGGGATAAAACATGAATGACTCTAGAATACTTAGTAAAATAAAAGACAGGTGAATCAAAGCTATTAAGGAGGAACCAACTAAAGATTTTCCTATCATCCAATTTCTGATAAATTAATTACGCGAACCTTCAGTTTGCCTTCTTCCTTTTTATTTTTTATATTCCAACATTTATCAAACTATACCAATAAAACACTAAGGTGATCTACTTACCTAATGATACATTATACTAAATAATATCATCAAATAATTTACTAAGATTGTGTGATTGTAACAGAATACTCTAGTAGAATAATGATATTTAAATCATAAAACACTAACTTGCAAACCTCTTTAAAATATATACTCTTAAATGCTTACCACTCATCTAAAAATAACTATGACATTGAAAATTAATTGTAACTAGCCAACCATCTTTATATCACTTTAATTCTCTAAAGCCTTATTTATTAGAAAATTAGTCACAGATTAAACCAAAAGGAATTCCAGAAACCAACTCAATCTCAAAAATACCAAAAGATGTGACTAAAAGCAGGATTATGAGCCTCATTTTACCTATTTATTATGAGGAATAAGCTATTCTAATGTTAAAAGAAAGAACTAAAATAATAACCATAAGCATCTTGTTCAATTTTAAAACAATTTCCCTAGACAATTTTCCGCACATTCCATGTTTGGGACCAGAATCACTAAGGAAAGCAAAGACCAGAACCATAAGTTAGGATAGGTTTTAACAAGAATCGATAACAAAAATGCAAAGTTAATCTCCCTAAATGGCCCTTTCAATGCTTGATTCACCATAAAACAACGAGCAAATAGAATAAGAAAAGAGATGAACCTGAATGAGGTTTCAATTAATTGCTGAAGATTGCAATTACAAGCGAAACTAATGTCAAAATTGTTGAAGCGAGAAATACCAATAAACTTCAAACCGAAACCGCTGGATTTAAACCCTGAATGGCAGCCAACAACGGTGACGAGCTTGAAAGCACTCCTCCTCAATCAAATTCCATCCTTAAAATTAAATCTCGGAATCAAAGGAAGACACAGGAATGTATTTTCGTTTTTTTGTTTTTTTTTCTTCTGAAATCTAAAATAAAGAAAAACTTGAAAATCCGAAAATGAATCTCAAAGAAAGAACCCTGGCTTTTCCTCTCTCTCAAACTAATTTTCTTCTTGAACCCCCCTCCTTCTGTCCAAAAACCTCCAAATATATACCTCACTCTCGAATTTTCTTCTTCTTTACCAAGAAAACGCGTGGGACCACAAACCAAATCCGAAAATCCCTACAATAGACGAGATAAGACAAATGGATGGAGTAAATATAGTGTAACTCGATCCTACGCACCCCATTTTTCTATTCTCGCCTGAAAGAGACAAATTAAGAAAAAGAAAAATGAAGAGAAAAATACGTGAAAATGATAAAGCTTGGTACGGAATGTGTGACGTGGAAGAAGGAGAAAAGAGAAGGGGGGACCATGAGTGAGATTGGGGTGGAGTTATAGTGGGTTTGGGTGTTGTTTAGCAGCAGTGAAGCTTAGAGATTGGTGGGGGGCGCCGCTGGTGGGATCTCTTTAGGTTTAGGGTTGTGACAAAAAAAATCTTTCTAAGGGGTAGGGAAGAAACAGGGGTCATTGGATTTAACTAGATCAAGGGCTGGGATTAATCTAAGAGGGCTAATGGGTTATGGGCTAGAAGGAAATGGGTCAGGCAAGTTGGTCTAAGGGGTGTTGGAATTGAGCGGAAGATTTGGATTAGGCTTTATGAAATTCTTGTTGAACAAAAAACAAAAAACAAAATGAAAAAAATGAAAATCCTACAAACATATTAATTAATCTTAGTTAATTAAATAAACTATTAAAAATATTTTTATTTTTTATTTTTTTATACTTTCAAATATTATATTAAAATAAAAGTTAGAAAGAGTAGATTAAAAGTCATGGTAAAGCTAAATTAATATCACTATAGAAGTGTTGATGATCTTATACTAAAATGAAAAATGTAATAAGATGAGAAATAATATAAATAAAACTATCCTTGTATTTTTGACTTTATATTCTAAAATTTAAAATAAGAGTAGATTAGAATCTAATTAGAATAATTCAAGTGAATATATGAAAATACTAAAGATACTAAACTAACTTTAAAAGTGCGCGAGTCAAAAATTACGTGCTTACAGGTTTAGACGCCAAAAAGTTCATACAAAAATCATTCTCCCTGAGTGCGATTCCAATGCACATTCCCAAGAAGTTTCGCATGCCCGATATACCCAAATATATCAACACCCTAACGAGCATATTACTTCATACACTTGCGGAATCAAAGAGAATAATTTGAATGACAATGAGATCGAATCGGTGTTGTTGAAAAAGTTTGGAGAAATGCTGTCGAAAGGCTCTATGATTTGGTACCACAACTTAGCCCCTAACTCTATTGATTCGTTTGCTATGTTAGCGGATGCCTTTGTGAAAGCGCACACCGGGGCCATAAAGGTATCCACGAGAAAATCGGACGTCTTCAAGATAAAATAGAGGAATGACGAAATGTTAAGGAATTCATATGTAGGTTCCAGATGGAGCGAATGGAGTTACCACCAGTCTCGGATGACTGGGCAGTACAAGCCTTCATGCAGAGTTTGAATGAAATGAGCTCGATTGCATCTCGACAATTAAAGCAGAACTTGATCGACTATCCAGCTGTGACTTGGTCGGATGTGCACAATCATTACCAGTCAAAAATCAGGGTCGGGGATGACCAGTTAGGAGCCCCCTCGGGTTTAGTTCATCCTAACAGATTCGCAACCAAGCCCCCAAGGGACACAGATCGGAAATCAAGATTCAATAAAGAACGGTATCAGCCATATGCCAATCGAAGGAATAGTGGCCCAAGCCGTAACACTTCTCGGAGCAATCGGAGAAACGATCAAGGTCAAAGTTCTCGGGGACTCATGAGTAAGGGCATGTTCGATAAACATATCGGCCCTGCAGAGGCTCCTCGATTATCAAAGTACAACTTCAGCGTAGATGCATCAAGGATAGTCTCAGCTATTAGGAGAATCAAAGACACCAGGTGGCCCAAGCCAATACAGACTGATCCTTCTCAAAGAAACCCGAACTTGATGTGCAAGTATCATGGCACACATGGTCATAGAACAGATGACTACAGGCAGCTAAGGGAAGAAGTGGCTCGGTTGTTCAATAAATGTAATCCACATGATCATTGACGGAGTCGATGTCCCTCAATGACTTGTGTTCAAGCACACCTATATACAGATAAAATCGGAGAGCCCAATTTTACGATCATTATGTCTTTTCGTAGCTTTACCTCGAAGGCCCGGGGGTACGGTTTGAGGTTATGACCTCGAGGGTTCTTTATGCCCGGCCTTAGGGCAGCTTAAGCCGATGGTTATCATGGACAAATGGAAAGTTCCCTAGGCACGTGGTCAAAGCTAACAACACCTGCAAGAATAGCACCAACTTGTACCAGACTGCTAAGTAGCTCTACCAGCTATATTTCTTTGTAATAAATGCACATGTACTATGTTGGGATTTTCCCTCCTATATAAAGGGGACCCTTATTATTTTTTGCACACATGACATAATATCAGATACTTGATACACCATTCAATACAAGAACATTCTCTACTGTCTAACACATTCTCTCTTGACTCTATTATTTACATTTATTGCGTTCCATTGATTGTTCTTTCATTTATTGCTCATTATTGATCATAAAGAGCCTTCATCAAAGCTCTCAAAACTGTTAGTCCTTCATCGACTGTCCACAACTTAGCACCTAGCTCGGGCTTGAGGTCCTGTATAGCTCGGCTCGAGGCCCCGATACTCAACCACTCGGTTTGCCTAAATATACCGCTTTCAAGTTCTTATCTCATTTTCTAGTCTCACACGTAGCATCTACTGCCTAACAACTAGCATAAAAATAAATCACATATTTTTAGAACCACAAAATCAAATTTAATTATAATTACCATTTTCAAGGTTAACAGTTTGGCGCCCACCGTGGAGCTAAAAATAATAGTGATTGTTTTCTTATTGTTTTACTATATAACGCAAGTTATCTTTCATGGTTTTTCTTGACCAAGAATCTTTGATTTCAGGTCAAAATATCTAACTTAGTAAACGCACATGAAAACAACGGTCTTGAGGACCATGGAGAGAATGGTGTAGTTGTTCCAGGTATTGATGTACCACCGTAAAACCCTGAGAGTGCACCAGAACCGATTCCCATAGGTACGGTCTCATGCAACGCCCAACGCATTGACGTTAGTTCCCACATTAACGGGAGTACAGGCCAAGAAAATTGGCAAAAAACTCAAAAAAATCCCATCCCGGGAAGAAAGAGAGGCAAATAGGAGAAACAGGGCGGGAAAACCTCAGCATGCCGTTCATATGATCATTGGGGGGGAACGACATTCCTAAAGGACCCGTGATAAAACGGGTAAAAGTGTCCGCTGCAACAGAAGGGTTAATCCGTCCTGCATGTCCGAAGTCATCCTTGCATTCGGCGAGGAAGATTTTGAGACCTTGACTCGACCACATAACAATGTGCTCGTAATTTCATTTCTCTTGAATAACATTCAAATTAAAGGTGTACTCGTGGATCCAGGTAGCTCAGCCAATATAATCAGGTCAAAGGTGGTAGACAACTTGGGCTGCTCGATCAGATCGTACCTACCTCCCGAGTCCTCAACGGCTTCAACATGGCCGGCGAAGCAATGAAGGGGTAGATCACCCTCCCAATCAATATGTCTGGTGCAGTCCAGAACGCCAAATTCCATGTCATCGGAGGTGACATGAGGTATAATGCATTGCTTGGTAGGCCGTGGATACATAACATGAGGGTAGTACCGTCAACTCTGCATCACATGATGAAGTTTCTGACAAAGGATGGCATAAAGACAATATATGGAGAACAACATGCGGCAAAGGAAATGTTCGCGGCTCATTGGGAGGCATCAAATTCTATGCACTCTACCTCGGAAGAACCGGGAGGAAAATAGATCGCCGAGGATGATGAAGAAGATTTCCTCGCTCCTCGAACCTTCGTTGCCCCCAAAAAGTCAGATGCAACGAAGTCGACTATTGAAGGATTAGAGCAAGCTGTTTTGAACAAATATCTCCCAGATCAGAAGGTATACTTAGGAACGAAACTAATCCCCGAACTCAGGAAAAATTCATTCAATATCTTATTAATAACATCGATTGCTTTGGTTGGTCCCATTTAGATATGACAGGAAACACACCGGAAATAACCACCCACCGACTGAGTGTCGACCCCAGATTCAAACCGTTAAAACAAAAGAGGAGACCTCAGTCGGAAGTAAAACACACATTCATCAAGGACGAGTTAACAAAAACTCCTCAAAATAAGGTCTATTAGGGAGGTAAAATATCCCGAATGGCTAGACAATGTGGTGGTGGTTCCCAAAAAGGGAAATAAGTTTAGAATGTGCATAGACTATAAGGACATAAATAAAGCATGCCCCAAGGATTCATTCCCATTGTCTAACATCGACCGCTTGATCGATGCCACGGTCGATCATGAGACCCTCACTTTTCTCGATGCCTACTCAGGGTATAATCAAATTCAGATAAACCCCGAGGATAGGGAAAAGACTTCGTTCATCATGAAGTACGGTACATATTGTTAAAATGTAATGCCCTTCGGGCTGAAAAATGTTGGAGCCACATACCATCGCCTAGTTAATAAAATATTCGAACATCAAATAGGCAAATCCATGGAAATTTATATTGATGACATGCTAGTTAAGTCCTTGCGCATAGAGGACTATTTGACTCATTTGCAGGAGACATTCGACATCATCAGAAGCTATAACATGAAACTCAATCCCGAGAAATGTGCCTTCAGAGTGGGTTCGGGCAAATTCTTAGGCTTTATGGTGTCAAATAGGGGAAACAAGATCAACCCCAATAAAATCAAGGCCATTGAATAAATCATGGTGGTAAACAATGTGAAGGCCGTGCAACGGCTGACCAGGTGGATAGCAGCCTTGGGCCGATTCATATCGAGATCATCAGACAAGAGTCATCATTTCTTCTCCTTACTAAAAAAAATAACTTTGAATGGACTCTGGAATGCCAATGTGCTTTAGAGGAGTTGAAACGATATCTGCCTAGCCCACCTTTACACCACACCCCAAATGAGGATGAGATGTTGTTTTTATACCTAGCCATATCCGAGATAGCGGTAAGTGGGGTCCTAGTCCGAGAAGAGCAAGGTACGCAATTCCCTGTTTATTATGTAAGTCAGACCCTGGGAGATACCAAAACCAAGTATCCGCACCTAGAAAAATTGAAACCTTACTTTCAATGTCATCACATTTGTGTTTTAACTACATATCCTCTTCGAAGCATATTGCATAAGCCCGAATTATTGGGCCAACTGGCCAAATGGGCCATCGAACTCGAGGGATATGATATCGAGTATCAACCCCGAACGACTATCAAGTCCCAAATTCTGGCAGATTGTGTGGCCGACTTTTTGCCCTCCCTTGTGCCCGAGGTAGAGAAAGAACTTTTACTAAAAACGGGCACGTCTTTCGGGGTGTGGACACTATTCATTGACGGCACCTTGAATGTGAGAGAATCCAGGCTCGGCATAGTTTTGAGGCCACCTATGGGCGGCATAATAAGGCAATCAATAAAAACTGCTAGGTTGACTAACAACAAGCCTAATAAGAGGCTATGATTGCAGGTCTGGAATTGGCCAAAAGCCTAGGAGCTAAATTCATCGAAGCAAGATGTGATTCCCTCCTGGTAATAAATCAGGTAAATGGGAGCTTTGAGGTTTGAGAAGACATGATGCAAAGATACTTAGACCAAATTCAAGTCACATTGCACCGCTTCAAAGAATGGACTTTGGTCCACGTACCTTGAGAGTAGAATAGCAAGGCCGATGCCCTTGCAAACCTGGGATCATCTGTCGAAGAAGATGACCTACTCCCCGGGGCTGTTGTTCAGCCATCTAAATCAGTGATCGAGGAAGGTCATGCCGAGATCAACTCCACTAGCCTGATGTGGGATTGGAAAAATAAATATATCGATTATTTAGAAAGTGGGAAACTACCCGCGGACCCAAACGAATCGAGGGCCCTATGGACTAAAGAAGCCTGATTCTCGCTTGACAAAAATAGAACACTGTACAGAAAAACCTTTGATGGGCCCCTAATAGTATGTTTGGGGCCGGGGGACACAGATTATGTGCTTCGAGAAATCCACGAGGGCACCTGCGGAACACTCTGGTGACGATTCCTTAGTCCGAAAGGTGATCAGAGCAGGCTACTATTGGGACAACATGGAAAAGGACGCCAAAGAATTCGTCCGTAAGTGCGACAAATGCTAGAGATTTGCCACGATGATTCACCAAACCGGTGAACAGCTGCATTCGGTCTTGTCGCCATGGACTTTCATGAAATGGGGGATGGACATCGTCGGACCCCTACCAACGGCACCAGGTAAAGCTAGATTTATTTTATTTATGACTGACTATTTCTCAAAATGGGTGGAAGCGCAGGCCTTCGAAAAGATAAGAGAAAAGAAGTCATTAACTTCATCTAGGACCACATCATGTGCCGATTCGGAATCCCTTCCGAGATAACATGTGATAACGAAAAGCAATTCATCGAAAGCAAAGCAACACAGTTCCTCGAGGATCACATACAAGACCATCATTCAAAACTTAAAAAAGAAGTTGGAAAGTGCTAAGGGAAAATGAAGAGAAATATTACCCGGAGTGCTATGGGTATATTGAACAACTCCAAAACCACGCATAGGAGAAATACCCCTCTCTTTGGTATATGGAGTCGAGGCTTTGATACCGGTAGAGTTCGGAGAGCCAAGCGCCAGATTCTGACACACCATAGAGAGCTCAAACAACGAGGCCATGATTGCGGCCCTCGAACTGCTGGATGAAAAGCGAAAAGCTTCGCTGGTCCGAATGCCCGCCCAAATACAAAGGATCGAAAGGTACTATAATAGGAGAACAAATATCTGACATTTCAGAGTCGGGGACTTAGTTCTGAGGAAAGTCACCCTAAATACTCGAAACCCTAATGAAGGAAAGCTGGGCCAAAACTGGGAAGGACCGTACCGCGTCCTCGGAGTGATCAGCAAAGGGTCCTACAAACTTGGTACCATAGAAGGCGAACAAATTCCAAGCAATTGGAACATATCAATGCTCAAACGTTACTACTGCTAAGGTGTCCGATGGAAGACGCCAAAACATCCCTTGGCTTGAAGACCTTAGGTTTTAAAGTGTATGTTGCACTCTTTTCCTTTGGTCGGATTTTATCCCAAGAAGGGGTTTTACCAACAAGGTTTTTAATGAGGAAATATCTATATGCTACCTAAGGAGAATTTCACAAGTGTTCAAGGCTTCTCTTCAATCAACCTCGAACACTGGGGGGCATCCCCCCAAAAGATCACCTTCTCGAAGAAGTCAAGACGAGCCAAAAAAGGGTCTCAATAGGAAAATGATGTATCGGGCCAAACGATCAAATGAACCGTGTTCGCATAGAATAATTGAGCCCTTGATGGCACAAACATGTATACTTGTGCCAAGTTATTAAAGAATATTTTCTCCTCCATCAAAACGCTTTACGCTTCAAAGAAGTATGCTACTTTTGCAAGAAACAACTTCAGAGCCAGAAATTTCCCGAACACTCGAGGACTGACGCCAAAAGCTCAAGGCCAGATGACCTCCGGGTTGAAAACTTCAAACTCGTAAGCCCTCGATGAGGCAACACCAAGTTTACAAAAAATGGCTCTAGATCCAAGAAACTTTCGACGTCTCGAGAACTATTGTGGACTATCATCCCATCGAGCTATCAGAAACTCAAGGTCGTAAGACCCCAAACGGGCAACCTCGAGCCCGAAAGCCCTCCATGTGGAAATACTAGAAAATGTAAGACCTCTACGAGGCATTACCAATAGTTTAAGCCCTCAATGAGGCAACAACAAGCTTACAAGGAATGGGTCCAGAGCCAAGAAACTTTTGATGCTTCAGGGATTGTCACCGACTATCACCCCCATCGATTTGTCGAAAACCCGAGGCCATAAGATCTCATGCGGTCAACCTCGAGCTCGTAAGACCTTCATAGGGCAATACCAAATCTGCAAAACCTCAAGCAAGGCATGAATTATACTTGTACCAAGTAACCAAATCTGTAAGACCTCAATAAGGCATGTTAAAATTTATATGACCTTGCAAAAAGGCATCATCCCGATCTTAAAGTTAAGGCTATATATTCGAACTTGTAAGACCCCTAAAAAGGTATACCCTCGATATAAATGCTAAAACTACTTCACTCGGGGACTGAAAGGCGTTGGCTAAACTCAATGACTACGGTCACAAGGCTCCGACCAAACTCACGCGATTCGGGAATGGCTGACCGTCGCTATAAAATCACAGGACTTCAATTACTTTGAAAAAACTTCGAAAAGAATCAGTTAATTAGTCTACCCTTGACATAAGCAAAAGATCTTCGATCATATCAGCTCCAAACAACAGGCTTCGAAACAATTCAGCCGTCAAACGAAACCTCCAGAGGTGCTCATTTATCGCTACATAATGGCTCACAATCAAGGCTCTTATCGAGTCGTCAAAGAGTTGAGCGAACATAAAAACTTCAAAAAGTCTTTAACGAGGGAAAATAAAGCCTACATAAAGAGGTCGTACCGACCCAATGCGTAAGAGCCACTGTCGCCAGCCTATATAAAGAGGTCATATCGACCCAATTCGTAAGAGCCACTATCGCCAGCCTATATTAAGGGTTCGTACCTACCCGACGCGTAAGAGCCTAAGAGCCAACTTTAAATTTTGAAAACTTAAGGGTTAGTGAGCTTGAGTCAAAATCCAACTTGAAAACTAAGCCCAAACAATTAAATAAATGCCTAAGGGCAAATGCGTAAGAGCCTGCAAGCCAGCCCAACAAGCCCGAGGGCCTATTTATCAACCTAAGGGTTTTTACCACGAATTCCATTACATCTGGATAATCATTGATGAACGTCAAAATTTAAAACAAAGAAAAAAAAGAAAAAACCTTTACATACATATTGGAAGGTTCACAAAGGTGCATTTACAAGACCTATGTCTGAAGCCCTTACAAGGGCAAAAAAGTAAATAAAACCCTAATCTACCACCGGGGCTATGCCTTTGACGGCTCCCTCGGAAATTGTGCTTTCAACAGCACCAGCCATAACCCCCAGGTTTTCAATGGCATTTCCCTCTTCGGGGACTCGCCTCCATCTTTATCATCTCCTGAGTAGCTGCTCGACTCGTCTTTAGAGGAATGTAGGACCGCGGACTCCTCTTCTACGATCTTCACCCTCTCGATCTCAGCAGGCAAAATGATGCCCCCACATATATATCCTCGATATCCCATCTCCAAGATTCTAAACGGGCATGTCCACTGCCAGAGTCAATCGCAGCTCGGCCTCCTCTGACACTTTCTTGGCCTGAGCATTTGTAGTAGCAGCATCATCTTTGTACGAGGATACGAGCTCCTCAGCTTCAGCCCTAACATTGGATAACGCAACAACCATCTCAGTATGAAGATCCCTGTACTTATTACTCTCTGCCCTTGCATCATCAAGTTGATGCCCGACTGAGGCCACCTCCCCCTGGAGGGTATCTCAATCAGAGATTATCTCACTTACGTGCCATCTGAGTTTGAAAATTTCAGAGTCCCTGACTCGGAGCTCCTCCTTCATTAGGACATCTTTCTTCTCAAGCTGCAAAGATCAACCCGAAGGTGTTAAAGCATTAAAGCTGGGTAAACATGTAGACAAAAAAAAGCAAGAACTATATAACCTGCTCAGTAAGATGAGTCCTGTCTCGGGATGCCGCCTCCAAACAACCCCTAAGGCTACGGAGTTCCTCTTCCCTCTTAGTAGAAAGAGCTCTAAGCTCATCAGCTTCCAAGGTGATTTTTTATGCTCACCCTCATAACGAGTCAGCTCGGTTTGAAACCTGGCGAAGGTTTGATTGTAAAGCACCTTGGCTTGAAACCATTAAGGAAACGAGGTTAGCAAGAGAAATATTAGGGCACCAAGCAGAATTTTACAAAAAAAATTACCTGCTAACAAAGCCTGTCGATCTCATTGAAAATAAGCGAGACATCAAGCTCAGGCTTTTCCTCGGGTGCAACAAAATCCTTTCAAGCACATACTTATCTCCGACGGGCGCCCCCGCATCGAAAGACTCTTTATTTTGGGCGTCCTGCATCTCCCTCATAGGAAAAGCCGATCCCAAAGGGGAATTGCTCACTTCAATGATTACAGCTGAATCAATCGGGCCCGTCTCTTGTTCCAGGAGAGCTTCAAAACCAAGCTCCCCCAGACCACCTAACGGATGCACCTCAGCCCGAGGGGAGTTTTTGCCAATGGGTAACTCGGGGATATCACCTGAAGCAACCTGGAAGGACTCTTCAATCCGAGGTAGGACAACAACAAAATCAAGTTCCGATCTAGAAGCCATCGACTTTGTAGTATGTGGGACGGTCAATCTTTCTCCCCCCGCAGGTGCTTCCGAGGAATCATCTTTTTTCTTGCCTTCAGCTCATGGACTCCCAATAATTTCTAGAATTAAGGTTGCCGAGTCAGCCTTAGGTTCTTCCACTTTGGCTTTCTTGGATTTCGGAGAACGAGTCGGCGACTTCCTACACCTTTTCTTCTCTTTGGCGGGTTTCATTGTATCCGCTTCACCAAGTAGTGCTTTCCTTATAAGGGGACCTCCCCTAGACCTGCACAGATGCAAATTATAAGTGCAGGGAATGAGGACGCTATTAGTAATAATTCTTTTGTTAAGTGCAATTACGGCAGAATTGGAGGCTTACCGTGGTCCTTGGCTTCCCATCGAGACTGGGACAAATCGCGCCACATGCGCTCGGCGTATGGGCAAATCAAATCCAGCTGGTTGACCCAACCCGAGAGGTCCTTAACCGCATTGGGGTAAACTACGATAGCTGCATCAGTGGAGAATGTTAGTTCGCAGGCAGATGTATCCAAAAAGAAACAAGGGAACATTTAATTAACTTATCTACTTACGTTTCATGTTCCACCTTTCAGGGAACGACATCCTCTCTATTGGAATCAGGTCTGAAGTCCTAACTCGGATATAACGACTCTTCCACCCACCGTTCCTAACCTCATCGGTACAAGGAAGAAGGGCTCTTGAGGCCGATAGTGGATCTTAATCAGGCCCCCATGAAAGAGTCGGGGACTATACATTCTGACGAGGTGATCGAGGGTGAAAGGAATCCCCTTAATCATGTTCGCATAATATCTGGTCATGTAAACAATGTGCCAGAATGAAGGATGAATTTGGCTGAGAGTCACTCGATATTGTTTGCAGAATCGAGGATCACGGGGTCTATTGAAGGCGAAGATGGCTCCACCGGGCCAAGAGTAAATGGATAGGTATACACACTAAGGAAGCCGGCCTTGTATGTCGTTATGTCCTCCCCCCGAGAAGGAATCTCCACAAGCACCGCATCCCCCCTACGGTAGTCAGTCTTCACCCTTTCTTTGCTATTGAACTAACATATTGGGACACACGTTCGTATCGTCCTGGCTTTGAAGAAGGTTTTTCGGTCTTAAAATCAGAAGTCATTTCAAAGGATCCTGGAACGCATTCCCCGACGCGAGGAGGCATTATTGCTTTACCCTTAGACGAGCGCGAGGATGAAGAAGGCACATCTTCCTGAAGAACAGGGTGGAAGTTTTTGCCATTCTTGTTAAGAGATTTCAGAGGAGAAATGAAAATTGTGTTTCAGGAGAGAACACAAGAGAGAGGTAAGAAGAACTCTTTTGAGGGCTTGGTGGTGCAGTGGAAGACAAGGAGAGAAAGAAGAGGTATTTATAGAGGTCTAACGTGAACGTTGGAGCGAACTAAAGGATATCCAACCGTTGTAATTAATTCAAAGGCTTTTAAGGGCTCTATGAATGCGACCTTTAGACACCTCATTTTGTCATGTCTATCGCTTGATAGGGCGTAACTACCGCCGTGATGGAAGTATCGAAGGGGTAAGAATTCGAGATCATTCCTTATCGTTTTACTCTAAGAAACGTGGGGACTATCTGTAAACAGATAAAATCGAAGAGCCCGATTTTGCAATCATTACGTCTTTTCGTAGCTTTACCTCAAAGGCCTGGGGGTACAGTTCAAGGTTTTGACATCGAGGGTTCTTTATGCCCGACCTCGGGGCTGCTTAAGCTGATGGTTATCATAGACAAACGAGAAGTTTCCTAGGCACGTGGTCAAAGCTGACAACACCTGCAAGAATAGCACCAGTCTGTACCAGACTGCTAAGTAGTTGTACCAGCTACATTTCTTTGTAATACATACACATGTACAATGTTGGGATTTCCCCTCCTATATAAAGGGGACCCTTGTTATTTTTTGCGCACATGACATAATATCATATACTCGATACAACATTCAATACAAGAACATTCTCTGCTCTCTAACACATTCTCTCTTGATTCTATTATTTACATTTATTGCTTACATTTATTGTGTTCCATTGATTATTCTTCATTTATTGCTCGTTATTAATCATAAATAGCCATCATCAAAGCTCTCAAAACTGTTAGTCCTTCATCGGCTATCCATAACTTAGCACATAGCTCGACCTTGAGGCCCCGATTCTCAACCACTCGGTTTGCCTAAATATGCCGCTTTCAAGTTCTTATCTCATTTTCTACTCTCACATGTAGCGTCTACTGCCTAACAAATAGTATAAAAATAAATCACGTATTTTTAGAACCACAAAATCAAATTTAATTGTCATTACCATTTTCTAGGTAAACTACACCAAAGTATCAATCACCAGAGAAAAACGAACTCAGAGCTATGTGCCCGAGGACGTCTTACCATTCTATGACAAGGAAGCAAAAGGCATATCTCAGCCTCATAACGACGCCCTGGTAATCTCTATCCTTTTGAATAAAATTCAAGTTAAACATGTTTTAGTGGATCCAGGTAGCTCAGCAAACATAATGAGATCTAGGGTCGTGGAAGAACTCGGCCTACAAGATTAGATTGTACCTACATCCCGGGTCCTGAAGGGCTTCAACATGGCAAGCGAAACAACAAAGGGAGAAATTTTCTTGCTTGTAAACGTAGTCAGGACCATACAAGATACAAAGTTCCATGTCATCGAAGGTGACATGAGGTATAACGCACTCCTCGGGAGACTATGGATACACAATATGAGGGTAGTGCCTTTAACTCTTCACCAAATGATGAAGTTCCCAACAGAGGAAGGAGTTAAAATAGTCTACGGGGAGCAACATGCTGCAAAAGAGATATTCGCAATCGAGGAAGTGGTGCCGACTCCATAGCTTTCGACCTCGAAGAAGTCGAGCACTAAAGATAAGCAGGTGACCAAATAACAATCACCGCCTCCAACCTCGATAGAGTCGGAGCAATAGGTAATCGAAGATGAAGATGAGGATTTCCTTACTCCTCGAACCTTCGTCATTCCCGAAGAATCTGATGCAACTAAATCAACTATCGAGGAGCTGGAACAGGTCATTTTGATCGAGTACATGCCCGAGAGAAAGGTATACCTGGGAACGGGATTGACCCCAAACTTAGGAAAAAACTCATTCAATTTCTTATTGATAATATGGATTGCTTTGCTTGGTCCCATTTAGATATGAATGGGACTCCACCGAAAATCACCACACATCGCCTAAGCACCGATCCCAGGTTCAAACCGGTGAAGCAAAAAAGGAGGCCTCAATCCGAGGTAAAGCATGTTTTCATAAAGGATGAGGTAACCAAACTTCTTAAAATAGGATCTATTCGGAAGGTAAAGTACCCCGAGTGTCTAGCCAACGTAGTTGTAGTTCTTAAAAAAGGAAACAAACTTAGAATGTGCGTAGATTATAAGGACTTGAACAAGGCATGTCCAAAAGTTTCTTTCCCCTTGCCAAACATCGATCGTATGATCGATGCCACGGGTGACCATGAGATCCTTACTTTTCTCGATGCCTACTCCGGGTACAATCAGATTCAGATGAACCCGGAGGACTAGGAAAAGACTTTGTTTATTACTAAGTTTGGAACTTATTGTTACAATGTAATTCCCTTTGGGCTAAAAATGCAGGAGCTACGTACCAACGCCTAGTTAACAAAATGTTCGAAGAACAAATAGGTAAAAAAATAGAATTCTATATTGATGATATGCTGGTTAAGTCCCTACGCGCAGAGGACCATTTAGTTCATTTGCAGGAAATATTTGCAATTTTGGGGAAATACAACATGAAGCTTAACCCAGAGAATGTGCCTTCGGAGTTTGCTCGGGTAAGTTCCTCGGCTTCATGGTGTCAAATCGAGGTATCGAAATCAACTGCCATAAGATCAAGGCTATCTAGGATATCATGATCGTGGATAGTGTGAAGGCCGTGCAAAGGCTAACAAGGCAAATAACTGCCTTGGATCGATTCATTTCGAGCTCGTTGGATCGAAGTCACCAGTTCTTTTCCTTGCTCAAAAAGAAAAAGAATTTCATGTGGACCATGGAATGTCAGCAAGCCTTAGAAGAATTAAAATGATATATGTTGAGCCCGCCTTTGCTTCACACCCCGAAGGTAGATGAAAGGCTTTATCTATACTTGGAAGTGTCCGAGATTGTGGTAAGTGGGGTACTAGTTCGAGAAGAGCAAGGTACGCAATTTCCTATTTATTATGTAAGCTAAACTTTAGAAGATGCTGAAACTAGGTTCCCTCACTTAGAAAAATTAGCACTTGCATTGATAAGCGCATCTCAAAAGTTAAAACTATATTTTCAATGTCATCCTATACGTGTATTAACCACTTACCCCCTTCGAAATGTTTCGCATAAGGCCGAGCTATCGGGCCGATTGGCCAAATGGGCCATTGAACTTAGTAGGTACGGTATCGAATATCAACCCCGAACGACCATCAAGTATCAAATCCTAGCTGACTTCATGGCCGATTTTACGCCGACCCTCATACCCGAAGTAAAGAAAGAACTCCTATTAATCTTGGGTACAACATCGGGGGTATATACCCTCTTCACGAACGGTGTCTCGAATGTGAAGAGGTACGGGCTTGGCATTGTCTTGAAGCCACCCACAGGTGATACTATTAGGCAATCTATCAAAACTCCTAGATTAACTAACAATGAGGTCGAGTATGAGGCCATGATTACAGGTCTCGATCTAGCTAAAAGCTTGGGAGCAGAAATTGTATACGGCCAAAATCAAAGAGTCTAATTTTATGGTCGTTATGGCACTTCGTAAGACCGCCCCCAGAAGGCTCAAGGTTTGACCCCGAAGGTTCTCAATGATCGACCTCGAGGCAGTTCAAATCGATGGCTATGATGGACAAACGGGAAGTTCCCAAGGCACGTGATTAAAGCTGACTAATTCTATTAGGCTAGTTCAAGCCCGTACCGTGGCATTAAATAGTTGTACCATCCTCAAATCCTTGTAATAAATGCGTTTGTACTATGTTGGGATACCCCCTTATGTATAAAGGGGACCCTTGTCATTTTGTAACACATACAACATTCAATACAAGAACATTCTCTGCTCTCTAACTTAAACACATTCTCCTTTGATTCTATTACTTACATTTATTACTTACATTTATTGTGTATCATTAATTGTCCTTCATTTACTACTCATTATTGACCATAAAGAGCTCTTATCAAAGCTCTTAGAATTGTTAGTCCTTCATCGGCCGTTCACATCCTAACGCTTAGCTCGACCTCGAGGCCTCGATTCTCAGCCACTCGGTTTGCTCGACACACTGCCTTCAATTTCTTACCATATTTTCTAGTCTCACACTTAGCATCTACTGCCTAACAACTAGCATAAAAATAAATCACATATTTTTAGAACCACAAAATCAAATCTAGGTGTAATTACCATTTTCAAGGTAAACAGTTTGGCGCCCACCGTGGGGCTAAAAATAATACTGATTGTTTTTTTACTGGTCTGCTACATAACGCAAGTTATCTTTCACACTTTTTCTTATCCAAGAATCTTTAATTTCAGGTCAAAATGTCTAACTCAGTGAACGCACATGAAAACAACGATCTTGAGGACCATGAAGAGAATGGTGTAGATGTCCCAGGTATTGGTGTACCACTACGAAACCCTGAGGATGCACCAGAGCCAATCCCCATGGATGTGGTCTCACGCAATGCCCAACACGTCGATATAAGCTTCCACACCAACAAGAGTATATGCCAAGAAGACCAATAAGAGGCTTAGAAAACCCAGCTCGGGAGGAGTAAGAGGTTAGCATTCACGTCATCTTTGAGATGTTATAGGCACGACAGCTGGCGATTTCTCAACCGCAAAGCCACCAAAAACCTCCAAGCACAGCGGAACCAGAAGCATCCCCTCAAGCCGAACATGTACCAGAAAGGTCAAGCAACAACGGGTCAATAGCTGACCCCTCCATTATAAAGATGCTCGAGGATCTCACAAAGAGGATCGAATTGGGTGAAAAAAAGATAGAAGCCAACGACAAAAAGGTGGAGACCTACAATTCAAGGGTTGATCAGATTCCGGGCGTACCCCCGATCCTGAAGGGTGTAGATTCAAAGAAGTTTGTGCAAAAGCCATTCCCATAAAATGCCGCTCCAAAGCCCATCCCAAATAAATTCAGAATGCCCGATCTTCTGAAGTACAACGGAACCTCGGACCCCAATAAGCACGTCACTGCTTACACTTGTGCGGTGAAGGGCAACGACATGAGGGACGATGAAGATCGAATCCGTGCTGCTAAAAACGTTCGGAGAAACACTTTCGAAAGGGGCCATTATTTGGTATCACAACCTAGCCCCAAATTTGATAGACTCGTTTGCCATGCTGGCAGATTCTTTCATAAAGGCACATGTCGGTGCCATAAAGGTGGCTACAAGGAAATCCGATGTCTTCAAAATCAAACAAAAAGAAAATGAGATGCTGTGGGAGTTTGTATCTCGCTTTCAAATGGAGTGAATGGAGTTACCACTAGTCTCCGATGACTGGGCAGTGCAGGCCTTCACCAAAGGATTGAACGAATGAAGCTCGGTGGCTTCGAAGTAGCTGAAGCAGAATTTAGTTGAATATCCCGTTGTGACTTGGTCGGATGTCCACAACTCATATCAATCAAAGATTAGGGTCAAGGACGACCAACTAGGAGCCCCCACGGGCTCGGTATTTCCTAGTAGGCTTCCGACAAAGGAATTAAGGCCAAAAAAGAAAGGTACCAACCATACACCGAAGATAGAAGAAATGCCCCAAGCCGTAACATACACTGAAATAATCAAAGGACAGATCGAGGTCAGAATCTTGGGGGACTCGTAAGCAAAGTCGGATTCGATAGACACACATGACTGACGGAGGCACCCCGCTTGTCTGAATACAACTTCAACATTGACGTTTTGGACATTGTATTTGCCATCGGTAAAATCAAAGACACCCGTGGCCAAGACCTGTACTATCAAATCCGTATTAGAGGAACCCTAACTTAGTGTGCAAATTTCACGGCACACACAGTCATAGGACCGAAGATTGTAGACAGCTCCGAGAATAAGTAGCTCGGCTACTCAGCTAAGGGCACCTCTGAAAGTTCCTTAGCGACCAAGCCAAAAGTTTGCTCCGAGAAAGAGAGGCGAATAGGAAAAATGAAAGAGATGAGCCGCAACATGTCATCCATATGATCGTTGGAGGAATCGACATCCCGCAGGAACCCATTGTCAAAAGAACAAAAATATCCATCACCAGGGAGAAGCAAACTCAGGGTTATATACCCAAAGATGCGCTCAAAAAATTCACGCCTAAGAGGGCCTCGATAGAAAAACTTTGTAATGGGCCAAACGGTCAGATGAGTCGTGTCCGTATAGAATAGTTGAGCCCCGACGGCAAAACATGTATGCATGTATCAATTATTTGAAGAAGCATTCTGTTAATATCAAAAACACTTTATGTCTCAAAGAAGTCTACTATTATACAAGCTCTACACTTATAATCCTACGGGAAATGGCTCAAGAGCATAAAAGCGCCCCTGAATACTCGGGGACTGTCATCAACAATCAGTACATCCGAGTCATTGAAAACTCAAACTCATAAGACCTCAAAGAGGCACCCCCTCGAAATAAAGGCCAAGGCCAATATACTCGGGGACTAACTTTTCAAACAAGTTCAAAAAGTTATCGGGAAACAAGTCCAAGTGAAATACCCGAAGGCTATGGCCATATAAACACTACGGTCCTATAAAGGCTATGGCCAAAATAATGCGGCTCGGAGGTGTCCGACTTCCACAATAAATTAAAGGCCTTCAAACATTGAAAATCAGGTTTAATCAGGCTACCCTCGGCAAAATAAAAACATAAAGGGCTTCGATAAATTCAACCCTCGAATAATTAAACGGCTTCGATAAATTCAGCCTTCGAATAATTTAAAGACTTCGATAAACATCAGCCATCAGAAAAACCTCAAGAGGTATTCGGCTATTATTACACAAAAAAGTTACTAATAAAGTTGCGATACGTCAAATCCTCAAAAAACCCAACGGGTACAAAAAACACATGCTAAGGCATACAAAATTTTACTAAGTCTTTTAGCCAAAAAGAGGGAGAAAGTATAGCCACTTTAAAGGCCGAATCGGCCCAACCTAAAGATCCTAAGGGCCGACTTAAAGAGCCCAAGGGCCGATATATAAGAGCCTAAGGGCCGATATATAAGAGCCTAAGGGCCAACTTAAAAGAGCTTAAGGGCCAAAATATATAGAGTTCGAGACCTCGCTCTCACTCAACTCGGACTCAAGAGTCCCATTATTTTTAGCTCATATCGAATTGATTTAAGCTTAGATCGAGGATTAACAAAACCTTAAGGGGTATTATATTGATCAATAAAAACCTAAGGGTTTATTATGTTCTGAGTCCGAATCAAAACTCGGACTGATTGTTTGAATTATCGAAATCTTCCACAAATGAAAACAAAATAAAATTCGACAGAAGTTGAGGATAGAGCAAAAATATACTTTATATTCATGAGGGGTGTTTTACAAAACATATTTACAATGCCCGAAAAGGGCCCTTGCACAGAAAAGAAAAAGAGAACCTGATCTATTTTCGAGGTCATATCCCCGGGAGTGCCATCCTCAAGAACTGCACATTCGTCAGCTCTATCTTCGGGAGCCTCCTCTCCCTCAGGAACATCTTCTTCACCTTTCTCGTCCCCCGAGCCACTCGTTACCTCCTTATCATCGAAAGAGACATGAAACCTGGCATCGGTTTCCCGCGCCTTTGCCTCGGCTATCTCCTCAGCAAGGTCGAACCCTCGGGCATGGATTTCTTCGAGAGTCTCCCTACGGGCTTGGCACATGGACAAATCATTGCTCCTTTTTTCCCGGACGGAGGCCTCCCTCAACTCTGCTTGAATGGTCACAGCGTCCTTTAAGTATATGGCAATGGATTTATTAGCTGCAGCCTTCGTCTTCTCAGCTTCAGCCTTAGCCTGAACAACTTCGGCTCGGGCTCTAGCGAGCTCTGCCTCTAACTCCTCAATTTTCTTAGCCTGGGCTTGACCCTTCACATTAATGCCTCGGAGTTAAGTTTCAGCCAAGGCCAGTTGGGCTGTAACAGCTTCCTTATCGGCAGCGAGCTGATCCATGCTCTCTTTCCATCGATGGCAATCGGCTTTAACTTGATCAACCTCGCCTCGGAGCTGCCCAATCATCTCTAACTTTTGCCGCAACTGAGATATCAAAGTGTTAGCCTCCGAAGTAAGGCCAAGAAAGCCATACTCTGTTAAAATCACAATTATCTGCTCATCTAGCTCGGACTCATTTTTCCGAGCTTTGGCCAATTCAGCCCGGAGGTCCTTAAGCTCCTCTTCCTTTCGGCTACAGAAGAGCCTCAGGGCCTTCTCTTTACCCGAAACTTTCCTATGCTCGGCCTCACATTGGCTCAACTCAGCTCTAAACTTAATGATGTCCTATACATGAAATGAAGATATATCAGTCAAAGGAAAAGGAGGAAAGGAAACAATTACAACAATGAAAGTTAGTATTTACCCGACACAGGAGATGTTGAGCCTCTTCAAAAATGGTGGACGCATCATTGAGGTCAATAGTATCCTCGACCCCAGCAAAGCAACTCTGAAAGGGATCTTCTTCGAGGACCTTGCTCGGATCGGGCATACGCAGAGCGTTAGCTTCTTTGATTGCCTCCTCAAAATAAGTTGGCAAAGAAAGAGCGTGACTTGTTGTCATGGACCCGAGCTCTTCACCCGGGGTGTTCTAATTAGCTTCGGGGGTCTCCCCATTTGCCCCTTCTGGTATATTTGTTGAAGTCGAAGGAACGATCTCAACCTCCGGGGACACGGGGCCCTTACCCGTATCTTTCTTTGGGGTTCCCTCACCACATAATGAGGTCTCTAGTTTGGAGGGCTTGGCGGCCTCGATTGGTTTCCTGGCTCGATGCACCAACGCGGACTCTTCACTGTCATTTTCTTCGTCATCCGGGGAATCGTGGGTCGAATCTGCGCCTGCTTGAGCAAATCTCTTACGCAGCCTTCAAGCAGGGGTTTTCTTGTCTTGAGGATCTTCAGGCTTCGAACCCTTTTTCTTTTGTTGTCCTTCTCAAACTTCAGGATCGATGACTTGGTCCCTTCCCCGGGCGGGGCTGGCCTCATTTCGGAGATATCTCTGATGCCTGCACAAGTAAATATGAATAAGTTGATGCCACAAAAGAATGGAAAACATCTAAAACTTGAAAAGAAAATTTACCATGATGTTTGGCCTCCCATTTGTCCCTCGATAGACCATGCCATTTGCGCTCATCATACGAGGAGGTCGCGGCCAACTTTCGGACCCAGTCCTCGAGATCGGGTACAACGTGAGGTGTCCGAGAAACAACTGCAGAAAAGATAAAAATATTATTATGGGATGTGGAAGTTGAGTATATATAGATATTAGGGAGAATGACTCCACTTACGATTATAATTTCATCACTCCGGGAACGACATTTTGTCCCGGGGAATGACGTCTGAAGTCCTTACTCTAACGAACAGGCTCATCCAACCCCGATCCTTGGCTTCGCCGTTACTGGCAAATAAGGCTTTCTTCGTGTGACGTTGTAACTTGACAAGCCCTCGAAACAGCTGGGGCTGGTATAGTCGAATCAAGTGGTTGAGAGTGAATTCCAACCCCTTGGCCTTTTCGGAAAAGTAGCGCAGCATAATCACGATGCGTCAAAAAGAGAGATAAATCTGGCCGAGGGTGATTTCGTACGTTTTGCAGAAGCCGGTCACCACCGGATCAAGGGAACCCAGTGTGAAGGGGTAAGTGTAAACACTTAAAAACCCCTCTACATGGGTAGTAATGCTTTCCTCGAGGCTCGGGATCTGAACAATGACCTCATCTCCCCAGCCAGTGGCCTTCTTCATATCCTTAAGGTGCTCGTCCGATATCAAGCTAAGATATCGAGATGCATGCTCGCATCGGCCTAGGACATTGGAGGGATTTCCAATACTAAAATACTTCTTAATAACACAAGGGTCGGGGTGATTTCTTCAAGAGTCCGCGGCATCATCAGTTTGGCCGACTGGGAGGTAGAAGAAGACGGCTCTTTATCTTTATTGGGGACCGTTTTGGATGTTTTAGCCATGATTTCAAGCTAAAGAATATAGACTGTATCAGAATGTTATGTTTTTATAAGAACTTGGCATTTTTTGGCGCTTATGAAGGCGGTGGAGACAGTGATTAGAGAAAGAGATGAAGAAGAAAAAGATGTAATAAAAGAGTAAAGTTCTTTACTCAAAGGAATAGCCTCATATTTATAAAAGGGCAACGACGGTTCGGCGACGCTAGTGGCTGACCAATACTGGCGTGCATTCAATGTTTTGGGGAAATGGATTGATGGGAAGTTTCAGTCACTTCGAATGCCTGTATAACGGAAATGATGTCGTCACTAAAGACTTTGGAAAAACGAGGATCAAATCGTTACTTATCATCTTATTCTAAAAAACGCGGGGACTATATGCATACGATTAAAATCGTATGCCTCTAATTTATAGGCCCGAGTGTCCATCCTAGGCCTAAGTACGGGCGAGGTCGAGTTCGAGACCGACTGATCAGACTTGAGCTCAACGCCAGAGTGCGATGCCCGGAGATAGGAGTGCGAGGAATAGTGGGTCCAAGTGTGCTCGACCCTGAAATAGTATCGTTATGGATTTATACCAGAACGAGTTAGATTCCTGCCATGTCCCCAAAGTCATGGCTCAAATCCCGGAATAGGATTGTACGATTCTGTACTAGGCGGTTAGATAGCTGTACCTTGAATATTCCTTACTGTAAATAGAAATATACCTTATTTAGGGGTTCTCCTATTATATAAAGGGGACCCTAATCATTTGTAACATCATCTAATCATTGAGAAAAGAATATACTCTCTACATTTTTGCCTACTGCCCATCAGAATTATCCTTAGCTTTAGTGCTCTTACTTTACTTTTCTTACTTAATTGTTCTTATTGCTTTAAGCCCACCTCAAGGTCACTAAGCTCGAGGCCACCGCTGTCAAGCAACATTGGTTTGATTTGCTTTTTTCTTTCATTTATACTTCATATTTCTTGATTATTAATTGGTATTGAACTAAATCACATATCTTTAAAATAACAAATCAAATTTGATTGTTACTCGTATTTTCGAGGTAGATAAAAATGGAACTTTCTTACGGGCACAACTAGACAATAGATTATACCTTTCATATTAACTAGTCCCTCCATTTCTATTTAAGGGAATACCTTATCTTCTTACTCGATTTCAAAGAGAATGACAATTTTTTTTTTTAAAAATTTAAAGATAAATGTTACATAAACTTTTTGTTTTATCCTTTAATGAATTTTTTTGTATAACTTAATGAATTATTTAAAATCATAAGTTTCAAAAGTCTTTAAATTATAAGTTCTAATATTTTTTGTTCTTTATAGTGCTATTTGAACATCATGCCCCTTTACAAGCTTAAATTTAAGAAAATGATCTTTTTAGATCTCTTATGTGTAAAAGACAGATCTCTTATGTGTAAAAATAAATCTCTCATGCGTAAAAAAAAGAGGTAGGGTCATAAAATAAAAAACAAGTTTGTAAAGAGCCAAAAAATCAATTGATCTGTACTTCGTGCATATTAAAACTCTGTCACTTAAATTTGAATAAAAGGAGTATATTCAAATACAGAAACAAAACCGCATCACTGCTTTAAAAGATTCAGGGGGTAACTAGATTTATGAACAAACAAAAATAAATGAAATGGTAGAATCTTATTGTAAAACTTTATTTACAACTACTCACACTTACTCAACCAAATCTTATCCAGTTGCGCCTTACAATATACTAAATACCGACGATTATCATACACTCAACACCACACTTACCATTGAGGAAATCCACAGTACAATGAACTCGTTTAAACCCTTAAAAGCGCCAAGACCTGATGGCCTATATCTCTTTTTTATTTCAGAAGTACTGGTCCTATATTGCAAATTCTATCACATCCTTTTGTCATGAAGTTTTCAATAACCAATACCTTCCTCCAATAGCGAACAAAATGTATATGTGTCTCATTCCAAAAAAATTCCACCCATCTTCAGTTACCCAATTAGACCCATTGCCCTTTGTAATACACTTTATAAAATAATAATGAAAATTATTGTTAATAGGATCAAGCCTCTATTACAAAAGCTTATTAGTCCTGAACAATCAGATTTTCTAAAACAACGTCGTACTTCTGATAATGCAATTATCGTGCAGGAAATTCTAAATTATTTTGGTAAAAAGAAAGGCAAACAAGCAAACTTTCTTTGAAAATTAAATCTTAAAAAAGCTTTTGATCAAATGGGTGTGCATTCATTAAAGATACATTACATTACTTCAACTTCGCAGCCCCATTAATTTCACTAATTATGTCCTACATCACTACCTTATTCATCTCCATTTTACTAAACAGAAAACCCATAGAATTCTTTACACCTATAAAAGGAATCCGTCAAAGTGACCCACTCTCACCATACAATTCATTTTATGCATGGAACGACTATATCGTCAAATTCATACGGCCGTAGATTATAAACAATGGATTCCAGTCCAATTATCCAGTTGAGGTCCATCTATCTCACACTTACTCTTTGTTGATAATATCATCCTGTCTTTATGTCTCATAACTACCAGTATTCATACAATTATCGATGTACTTAACACATTTACTCACAAGTCGGGACAAAAAATAAATTATGCAAAGTCAAAAATATTCTTCTCTAAAAATACTACTCCTCATGATAAACAGACCATCCTTACTTCATTTTGTATGAAAGAAGGTGTCAAATTTGTAAAATATCTAGGCTTCCCTCAATTCACTCAAAGACTCATCAAAGCTGGTTACCAATTTATCATGGATAATATATTAAAACAAGGCTAGCTGGATGAAAAATTAATATGCTAAATATGGCAAGACGAAAAACTTTAATTAAGTCTAAGTTAAACTCAATTCCAACTCATGTTATGCAAGTTATTAAACTTCCTCACAATATCATAGATTATATGGAAAGGGCCAACGAATTTTTTTTTTTTTTTTTGAGGTACAACACAACGTAGAAGGAAACCGCACCTCGTAAAATGGAAGACTATACAACAATCAAAGAAAAGGGGTGGAGGTGGGAGGTATTCAAAACATAACTATGAAAAATAATGCTCTACTAGGTGCCTTAGCTTGGAGATTGTTCACATCACCAACAATACAATGGGCTTCTATACTCATCAATAAGTATGCAATAAAACCAACCAACATCAATTTTTTAATATATGAAAAGTTGTCAAATTAGGTTGGCAAGATTGTCAATAAGGCCTACTATGGCACATTGCCACCAGACAACATATACATTTTTGGACGGAGCCTTGGGTTGGGCCAAATATTATACTCAAGAACATTGTTGATGGCCCACTACCAAACAACGAACAAAGTTCCACATTGTGCAACATTTGACCCAAGATATGGTAAACATCAATGCCTTACCTTTTGAGCTACCATTAACTATTGTAAACAAAATGCACAAAATTTATATACAACCATTACATAATTCACAAGTTTATGACCAACTCATCTAGGGACTAACCCCTAACGGAAAAGTTACAGTGCAATCTCTGTACTATAAACTACAAAACACATAGGTAGTTCAAAACTTTAAATGGATATGGGCATTACAGTTGCCACAAAAAATTAAGTACTTTCTTTGATAATTGGGCACAATCGCTTACCAACTGCTGCATATCTTTATAAACTTCATATTAATCCATTCACAATCTGCCCTATTTGTCACAAAGATGAGGAAATCATTGCCCATTTATTATTCAATTGCCTCAAGACACAACCTCTTTGGAATAACATGGGAATCACAACACTCATACAAATATTGGGATATAACGATGACCTACCACTACACAACATTTACACCCTCATCTGTACTAACAAACAAATGCCATCTCAAATCTCAGCCAAAATACTCTTACCATAGGCCTTATGGCACATTTGGCACTGCAGCAATAAAAAGATTTTTGAAAATGTTGAAACAATCATTCCTTCCAACATATCCTATCTCAAGAGGCAGAATACCACTATATAATTCAAAAGAATGCTATACAACCACAAATTAAAATAATGTACATCAAATGGAAACCACCCACTGCAGGAGCCATTAAACTTAATACCGATGGCTCCTCCACTGACACGCCTCCTAAATATGGGTTGGGTGGGGTCTTCCGCAATTCAACTGGCAACTGGCTACTAGGCTATGCTGGAAGCAAGCCAACGGAAGACCCTACTTCAATGGAACTATGCACTTTGCTACAAGGATTGCACATTGCCTAGAGACACAAATTAATACCACTGAAAATCAATGCGGACTCTATCGAGGTAATATCTATGCTACAAAACCACAACATGCACTACTCATCTCTACTGTTTGAATGCATGTACTTACTCCGCCAGCTGGGTTGACCATGTATTATGCATACATACATGGAGCAGAATCGGTTCCTGATAGGTTAGAAATATATGGTGCCACTATGGCAATGAGAGAGAATTTGAATCTACTCGTCCAACCGCCAACCTTTTTGATAAACGAATTAAGTAAATATCTAAACGGCACTATCTACCTAAGAAAAACTACTTCTGCACCACTCGCTTCTATTTCTTTTTGTTTAGATGCACCATATACGGGATGTAAGAGCATGGACTCTGATATGAATCAGTCCAACAACTTACTTACATCTTCTTTTTGTAACCTAGGGTAAAGCAGGCCCCAAGCTCCTTGTAAATTTAACTGTCTTTAATATAAAGTTATTTCGTCGGTTCACCAAAAAAAAAGAATAAAAGGAATATATATAAAGAAATGTTATAAATATATTATATTATGGATATTCATTTAGTACTCCGTTATAAACAAGCTTCCTGAAGAAGCTTATCCATATGGGACTCCGCCGTAAATATGTTTATCTATTTAGTACTCTATTGGAAATAAACCTCCTGAAGAAGCTTATCACTTCGGTACCCGGTTATGGATAAATATTACCCCCGGTAGAAGATTATCCATACCGGGTATAATAAGCTTATCCTTTCGATACTCCGTTATGGATAAACATTAACCCCGGTAGAAGATTATCCATACCGGGTACAATGAGCTTATTCTTTTAGTACTCCATTATGGATAAACATTACCCCCAATAGAAGATTATCTATACCTGGTACAATAAGCTTGTCCTTTCAATACTCTGTTATGGATAAACATTACTCTCAGTAGAAGATTATCCATCTCTGGTATAGTAGCAGCTTACACAGCAGCTTCCTTTCTTCTATAAATAGAAGAGATTTCAGTTCATTATGTACATCAGTTTGAATTCGAATAATATATCAGTTTCTCTCTATACTTGTCTTTACTTTACAGTCTTTATTTTATAACATGTTATCAGCATGAGGCTCTGCCATCTCGAGCAAATACTTTGAAAGTATCTGAGGTATGAACTTTCTTTTTCTATATAATGTCAAATCTGTATAAACATGAATTTGTAGACCTGGATATATCGGGCAAAAGCTACATGTCTTGGGTGTTTGATGCTGAAATTCATCTTGATGCGATGGGTCTGGCAGACACCATCTACAATAAAAATCAGGCATCAAACCAAGACCGTACCAAAGCAATGATATTCCTACGCCATCACCTTGATGAGGGCCTGAAAATGGAATATCTTACTATTAAAGATCCAGTCATACTGTGGAATAATTTGAAAGATAGATATGACCACCTAAAGATGGTCGTTCTTCCACAGATACGTTATGATTTGACTCGTCTAAGGCTACAAAATTTTAAATCTATAAGTGAATATAATTCTGCTATGTTCAGAATTATTTCCCAATTGAAATTATGTGGTGATAATATTACTGATCATGATATGTTGGAGAAAACTTTCACCACTTTTCATGCCTCGAATATGCTCCTTCACGTGACGACCCGGCCGGTCGTCTTAAGAATTAATACCCCGATCCCCTATTAACTGCTTCCCTCATCTTTATTTCTGCTATTTTGATTTGCCGGGATGTTCGGTTTTGAGTTTCGGAGAGTTTTGGTACACTTTGTCCCTAAATGAGAGCTTAAGTTTGGAAAATTTGACCGTAGTCGGAAAAGTGTGAAGAAGGTCTCGGAATAGAATTCTGACGGTTCTGTTAGCTCTGTTGGGTGATTTCGGGTTTAGAAGCGTGTTCGGATTGTGTTTTGGAGGTCTGTAGCTAATTTAAGCTTGAAATGTCGAAAGTCGAAATTTGAAGTTTCCGGTTCGATAGTGAGATTTTGATCTGAGGATCGGAATGGAATTCCGGAAGTTGTAGTAGCTCCGTAGTGTTGAATGTGACGTGTGTGCTAAATTTTAGGTCATTCAGACGAGGGTTGATAGACTTTTTGATCGAAAGCGTATTTTTAGAGTTTTGGAGTTCTTAGGCTTGAATCCGCGGTTGATTCGTTGTTTCGATATTGTTTTAGGTGTTTTAAGGATTGGTATAAGTTTGGAAAGTGGTATTGTACTTGTTGGTGCCTTTTGTTGAGGTCCCGGGGGGCCTCGGGATGGTTTAGGGAGGTTGTCGGAAGAATTTGGAATTGTTTGAGTAGCTTCAGCTTCTAGTTTTCTGTCATAACCGCACCTGCGGTTGGGTCCCACAGGTGCGTATTCACAGATGTGGAAATTGCCATCGCAGAAGTAGAAATGGGGAGGAACAGTAGGTGCCGTAGAAGCAGGAGAATTTCCGCAGGAGTGGTACCTCATCTGCGAATGGGTAGTCGCAGGTGCGGAAACAGGCTGAGTTAGTGATTGTCACAGATGCGACCGTTGGTCCACAAAAGGAGGACCGCAGGTGAGCTCCCATGACCGCAGAAGTGGTTTACCTGGGCAGAAACATATAAATTCTTGCCTTCGCGAATTTTAGCTATTTTCACCTCTTTTCAAACGGGAAGAAGCCTTGAGGAGCACTTTCAAGGGATATTTTCAGAGGAGTTCATTGGGGTAAGGTCTTTGGTCCCTAAACTCATTATTGGGGTGATTTTTATCATTATAAACATGAAAATTTAAGGAAAATCAGTGGTAATTTCGGGGTTAGGGCTTGACTAATTAGAGACCTTTGAGTGATGATTTGAGAGACCATTTGAGGTCCGATGTTGGTACTTTTGGTATGACTGAACTCGTGAGAGTGTGAGGATTCTGGAAATGTAAATTTTACCTGATTCTGAGATATGGGCCCGAGGGGCATTTTGGTCATTTTATCTAATTTTGCGTATTAGCTTAGAATTTCTTTGTAGAATCAGTTACTTGAAGTGTTATTTACATTATGACATTGAATTGAATAAATTTGGGCCATTTGGAGTTGAGTACTCGTGGCAAGAGCGTGGTTTCAGATTGATTTGAGTTGGTTCGAGGTAAGTGGCTTGCCTAACCTTGTGTGGGGGACTTTCCCCTTAGGATTTTTTATATTTGATAATTTAAATACCTTGTACATGAGGTTACGAGTGTGTACTTGAGCTAATTATTGAAAATCCGGTTTTCTTTAAGTAATTTCAATTGTGTTCCTTTTCCTGTTTTATACTACTTGCAATTTAAGCATGTTGTTAGCTTAGAAAAGCATGTTTAATTGACTAAATTGCTTATTTGCTTAAACTGTCTTAATTGCATTATGTGGAGCACATTAGGTTAGAATTATCTGTTTACTTGGTACGAAATTTAGCTTAATTGAGTATTCCTTATATTGTTGCTGCGTGTTTTACTTTGGGACTACGGGACGGCATCCCGGGAGATCCCTAGCACGTATATTGAGGATACCAAGAGATCCTTGTGATACCAAGATATCCCTAGCATATATTGAGGATACCGAGAGATCCTCGGGATACCAAGAGATCCCTAGCATATATTGAGGATACCGAGAGATCCTCAGGATACCAAGAGATCCCTGGTATATATTGAGGGTACTAAGAGATCCTCGGGATACTGAGAGATCCCCGGTTATTATTCTTATGAAGAGTGGTATTTCCTTGTGACTATTTTTGCCTCTAATTCAGTTATTGAGTTCCTTATTTTCATGTATTAAATTCTTATTGTTAGCTTTCAACTGTACTACTTATCTTATTCTGTCATACCTTTTATTTTTATTATATCTCAATAGGGCCCTGACCTTCCTCGTCACTACCCGATCGAGGTTAGGCTTGGCACTTACTAAGTACCACTGTGGTGTACTTATGCCCTTTTTGCGCATGTTTTTCATGTGCAGATCTAGGTATTTCGACCCAGTCTTATCACCCTTGAGGCGAGGCGACTGCTCCAGAGACTTCGAGGTATAGCTGCCGCGTCCGTACACTGAGGAATCCCTTTCCATTCTATCTTGTAGTGATAGCCCTTCTATCTTTTCTGTTGATGTAGACATTCTGGAGTTAGAGCATTTTTATTATATTTGTAGCTTGTGATTCATGGGTTTCTGGGTTTTGGGAAAAAGTATTAGTTTTTGAGAGCTAATATTGTGTATGCTGAGCGGCACTTTTAAACGCTATTTTATTACTCTATTTCTGTTTTAAATTTTTTTCTTTCGCAAATTGGTTTATCTTCCGCATTTTAGGCTTACCTAGTCGTAGAGACTATGTGCCGTCAGATGGTTCACGGAGGGCGAACCGGGGTCATGACAAGTTGGTATCAGAGCTCTAGGTTCATAGGAGTCATGAATCACAAGCCAGTTTATTAGAGTCACGCTGATCGGTACGGAGATATCTGTACTTATCTACGAGAGGCTATGTATCTGTTAGGAAAATTCCACTTCATTTGATTTCCTTGTCATGCGAGATTTTGATATCACAATTCTAAACTTCTATCTTCTATTCTTTCACAGATGGTGAGGACACGCGCTACCCGAGATGATCAAGCACCCGCGCCCCCTACTGCAGCCGTCAGAGGCCGGGGTCATAGTAGAGGGCGAGGACGCATACGTGGTGCAGCCGGAGCACTTATGTGAGCTGCCACCGAGGTACCACCACCAGTTCCAGCTGGAGTCCAGGCACCTGATATGCCTATTTCTACTACTACTCAAGCACTTCAGGAGACTCTAGCACAGTTCATAAGCATGTACACCACTCTGGCTCAGGCAAGGTTTCTCCCCCTTGTTGCAGCTACATCTCAGGCCGGGGGAGGGGCACAGACTCACACCGCCTGCACTCCTGAGCAGCTAGTGCATGTTGAGAAGGTCTTATTCCTGTGCAGCCTGCAGTCCGAAATTAGCTCAAGGACAAGGCAGCAGTTTTCGCGGATTAGCAGCTGAGGCTTGAGAGGTTCAAGAAGTACAAGCCTCCTGTATTCAGTGGTCTAGCATCAGATAATGCTCTGGGATTTCTAGATGAGTGTTACCGCATTCTCCATACCATGGGTATATTAGGGTCGAGCGGGGTTTCCTTCACTACTTTCTAGCTTCGAGGAGCCGCCTATGAGTGGTGGTACACCTATGAGTTAGACAGTCCGGATGAGGCTGCTTCACTAACTTGGACTCAGTTTTTAGATCTATTCCTGAGAGAGTATGTTCCTCAAAGCCTCAGGGATGCATGGCGCGTAGAGTTTGAGCATTTGCGATAGGGTTCTATGACTGTCTTAGAGTATGCTGTCTGTTACACTAGTTTGGCTAGACATATACCAGCCTTGGTTTCTACTGTTCGCGAGAGGGTTCGACAGTTTATTGAGGGCCTTATTCCCAGCATTAGGTTTAGCATGGATCGTGAGTTAGAGATGGATATTTCTTATCAGCAGGTGGTGAGCATTGCTAGGAGGATTGAGGGTATGCATGCTAGGGAGAGAGAAGAGAGGGAGGCCAAGAGGTCTCGAGAGTCGGGCCATTATTCTAGTGCTCGTGCCCGAGCTGCAGGTCATCATGGTAGGGTTTATATGAGTCGCCTTGTTCATTCAGCCCTTCCAGCAGCCAGTGGTATTTCAGCTCCTCCTAGGTCTTAGGAGTCTTATTATGCACCTCTGGTATCTAGCGCGCCTCCTGTGCGGGGTGCTTTTAGAGGTCAGTCCAGCAGACCTGGCCCAAGCCAGTCACAGCCGCCACGTCTTCCTAGAGCATGTTTTGAGTGTGGTGACCACACCATGTGGTGAGGGATTGTCTTAGACTTGGGAGGAGTGCGCCTCCACAGACTTCTCAGCCACAGCGCGCACCGCAGAGCTCTCAGGCTATGGTTACAGCTCCAGTTGCTACCCTATCTGCTCAGCTAGCTATAGGTGGAGGTCAGGGAGGTAGAGGTCACCCTAGAGGGGGAGGTCAGACCCGATACTATGCTCTTCCTGCTCGTACCGAGGTTGTTGCCTCTGATTCTGTCATCATAGGTATTATACTGGTTTGTCACAGAGATGCATCGGTTCTATTTGATCCAGGCTCCACTTACTCTTATGTGTCTTCTTATTTTGCTACACATTTGGGTGTACCTTGGGATTCTTTGAGTTCCCTTTTTATGTTTCTACTCCTGTGGGAGATTCTCTTGTTGTGGACCGCATTTATCGGTTGTGTTTGGTTACTCTTAGTGGTTTTGAGGCCAGAGCCGATTTATTATTGCTTAGCATGGAAGATTTTGATATTATCTTGGGCATGGACTGGTTGTCGCCCCATTATGCTATTCTTGATTGTCACGCCAAAACCGTGATGCTGGCTATGCCAGGTGTACCACGTATTGAGTGGAGGGGTACTTTAGATCACACTCCCAGTAGAGTTATTTCTTTTCTTAAAGATCAGCGTATGGTTGAGAAGGGGTGTGACGCATATTTAGCTTATGTGTGGATGTCAGTATTGATACCCCTTCAGTTGATTCAGTCCCAGTAGTACAGGATTTTCCCGATGTGTTTCCAGTTGATCTTCCAGGCATGCCGCCTGATAAAGATATTGATTTTGGCATTGATCTGTTGCCAGGCACTCAACCCATTTCTATTCCTCCATATCGTATGGCTCCTCCTGAGTTGAAGGAGTTGCAGGATCAGTTATAGGAATTGCTTGATAAGGATTTTATTCGGCCTAGTGTATCACTTTGGGGTGCTCCCGTCTTGTTTGTGAAGAAAAAAGATGGTTCTATGCGTATGTGTATTGATTATTGTCAGAACAAGGTTACAGTGAGGAACTGTTATCCTTTGCCTCGTATTGATGATCTGTTTGACCAGCTTTAGGGCGCACGAGTGTTTTCTAAGATTGACTTGCGCTCAGGTTACCATCAGTTGAAGATTTGGGAGCCCGATATACCAAAGACTACTTTCAGGACTTGGTATGGTCATTACGAGTTCCTTGTTATGTCATTTGGGCTAACCAATGCCCCAGCAGCCTTTATGCATTTGATGCATAGTGTGTTCCATCCATATCTTGACTCGTTTGTCATTGTCTTTATTGATAATATTCTGGTGTATTCCCGGAGTCGGGAAGATCATGAGCATCACCTGAGGACAGTGCTTCAGACCTTGAGAGAAAAGAAGTTTTATGCTAAGTTCTCGAAATGTGAGTTTTGGTTGGATTCCGTGGCATTCTTAGGCCACATGGTGTCGAGTGAGGGTATTCAGGTGGATCCGAAGAAAGTAGAGGCCATGTAGAGTTGGCCCAGACCATCCTCAGCTACAGAAATTCGTAGTTTTCTCGGCTTGGCGGGTTACTGCCGTCGATTTGTGGAGGAGTTTTCATCGATTGCAGCCCCTATGACCCGACTAACCCAGAAGGGTGCTCCGTTCAAGTGAACAGAAGAGTGTGAGGCAAGCTTTCACAAGCTCAAGATGGCTTTGAGTACAACCCCAATTTTGATATTTCTTATAGGTTCGGGGTCTTACACTGTCTATTGTAATGCCTCGAGGATTGGCCTTGGAGCGATTTTGATGCATGACGGTAGGGTGATTGCCTACGCATCCAGACAGTTGAAGGTTCACGAGAAGAATTATCCAGTCTACGACCTTGAGTTAGCTGCCATTGTTCACGCCCTTAAGATCTGGCATCATTATTTGTATGGTGTCCCTTTGAGATTTATACTAATCATCGGAGCTTGCAGCACATGTTCAAGCAAAAGGATCTAAATTTGCGCTAGAGGAGATGGTTAGAGTTACTGAAGGACTATGATATCACTATTTTGTATCACCCGGGCAAGGCCAATGTGGTGGCCGATGCCTTGAGTTGCCGGGCAGAGAGTTTGGGGAGTTTGGCTTATTTACCAGCATCAGAGAGGCCTATGGCGATGGATATTCAGGCCTTAGCCAGCCAGTTTGTGAGATTGGATCTTTCGGAGCCCAGTCGAGTTCTAGCTTGTGTGGTTTCTTGGTCTTCCTTATTTGATAGTATCAGGGAGCGTCAGTATGATGACCCTCATTTGCTTATCCTCAAGGACAAGGTTCAGCATGGTGATGCCAGAGATGTGACCATTGGTAATGACGGGGTATTGAGGATGCAGGGTCGAATTTGTGTACCCAATGTTGATGGGCTTCGGGAGTTTATTCTGGATGAGGCCTATAGTTCGCGGTATTCCATTCATCCAGGTGCCGTGAAGATGTATTAGGATTTGAGACAGTACTACTGGTGGAGGTGGATAAAGAAAGATATAGTTGGATTTGTAGCTCGGTGCCTCAAGTGTCAGCAGGTGAAGTATGAGCACCAGAGACAGCGTGGGTTGCTTCAGCAGATAGAGATCCTGGAGTAGAAGTGGGAGGAGATCACCATGGACTTTGTAGTTGGGATCATATGGACTTTGAGAAAGTTCGATGCTATTTGGGTGATTGTGGATCAGCTGACCAAGTTCGCGCACTTCATTCCTGAGTGTACTACCTATTCTTCGGAGTATCTAGCGGAGATTTATATCCGGGAGATTATTTGTCTGCATGGTATTCCAGTTTCCATCATTTCAGACAGGGGTACTCAATTCATATCACGGTTCTGAAGGGCCCTTCAGCATGAGTTGGGTACTCGGGTGAAGTTGAGTACAATATTTCACCCTCAGACGGACGGACAGTCCGAGCGCACTATTCATATTCTTGAGGATATGCTCCGTGTGTGTGTGATTGAGTTTGGAGGGTCTTGGGATCAGTTCTTTCCATTGGCGGAATTTGCCTACAACAACAACTATCAGTTCAGATGGCACCATATGAGTCTTTATATGGTAGGCGGTGTAGAGCCCCGGTGGGTTGGTTTGAGCCAGGCGAGGCTAGATTATTGGGCACAGACTTGGTTCAAGATGCTTTGGAGAAGGTCAAGGTGATTCAGGATAGACTCTGTACAGCCCAATCTCGATAGAAAAGTTACACGGACCGGAAGGTTTATGACATTTCCTATATGGTTGGAGAGCAGGTTCTGCTTCGGGTTTCGCCTATAAAGGACGTTATGAGATTTGGGAAGAACGGGAAGTTGAGTCCGAGATTTATTGGCCCTTTTAAGGTGTTGAGGCGTGTTGGGGAGGTTGCTTATGAGCTTGCCTTACCTCCCAGCTTGGCAGGAGTTCATCCAGTAATTCATGTTTCGATGCTTCGTAGGTATCACAGTGATCCGTCACACGTGTTGGATTTCAGTTCAGTCAAGTTTGACAAGGATCTATCCTATGTTGAGGAGCTAGTGGCAATATTGGACAGGCAGGTTAGAAAGTTGATGTCAAAGAACATTGCATCAGTGAAGGTTCAGTGGTGGGGATAGTCGGTCGAGGAGGCGACCTAGGAGACCGAGCAGGATATACGCAGCTGTTACCCTCATCTTTCACTACTTCAGGTATGTCTCTATGCTCATTTGAGGATGAACGAATGTTTAAGTATAGGAGGATGTGACGACCTGACTGGTCATCTTAAGAATTAACGCCCCGATCCCCTATTAACTGCTTCCCCCGGCTTTATTTCTGCTATTTTGATTCGCCGGGATATTCAGTTTTGAGTTTCGGAGAGTTTTGGGACACTTAGTCCCTAAATGGGAGCATAGGTTTGGGAAATTTGACCATAGTCGGAACAGTATAAAGACGGCCTCGGAATGGAATTTTAATGGTTCCGTTATAGCTCCGTTGGGTGATTTTGTGTTTATGTGCATGTTCGGATTATTTTTTGGAGGTCAATAGCTAATTTAGGCTTGAAATGCCGAAAGTCGAATTTTGAAGTTTCTGGTTCGAAAGTGAGATTTTGATCCGAGGGTCGGAATGGAATTCTGGAAGTTAGAGTAGCTTTGTAGTATTGAATGTGACGTGTGTGCAAAATTTCAGGTCATTCGGATGAGGGTTGATAGACTTTTTGATTGAAAGCGTATTTTAGAGTTTTGGAGTTCATAGGCTTGAGTCCGCGGTTGATTTCGATGTTATTTTAGGTGTTTTAAGGATTGGTATAAGTTTGGAAAGTGGTATTGGACTTGTTGGTGCCTTTGGTTGAGGTCTTGGGATGGTTTAGGGAGGTTGTCGGAAGAATTTGGAATTCTTTGAGCAGCTTCAGCTGCTAGTCTTCTATCATAACCACACATGCGGTTGGGTCCCGCAGGTGCATAGCCGCAGAAGCAGAAATTGCCATCGTAGAAGCAGAAATGGGGAGGAAAAACAGGAGCCGTAGAAGCGGGAGAATTTCCACAGGAATGGTACCGCATCTGCGAATGGGTAGCGCAGGTGCGGAAACAGGCTAAGTTAGTAATTGTCACATATGCGACCGTTGGTCCACAAAAGGAGGACCGCAGGTGCGCTCCCATGACCGCAGAAGCGGTTTAGCTGGGCAGAAACATATAAATTCTTGCCTTTGCGAATTTTAGCTATTTTCACCTCTTTTCAAACAGGACGAAGCCTTGAGGAGCATTTTCAAGGGAGATTTTCAGAGGAGTTCATTGGGGTAAGGTCTTTGATCCTTAAACTCGTTATTGGGGTGATTTTTATCATTATAAACATGAAAATTTAAGGAAAATCAGTGGTAATTTGGGGGTTAGGGCTTGACTAATTAGAGACCTTTGAGTGATGATTTGAGGGACCATTTGAGGTCCGATTTGGTACTTTTGGTATGACTGAACTCGTGAGAGTGTGAGGATTCTGGAAATGTAAATTTTACTTGATTTTGAGACGTTGGACCGAGGGGCATTTTGGTCATTTTAACTAATTTCGCACATTAGCTTAGAATTTATTTGTAGAATCAGTTACTTGAAGTGTTATTTACATTACGAAATTGAATTGAATAGATTTGGGTCATTTGGAGTCGAGTACTCGTGGCAAGAGTGTGGTTTCGGATTGATTTGAGCTGGTTCAAGGTAAGTGGCTAGCCTAACCTTGTATGGGGGACTTTTCCCTTAGGATTTGGTATATTTGATAATTGAAATGCCTTGTTCGTGAGGTTACTAGTGCGTATTTGAGCTAATTGTTGAAAATCCGATTTTCTTTAAGTAATTTTAATTGTGCTCCTTTTCCTGTTTTATACTACTTGCAATTTAAGCCTGTTGTTAGCTTAGAAAAGCATGTTAATTGACTAAATTGCTTATTTGCTTAAAATGTCTTAATTGCATTATGTGGAGCATGTTAGGTTAGATTTATTTGTTTACTTGGTAAGAAATTGAGCTTAATTGAGTATTCCTTGTGTTGTTGTTGTGTGTTTTACTTTGGGACTATAGGACGGCATCCCGGGAGATCCCTAGCACGTATATTGAGGATACCAAGTGATCCTCGGGATATCAAGAGATCCCTAGCATATATTGAGGATATCGAGAGATCCTCGGGATACCAAGAGATCCCTAGAATATATTGAGGATACCGAGAGATCCTCGGGATACTAAGAGATCCCCGATATATATTTAGGGTACTAAGAGATCCCCGGTTATTATCCTTGTGAAGAGTGGTATTTCCTTATGACTGTTTTTGCCTCTGTTTCAGTTATTGAGTTACTTATTTTCCTATATTAAATTCTTATTGTTAGCTTTCAACTGTACTGCTTATCTTATTCTGTCATACCTTATATTTTTATTCTATCTTAGTAGGGCCCTGACCTTCCTCGTCACTACCCGACCGAGGTTAGGCTGGCACTTACTGAGTACCGTTGTGGTGTACTCATGCCGTTTCTGCGCATGTTTTTCATGTGTAGATCCAGGTACTTCGACCCAGTCCTATCACCCTTGAGGCGAGGCGACTGCTCCAGAAACTTCGAGGTATATCTGCCGCGTCCGTAGACCGAGGAGTCCCTTTCCATTCTATCTTGTCGTGATAGCCCTTCTATCTTTTCTGTTGATGTAGACATTCCGCAGTTAGAGCATATTTATTATATTCGTAGCTTGTGATTCATGGATTTTCGGGTTTTGCAAAAAATCATTAGTATTTGAGAGTTAATATTGTGTATGCCGAGCGACACTTTTAAACGTTGTTTTATTACTCTATTTCTGTTTTAAATTATTTTCTTCCTCAAATTGGTTTATCTTCCACATTTTAGGCTTATCTAGTCGTAGAGACTAGGTGCCATCATGATGGTTCACGGAGGGCGAACCGGGGTCGTGACACTACAACAGCAATATCGAGAGATGAGATTTAAAAAGTATTCTGAACTTATCTCACATCTTCTTATAGCCGAGCAACATAATGGGCTATTAATGAAAAATCATGAAAACCGACCTATTGGTTCTTGTCCATTCCTTGAAGTGAATGAGACGAACTTCCACCAAGCTAGACGTGGAAGGGGCCGTGGCCCCAGTCGTGGTCATGGCCGTGGTCGAGGAAGAAATTTTAATCATGGTAATAATAATGCACCAAAGAACCCTCCTCACCACCAGCAGTGGAAAAGGAAGGAACAGAAGCATGAAGCGGTGCAAGCACCAAATGCAGAAAATGCATGCTATAGATGTGGAGGAAAAGGGCACTGGTCATGTACCTGTCGTACGCCAAAGCACCTGGTTGAGCTTTATCAAGCCTCCTTGAAGAAGACAGAGAAAAATGCTGAAGCAAATTTTATTTCTGAAGATAATTTAGACTTCATGCATTTGGATGTAGCTGATTACCTTGCACTCCCAGTAGGAGAAACAAGTCATGTAATCGGTGGTGAATCTGTAAAAATGTAAATATTTTAATTTTTGTTGTTTGTAATAGATAGTATGGTTATGTAATTGTTGTACATAAAGAAAAATTATGATCTGATAATGATGTTTACTATAATATATCTTATTTATGTCATTTTGAAGAATATGGATAACATTATTAGATCAACTTAAATTCTAGCAGAGTTTGCAGGAAATATACAACCACCAGAAGTGGTTATATTTCGTATATCTCATTTAAAATTCTGGTTTACTATGGCATAAACTTTTGCATTAGTAAACTTCTAATTTACCGTGGCTGCTTTTGTATTAGTAAACTTCTGATTTACTGTGATACATGATATAATATAAAAATTGAAGAATAAGGCGGGTAACTTCTCACATACATATTATTTTACCTCCTACGATTGTGGAAACATGAAGATTTTCAATCTTTCAGTCATTTGTAGTCTCAATATGACAACCATTTGTATTAGTAAACTTCAGGTTTAATACAACATATATTTTGACCATAATCATATAATATAAATGACATATTTGTGTATAAGATCTTCGAGAGCCTTCATTTATTATCCACAATCTAATATTTATCGGACACTACTGGTGTCATGTGTCTTCTAGGCAAATAGTTAGCTCTTCAGGAGTTGTTGATACATTTTGTACTATCAAATATTGCTCATACACTTCTGGTATCATAAGAGAAAATCACAATCAAATAAACAATGTAAAACAATTGTTTAAGCATGAGAAACTCTTCTTCATAATATTCTCCTACTTCAGGAAGCAATTTCAATTGTGTTACTTCTTCAGGAGTAAATTCAAAATACGAAATATTGAATATATATTCTCTTAATTATATTACCTCTTTGGAGGTGAATTGTAATATATTCACATCAAGAGCGTGTTCATATTTACCAGATTTATTAATATTGCCACATTCACTTCAGGGAATGGATTAATAATATCAAAAGTTCTCATTCTTCAGGAAATCGAACATAATTATCTGAATGCGCATTAATCACATCAAATTGTGATGCCTCAACATATTAAAATATTTACTACTTCAGGAGTAAATCGAGGCATGCATTTAATATAGAGAATATTTATGTAGGTTATCTTCAATTGTAACCATAGAAAGCCTAAATTATCACTTCTGGTGATCATAGACATATACCACTTCTGGTGGTTAACAAAATATAATTTACTAAGAGATAGCACATGCCATGATAAACTTGAAGTTTTCATTTGCCATTTTTGAATGAGCTATTCAAGAATTCAGATAAGCATATATTGAAGAACTATAAGATTCTTCAAGAATTCTCCTATGTTGCTTGTTCTCATAATAAATTGATTATACCAACTAAAGTTGGGACTAAGACCCCTGATACTGAAATATATAAAAGGTGAATATGGGCCCATTCACATATCATGTGAACCACTTATAGATGCATATATAAGATGGTTACATCTATGTTTATTGTCAACCTGCAATTTGGCATTTTAGATTACTTTTCTCAGTTAAGAGCATAACTTTCAGATTATGAAATCAAGACAGTTCATCTTGATAGTGTTGGTTTATATCCAAGCTGGTTTAACATTGAATACCTCCTACTAATGGCTAAACTATTGCTTATGAGAACAAAACATCATGTGTTGGTCTAAGATATTCTAAATTGCATACAGCAACACTTGTATGCATCAGACCAACAATATATGAAAAAGTCCTCCCTTCACAATTGGTTTAGGATCAGAAATCAAATATTTTTACTATCTTTTGATGTGGGGTATATGATTAATTTCTCTACCACAATACACAAAGATATGTTTCCCAAAGAAGATTGAGGATATATGTTAATTTTTCTAAAATTTGGGGGATGGAATAAACAGCTGAAAAATATGATCGATTTATCATTAATATGATCCTCACTTAGAAGATAATTCAAGACAAATGCCTGAAGCATTTGCTGATCCAAAATTGTCACGACCCTAAACCTGAACCTAGTCGTGATGGAGCCTCTCCTGAAGATAAGGCCAGCCAATTAAACACAATTCACTTTTAAACAGTTAAATAACATAAAAGCAGCCTAAAACATGATATAGCAATACTAAGTAGCGGATAGTGTCAATAAAGTGCGGAAGTACAACCCAACACAACCCTAACCGGGGTGTCACTAGTCATGAGCATCTATAAAACCCAATACAAGTTTGAAAGGTCTACAACTAGTACAAAAGTCTGATATGAGATAGAAATAATAAGGAGGGAAAAACACGGGTCTGTGGACGTCAAGCAGCTACCTCGTGAACTCTGAATGTCCGCTGGGAGCTCTCAACTCACACTGGCAGGATCAGCAACGCCTGAATCTGCATACAGGGGTGCAAGGAGTAAAGTGAGTACTCCAACTCAGTGAGTAACAAATGTAAATAATGACTGAAAGTAAGAAAACACGTAAGGCACAAGACATTCTATAATGAAGTAGTGAAAACATTTAAAAGCAGTAAGACAGTGAAAAGTCAAGTAAAATCTTATTTCAACAAGTAAACAAGTAATTGACAGGCAATTAAGGTAAAGTAAACAAATAGAAGTTCGCCTCTCGGGCACAGTATCAAAAAATCCGCCCTTCGAGCAACATCTCCGAACAATACCAGCCCCTCGGGCTCAATCTCACATCACAATGGGTAACGGCGCTCACTGGGGGTGTGCAGATTCCTGGAGGGGCCCCTTACGGTCCAAGCGCAACATCAAACCATCTCGTGGCATCAAATCTAGGCCCTCGGCCTCATATCAATCAATCCACCTCGTGGCGTATATATCTCAGGCCCTCGGCCTCAAATCAGTATCAGTGTTTCCTCTCAACTAGGCCCTCGGTCTTACTCAGTCAAAAATACTCACAAGCCCCTCGGGCACTAGTAAAATAGTGTTTCTCAACCCAAACAATATTTAAAATATCATTTAAGTCTTAAAACTAAGTAAACATGGCTGGGTATGAAAAATAGTGAAAAAATAACATGACTGAGTTCAAGTATAAAGTCAAAACAGTGAGGAAATATCAATAAAAATCCCCGAAGGGTTCAAATAGTTGGCACTAGGCCCAAATATGGCATTCAACCTAGATAATGATGATAGCAAATTGTTTTCAATCAAATACGCGGTAAAATCATCAATCGAGACGAACCAAGTCACAATCCCCAATAGTGCACGACCCCACGCTCTTCATCAAGTGTGTTCCTCACCTCAATATAGCACTACGATGTGCAAATTCGGGGTTTCAAACACTCAGAACATCATTTACAATCATTACTCACCTCAAACCAGCTAAATCTCTAGCTCGCGACGCCTTTGCCCCTTGAATCGGCCTCCACGTGCGTCGAATCTATCCAAAATCAGAACGAGTGCGTCAACATATGCTAAGGAAACAAAGCCCAAGCGAAAACAATCAACAAAGGGCACAAATCCCGAAATTACCAAAACCCGACCCCCAAGCCCACTTCTCGAAATTTGAAAATTTTCATGTCAATAGGTTCCTTATCTCCCCACGAGTTCATACATATCAAAAGTTCTCAAATCCGATCCCAAATGGTCCTTCAAAACCACAATTTAAGGCCTAAGTTCTCAAGCCCTAGTTTCCCCAATTTTAACCTTTTATTTCCATAATTTCTAGCCCTAATCCATGAAATAATAGAATAGGAACGGGTTTTTGGTCCAAATTCCTTACCTCAATGAAGTTCTCTTGAAATCCCCCTCTCAAATCGCCCAAGAAGCTCCCAAGCCGAAGTCAAAAATGGTGAAAAAACCCAAAATTTACGAAGGACTCTTTTTAATTCTTCTGCCCAGTTGTTCCGCATCTGCGGCCAAATCGCCGCTTCTGCGGTACCGCATTTGCGGCAAATCCTCTGCTTCTGCAGAATTCACTTAAGAGCCCAAAAGTCGCATCTGCGATACACCTTCCGTATCTGCGACTTCGCGATGCGGCCATCCTGACCGCTTCTGCGGTCCCTGACAAATCCTCCTAGTCCGCTTCTGCGGCCACTCCAACGCATAAGCGGCGCCGCACCTGCGGTCCCCAAACCGCAGGTGTGAAAACACCAGAAGCAGCAAAACTTCAACAACTGCAATAACATCTCAACTCCTCCGTAAACCATCCAAAATCACCACGAGCTCCCCGGGACTTCAACCAAAAGCACAAACATATCCTAATACCTTATTCAAACTTGTTCCAATCATCAAAACATCTCAAACAACATCAAATCACCCAAAACACATCGGATTAAAGCCTAAGTTTCAAAATCTTCTGAAATACGCTTTTGATCAAAAACCCAACCAAACCACGTCTGAATGACCTAAAATTTTACACACATCCCAAATGACACGACAGAGCTATTGTAACTCTCAAAATCCCATTCTGACCCCTTTATCAAAATCTCGCCTACCAACCGAAAATTGCCAAAATATTAACTTCGCCAATTCAAGCCTAAAGCTACTCCAACCCTCCAAAACTCATTCTGATCATGCTCCTAAGCCATAAATCTCCTATCAAAGCTAATCGAACCATCAGAACTTACATCCGAGTCCTCTAACACATAAGTCAACATCCGGTTGACTTTTCCAACTCAAACTCCCTTACAAGAGACTAAGTGTCTCAAACCTTACCAAAATCATTCCGAATTCGATCCGACCAACCCAATACCATAAAACATGAATAACCAGGCATAAAGAAGTAGAAATGGGGGAAACAGAGCAGTAACTCATGAGAAGACTGGTCTGGTCATCACATCCTCCCCAATTTAAACAAACGTTTGTCCGCGAATGAATCAATAAACATACCTGAAGCCTTAAACAGGTGAGGATATCTGCTCCTCATCTCCCGCTCGGTCTCCCAGGTAGCCTCCTCCATGGGCTGACCTCTCCACTGCACCTTCACTGAAGCTATATCCTTTGATCTCAACTTTCGAACCTGTCGACCCAAAATAGCTACTGGCTCCACATCAAAGGTCAAATCATCATCCAACTGAACCGTGCTGAAATCCAGAACATGGGACGGATCCCCAATATACTTCCTGAGCATAGAAACATGAAATACCGGATGTATACTCGACAGGCTGGGTGGCAAATCAAGATCATACGCCACCTCCCCAATCCTCCGAAGCACCTCAAAAGGCCCAATGAACCGATGACTCAATTTCCCTTTCTTTCCAAACCTCATAACACCCTTCATAGGTGAAACTTTCAACAGTACTTTCTCGCCAACCATGTAGGACACATCTCAGACCTTTCTATCAGTATAACTTTTTTGTCTCGATTGCGCTGTACGAAGCCTCTCCTGAATCACCTTTACCTTCTCCAAAGCATCTTGCACCAAATCAGTCCCCAATAGCCAAGCCCCACTGGGCTCGAACCAACCAACTGAAGACCTACACCGCCTCCCATACAAAGCCTCATATGGAGCCATCTGAATACTCGACTGGTAGCGGTTGTTAAAAGCAAACTCTGCAAATGGTCGAAACTGATCCCATGAGCCTCCGAAATCAATGACACAAGCACGTAACATGTCCTCCAATATCTGAATCGTACGCTCGGACTGTCCGTCCATCTGAGGATGAAAAGCTGTGCTGAACTCCACCTGAGTACCCAACTCTCTCTGCACGGCCCTCCAAAACTGCGAAGTAAACTGAGTACCTCTCTCTGAAATGATGGAAACTGGGACACCATGCAAGCGAATGATCTCTCGAATATATATCCCTGCCAACCGCTCTGAAGAATAGGTAGTACACACAGGAATGAAGTGCGCGGACTTGGTCAGCCGATGCACAATCACCTATATGGCATCGAACTTTTTCAAAGTCCGTGAAAGTCCAACAACAAAGTCCATAGTGATCCTCTCCCACTTCCACTCAGGAATATCCATCTGTTGAAGCAAGCCACCCGGTCTCTGATGCTCATATTTTACCTGTTGGCAATTGAGACACCGAGCTACGAATCCCACAATATCTTTTTTCATTCTCCGCCACCAATAGTGTTTCCTCAAATCCTGATACATCTTTGCGGCACCTAGATGAATGGAATACCGCAAGTTATGGGCCTCCTCCAGAATCAACTCCCGAAGTCCATCCACATTGGGCACACAAATCCGGCCCTGCATCTTCAACACCCCATCATCTCCAATGGTCACATCTCTAGCATCATCATACTGAACTCTCTCCTTAAGGACAAGCAAATGCGGATCATCATACTGGCGCTATCATATAAAGAAGACCGAGAGACCACACAAGCCAATACCCGACATGGCTCTGAAATATCTAACCTCACGAACCGATTAGCCAAGGCCTAAACATCAACTGCAAGAGGTCTTTCCCCAACCAGAACATATGCCAAACTTCCCATACTCACTGCCTTCCGGCTCAAAGCATCGGCCACCACATTGGCCTTTCTCGGATGGTACAATATAATGATATCATAATCCTTAAGCAACTCCAACCATCTCCGCTGCCTCAAATTAAGATCCTTTTGCTTGAACAAATGCTGAAGACTGCGATGATTAGTGAAAATCTCACAAGATACGCCATATAAGTAATGCCTCCAAATCTTCAATGTGTGAACAATGGCAGCCAACTCCAAATCGTGAACGGGGTAGTTCTTCTCATGGGGCTTCAATTGACGAGAAACATAAGCAATAACTCTACCCTCATGCATCAATACACAACCAATCCCAACTCTCGAAGCATAACAATACACCGTATATGAATCTGAAGCTGATGGCAAAACCAACACTGGAGTTGTTGTCAAAGTTGTCTTGAGCTTCTGAAAGCTCTCCTCACACTTGTCCGACCATACAAATGAGGCACCCTTCTAAGTCAACTTGGTTAAGGTCAATGCGATAGATGAGAATCCCTGATCAAACCGGCAATAATAGCCTGCCAAACCAAGAAAGCTACGAATCTCAATGGCTAAGAATGGTCTAGGCCAACTCTGAACCGCCTATATCTTCTTCGGATCAACCTGAATACCCTCACTGGATACCACGTGCCCCAAGAAAGCCACTAAACTGAGTCAAAACTCACACTTGGAGAATTTTGCATAAAGCTTCTCCTCCCTCAATCTCTGCAACTCAAACCTCAAATGCTCTGTGTGCTCCTCCTAACTATGTGAATACACCAGAATATCATCAATGAAGACTATGACAAACGAATCGAGATAAATCTGGAACACGATGTTCATCAAATGCATGAACGTTACTGGGGCATTGGTCAGCCCAAAAGACATCACCAAGAACTCATAATGACCATAACGGGTCCAGAAAGCCGTCTTAAGAATATTCGAGTCCCTGATCTTCAACTAGTGATAGCCTAAACGGAGATCAATCTTGGAGAACACCCTCGCTCCCTATGGTCAAATAAATCATCAATGCGAGGCAAAGGGTACTTGTTCTTAATTGTTATTGTTCAATTGCCTATAATCAATGCACATCCTCATTGTGTCATCCTACTATTGCCTATAATCAATGCACATCCTCATTGTGCCATCCTACTTCTTCACAAATAGAACCGGCGCACCCCAAGGTGACGCACTAGGCCGAATAAACCCCTTATCTAGGAGTTCCTGAAGCTGCTTCTTGAATTCTTTCAACTCCGCCGGTGCCATAAAATACAGCGAAATAGAAATGGGCTGAGTGTCCTGCACCAGGTCAATACCAAAATCAATATCCCTGTCTGGGGGCATGCCCGACAGGTCTGCAGGAAACACATCGGAAAAATCCCTCACAACTGGGATAGAATCAGTACTGGGAGCCTCAACTCCGACATCCCTCACAAACGCTAGATGTGAAAGACAACCCTTCCCAACCATATGTTGGGCTTTCAAGAATGAGATCACTCTAATGGCAACATAATTAGTCACACCTCACCACTCAATCTGTGGCACACCCGGCATAGCCAATATGATTGTCTTAGCATGACAGTCCAGAATAGCACTACACGGAGATAACCAATCCATGCCCAAAATGATATCAAAATCCACTATGCTCAATAGTAATAAATCCACTCAGGTCTCCAGACCCCCAATAGTCACCATACACAACCGGTACATAGGGTCTACAACAACAGTATCGCCCACCGAGGTAGATACATGAACAAGTAAAGCAAGAAACTCACGGGGCGTACCCAAATAACAAGCAAAGTATGATGACACATAAGAAAAGGTGGAACCAGGATCAAATAATACAGAGGTATCTCTGTGACAGACTGAGACAATACCTGTAATGACAGCATCTGAAGCAATAGCATCGGGTCTGCCTGGGAGTGCATAGAAACAGGCCTGACCGCCCCTGATCGACATCCCCCTATGGGGTGACCCCTAAATGACTGACCTCCACCCCTATCTGGCAGAGCGGGTGGTGATGAAGCAACTGGCGCTAAAGCCGATAACTGACCCCTCTGCTGGGATGAACTAGCAAAACAATGAGGACACTACCTCCATATGTGACCCATCTCACCACACTCATAACAACTCCCAGGTGCTGGAGAAAGGGGATTGAAGGAACCCCTCACACCGGAGTGACTAGCAGATGCACTCGGCATAGAAGATCCCTGGACTGATGGAGCACGGGTCGAACTCTAAGCAGGAAGGGCACTAAGTAAAGACTGGCCCTGCTGAGAACTGTGATAACCATGACCCGAAGACGCCCCACGATAACCTAGGCAAGCTGGCTGAGCAGGCCTGAATGGACGGCCTCTACTATGCTAAAACTGGCCCCTCAAAGGAGCACCACTATAGCTGCCAGATCCTTACGGCCTCTTTGTCTCCCTCTCCTCTCGCTCCTGACAACGAGTAGACTCAATCTCATGTGCAATATTCACAACCTCCTCGAAAGTAGCACCAGATACCCTCTCCCTAGTTATAAGAATACGGAGCTGATAAGTAAGACCATCAACAAACCTCCTGATCCTTACTCTATCTGTCGGGACCAACCAAATGGCATGACGATCCAACTTAGAAAACCTCAACTCATACTACGACACAGTCATCTCCCCCTAACGCAACCACTCAAGCTGCTTGTGCAGCTCCTCTCTGCGAGACTTCGGCTCATACTTCTCCAGAAAGAGAACGGAGAACTGCTGCTAGGTAAGGGGTGCTGCACCAACAGGCCTACACCTCTCAAAATCCTCGCACCAAGTGAAAGTAGCTCATGAAAAGTGATAAGTGGTAAAAGCGACCCCGCTGGTCTCCAGAATACCTGTTGTACGAAGCATCCTCTGACACATGACCAGAAAACCCTAGGCATCCTCGCCCTCTGCACCACTGAATGACGGAGGTTGTAGTCTACCAAACCTCTCCAACCACACTGCTTGTCCTCCGGCATGGAAGGAACTACATAGTCCTGAGCAGCTGCAACCGGCTGGGCTGGATGCGCCCCCGGTGTCTAAAGTCCCTGTACGACCTGCTCAGGTGTGCGAGCGGCGGGAGTCTGATTACCTCCCCTGGCCTGAGAAGTAGCTGCGGCTGTAGCGGCTAAAACCGCCTGAGCCAGGCCAGTGCAAACGGATAAGATCTGTGACAAGGCCTCTTGAAGACCCGGAATCACGATGGGCACAACTGGTGCCTGAACTGGTGCTGCTGGAGCATCTTTAGCTGAAGTCTGATCCTGAGCTAGGGCAGCTGATGGATCTACAAGTGATGCCCTCTCTGCTCTGCCTCTACCACGATCACGACCACATCCTCGGCCTTTGGTGTCCACAACTGGTGGTACTGGGGGTCGTCTACCTCGACCAGTAGCACGTGTCCTCACCATTTGTGAGAGAATAGAATAACAGAAGTTTAGTACTTAGATCAACAAGTTCGCACGACAAGAATTTCAAGGATATGAAGTTTTTCCTAAAGGTTCTGCAGCCTCTCGAAGATAAATACAGATGTCTCTGTACCGATCCGTGAGACTCTACTAAACATGCTCACGACTCGTGAGACCTATGTAACCTAGGTTTTGATACTAACTTGTCACGACCCTAAACCCGAACCCGATCGTGATGGCGCCTCTTGTGAAGTCAAGGCCAGCCAATTAAACCCAATTAACTTTTTAAACAGTTAAATAACATGAAAGCAGTCTAAAACATGATATATCAATACTAAGTAGTGGATAGTGTCAATAAAGTGCGGAAGTACAAGTACAACACAGCCCTAACCGGGGTGTCACTAGTCATGAGCATCTATAAAACCCAATACAAGTCTGAAAGGTCTACAACTTGTACAAAAGTCTGATATGAGATAGAAATGATAAGGAGGGAGAAACACAGGTCTGCGGACGTCAAACAGCTACCTCGTGAACTCCGAATGTCTGCTGGGAGCTCTCAACTCGCACTGGCAAGATCAACAACGCCTGAATCTGCACACAGGAGTGCAGGGAGTAAAGTGAGTACTCCAACTAAGTGAGTAACAAATGTAAATAACGTCTGAAAGTAAGAAAACATATAAGGCACAAGACATTCTATAATGAAGCAGTGAAACCATTTAAAAATAGTAAGACAGTAAAAAGTCAAGTAAAATCCTATTTCAACAAGTAAATAAGTAATTGACAGGCAATTAAGGCAAAATAAACAAATAGAAGTTCGCCTCTTGGGCATAGTATCAACAAATCTGCCCATCGGGCAACAACTCAGAACAATACCAGCCCCTCAGGCTCAATCTCACATCACAATGGGTACCCGCGCTCACTTGGGGTGTGCAGACTCTTGGAGGGGCCCCTTACGGCCCAAGTGCAATATCAAGCCATCTCGTGGCATCAAATCTAGGCCATCGGCCTCATATCAATCAAGCCACCTCGTGGCGTATATATCTCAGGCCCTCGGCCTCTGATCAGTATCAGTGTTTCCTCACAACTAGGCCCTTGGCCTTACTCAGTCAAAAATACTCACAAGCCCCACGGGCAATAGTAAAACAATGTTTCTCAGCCCAAACATCATTTAAAATATCATTTAAGTCTTAAAACTGAGTAAACATGGCTAAGTATGAAAAATAGTGGAAAAATAATATGACTGAGTTCAAGTATAAAGTCAAAACAGTGAGGAAATATCAATAAAAATCCCCGAAGGGTTCAAATAGTTGGCATTAGGCCCAAATATGGCATTTACCCAAATAATGATGATAGCAAATAGTTTTCAATCAAATACGTGGTAAAATCATCAATCGGGACGGACCAAGTCACAATCCCCAATAGTGCACGACCCCACGCTCGTCATCAAGAGTGTGCCTCACCTCAATATAACACTATAATGTGCAAATCCGGGGTTTCAAACCCTCAGAACATCATTTACAATTATTACTCACCTTGAACTGGCTAAATCTCTAGCTCGCGACGCCTTTGCCCCTCGAATCAGCCTCCACACACGTTGAATCTATCTAAAATCAGAACGAGTACGTCAACATATGCTAAGGGAACAAAGCCCAAGCAAAAACAATCAACAAAGGGCACAAATCCCGAAATTACCAAAACCCAACCCCCCAGGCCCACTTCTCGAAATCCGAAAATTTTCACATCAATAGATTCCTTATCTCCCTATGAGTTCATACATATCAAAAGTTCTCAAATCCGAACCCAAATGGTCCTTCAAATCCACAATTAAAGGCATAAGTTCTCAAGCCTTTGTTTCCCCAATTTTAACCTTTGATTTCTATAATTTCTAGCCCTAATCCATGAAATAATAGCATAGGAATGAGTTTTTGGTCCAAATTCCTTACCTCAATGAAGTTCTCTTGAAATCCCCCTCTCAAATCGCCCAAGAAGCTCCTAAGCCGAAGTAAAAAATGGTGAAATAACCCAAAATTTGCGAAGGACTATTTTTAATTCTTCTGCCCAGTTGTTCTGCATCTGCGGCCCAATCGCCGCTTCTGCGGTACCGCATTTTTGGTAAATCCTCCGTTTCTGCGGAATTCACTGAAGAGCCCAAAAGTCGCATCTGCGATACACCTTCCGTATCTGCGACTCCGCAGATGCTGCCATCCTGACCGCTTCTCCGGTCCCTGACAAATCCTCCTAGTCCGCTTCTGCGCCCAATCCAACGCATATGTAGCACCGCACCTGCGGTCCCCAAACCGCAGGTGCAAAAACACCAGAAGTAGCAAAACTTCAGCAGCTGCAATAACATCTCAACTCCTCCGTGAACCATCTGAAATCACCCCGAGGCCCCCGGGACCTCAACCAAAAGTACAAACATATCCTAATACCTTATTCGAACTTGTTCCAATCATCAAAATACCTCAAACAACATCAAATCACCCAAACACATCAGATTCAAGCCTAGGTTTCAAAAATCTTTCGAAATATGCTTTTGATCAAAAACCCAACCAAACCATGTCCAAATGACCTGAAATTTTACACACACATCCCAAATGACACGCCGGAATCTCATTCCGATCCCTATATCAAAATCTCGCCTACCAACCGGAAAATGCCAAAATATCAACTTCGCCAATTCAAGCCTAAAGCTACTCCAACCCTCCAAAACCTATTCCGATCACGCTCTTAAGCCATAAATCACCTCCCAAAGCTAACCGAACCATCAGAACTCGCATTCGAGCCCTCTAACACATAAGTCAACATCCGGTTGTCTTTTCCAACTCAAACTCTCTTACAAGAGACTAAGTGTCTCAAACCTTACCAAATCATTCCGGATTCGATCCGACCAACCCGATACCATAAAACTCGGATAATGAAGCATAAAAAAGTAGAAATGGGGGAAACAAAGCGGTAATTCATGAGACGACTGGCCGGGTCGTCACAAAAATTTAATATCATATTTCAGCTGCAAATGCTCCTATTAAAATTAAAGTCCCTAAAGGATAAAGTTTGTTGTACGCATGGAGCGCAGTAGACCAATCGGTTCCAAAGGTAACAATACTTGAAAAATGGTAGGAACTAATGATCAAAATGATCATAATGAGGAGGAAATAAGCTCTAGAAGAGCCCACGACATAACATTTCATGATACTCCCGAAGAAGTTCAGGTACCTGAAAATAAAGAAAGTGATGAGATCTCAACAAGTTATGTCGCTTAGGAACTGACACAAAATGATCATCGATGATATATTTGATACAATATAGTGCATAATATTGTAAAAGATTGTGAGGATCGGACCAGCAGTCCAGACACTTGAAGATGTCATACCATTTAGATACAAGTCTTAACCTATATGACTTATTTGATTAAATCTATATGAAGATACTTGAAGGATTGAAAATGCCTGAAGCATATAATTTAAAGTCTTGAGAAAATGTACTCGAATCAAATTATAAAATCTTTGTACGGTTTAAAGCAATCAGTGCGCGTGTGGTATAATTGCCTCAGTAAATATTTAGTGAAAAAAAAATTACATAAATGATGTTATTTGTCCATGTATTTTTATAAAGAAAATGTCATCAGAATTTGTTATACTTTCTGTTTATGTTAATGACATAAAATTTGTTGGAACTCTAGAAGAGCTCCGAAAGGCAGTTGAATATCTTAAGAAAGAATTTGAGATGAAAGATCTTGGAAAAATAAAAATTTGTCTTTGGTCTGCAAATTGAATATTTAGCAGACGAGATCTTTATCTGTCAATTCGCCTATACAGAAAGGGTCTTTAAATGAATTTTCATGGACAAAGCGCACCCATTAAGTACATCAATGAGTGTTCGATCACTTGAAGTGAATAAGGATTTGTTCCGACCTCCAGAAGAGGATGATGAACTCCTTGGTCCTGAAATACTCTATCTCAGTGTAATTTTTATGCATTTATAGGTGGTGCAGATCATATTGGTTATGCAGATACAAGATTAGAATGCGGAGACTTAAATATTTGAAACAAGGTTTTCATCACGGGAGTAAAATACGCGGTGCACTCTTTTTTTCTTACTAAGGTTTTTTCCCGCAGGGTTTTCCTTATAAGATTTTTAATAAGGCACCTAGCAATGCGTATTACTAAATATGTGTACTCTTTTTCCTTCACTAGAATTTTTTCCCCACGTTTTCTCCTAGTAAGGTTTTAATTAGGCACATTATCTTTTAATGAACATCCAAGAGAGAGTGTTATTAATATATTATATTATGGATGTTCATTTAGTGCTCTGTTGTAAATAAGCTTCCTGAAGAAGCTTATCCATATGGGACTTCGCCGTAAATATAGTTATCTATTTAGTACTCTATTGGAAATAAGCCTTCTGAAGAAGCTTATCACTTCGGTACTCGGTTATGGATAAACATTACCCCCGGTAGAAGATTATCCATATCGGGTATAATAAGCTTATCCTTTCGATACTCTGTTATGGATAAACATTATGTCACGCCCCGAACTTGGGGGAGCGAGACCGGCACCCAGTGCCTTACCTATCCTTGCGTACCAACTTGCAATTAAGGGACTCTGAACATATGATGTCATACTTTTGGCCATGAGCCACATTGCAAGACAACAATGAATGTTGACTTAATATGAATATAAAACTTGGCCAACAAGGCCGTCATATTTATTACAACTGATAACCCAACCAAATATACATACAAGGCCTGAAAGCCCAACATACTGCACTAACTGACAAGATATGTCTACAAGCCTCTACTAATGGATATACTGTGATCGAAACGGCTATCCGACCTACTCTTGACATATATACATAAGGCTCTAGACCCGGAAACTCCGAAAGACATGGAGCTTACCGATCAAGCTGAGCTCGGGCAACACTTATTGAAGAAGCCTACTCGTTTGTCTGTCTGACCTGCACGCATGAAATGCAGCGCCCTCAAAAAAGGGACGTCAGTACGAAATAATGTACTGAGTATGTAAGGCAATATACTGAAAGTTGAAACTAAACTGATAATATATTAACGGCAAGTAGCTGGAAGTCAAAGATAATTTGAAGATATGCTTACCTGCTGATATTGACTCAATTCTCTCAATATAGTAAGTAAAATAGTTGTCTGGCCCTATAAGGCTCGGTATACATATATATATTCTGCTCTGCTGTAGTAGGCTCGCTCATAAGCGCTCGGTCATACTAGGCTTTGTATATCGACCAACTGGGCTCGCTCATAAGTGCTCGACCACAGTAGGCTCGATATATATATAACTGCTCTGCCATAGTAGGCTCGTTCATAAGTGCTCGACCATAGTAGGCTCTGTATCTCGACCAACTGGGCTCGCTCATACGCGCTCGGCCACAGTAGGCTCGGTATATAGCTTACCATCTGATCAGAGGTTTCCCAATAGGGGCTGCCCATCGATTATAGCTCGATGGTAATAAAAATACTTTTAATACTATATATATGTAATTTCTCTGTTCTCTTGACTAGAAGAAGGAAATACTCAACTGAATATGAAAATCCCGATAAGGAGAATATTATAACTTACAACACTAGAAAAATATATGCAATTTGCGAGACTAGCAAAATATACGTAAATTTCAGGATATGAATGTAATGACGAGATCATGCCAAATAAAAGAAGAGTTTAGCCTTAACATACCTGGATCGATTCTCTTGAAAATTCCTCTAACACACGTCTTGTGTGACGAACATGTAATAACGGATTGAAGTAGGAAAAAATCCGTATGATATTCTTGAGAACGATTATACCGGACTTCGTTAGAATTTCAAAAACATCACATTTCTGAGATGCTAACGAAATTTCTTTGCTTGACCCTTGAAGTCTTGCATAAATTCACGTTTTTTTCTAAATCTTACTAACGTTCTGTTTTAATGGACTTTGTAGTGATTATCACTTAATGCCTAATATCTTTGGATGGAAAGAATTGTTGAATCGTGGATTTTTGTAGTGCTTGTATATAGGATATAGAAAAGTGAGGTGTTTTTAAATTAACAAGGTATGTTGCCACCTAGATTAACTAGATTAAGAGTCATTTCTTGGAGAAGGGGTGGCTGCCGCGTGGGGGTGGGAGTGGGGTTTTAATCTTATCCAAATATATCCCCAATTAATTAGGTAATGTCCCGTTACCCGGTAATTAATCAATTACCAGCAAAGTTGAGAATTATTCCCACTTGCTTAAAATATTACACACTTTTCACATACCTTATACACCTTACTATTATGGTCATGTTGTACCTCATATGACACTAGTCCATAAATACCGGGTATTTTAGCTCGGGCCATATTTTACCCCAAAATGGCAAACTTGGACAAAATTCATTTTCTTTGACTTGCTCCCCCTTTCACCTTCATGAATTTACCAATCACTTGTGAAATAGCATAATTCTTATAATCTCCAAATAATCTTTTACTTGAACTAATGTCAATTACCTTACGACAAATTTAACGTACAATACCTCATGGTGCAATATCGTCGTAATTTAATACTGCGAAGCGTAACATCATCGTAGTATATTACTGCAGAGCATAACATCGACATAATACTACGGGGCGTAACACATTACCCCCAGTAGAAGATTATTTATACCTGGTACAATGAGCTTATCCTTTCAGTACTCTGTTATGGATAAACATTACTCTCAGTAGAAGATTATCCATATATGATATAGTAGCAGCTTACACAGCAGCTTGTAGTAGCAGCTTACACATCAGCTTCCTTTCTTTTATTTATAGAAGAGATTTCAGTTCATTATGTACATCAATTTGAATTCTAATAAGATATGAGTTTCTCTCTGTACTTGTTTTTACTTTACAGTTTTTATTTTATAACAAGAAATAAAAAATAAAAACACTTCTCAAATAGTCGCAGACTCAGCGTACATACAAAGCTCTATTGTGGGACCCCATTGGGCCTAGTCTATGGGCTTCCTTTATCGTCCCAACTCCCCCAAAAATTTCACAGCAGTCTTTGATCTCTGCAATCACACGCTTCTTCTGAAATGTTAATGTTTAGACAATCCGTACGAGGAATACCAATCTCACTTCACAGAATCATACACTCTTCTTCACGTTCATTTTCAGCTAGAACAAAAACCTATGCTAACAATTACTACCTTCGTAAAAAAAGAAAATGTCCATTTTCACCTTACAAAACCAAGTGGCAAGAAACATTCTTTACTCATCAATTAGCCGTGCAAAAATTAGTAGAATCAACGCATAAATCCCCTAAAAAAACTAATCTTTTATCAGTTCTTATTGATTCTTTTGCTGCTTACAAATGTGAACCAACTCCAAATGCTTACTTTCTCATCCTCAAAACACTTACCAAGAACCCCTCCACATGGGATCAAATTCCTCAAGTTCTTGATCATATTCATAAAGTTGAAAACTTTGAGACACCTGAATACATATTCACTTATTTGATTATGTTTTATGGGTATTCTAACATGACCCCTCTGGCATTTGAGGTGTTTTTTACTATGCCAGCTTTTAGATGCAACCCAAGTGTGAAATCTTTGAATACATTGATTTGGGTTCTTTGTAAGAACAAATATGATTTCAAGATTGTGCTTTTAGTTTTGGTTAAGAGTCAGTTTATGAATATTTGGGTTGAAGAATCAACATTCAAGATTTTGATTAGGGCACTCTGTAGAAATGGAAAGGGAAATAATGCTGTTGATTTGTTGAATTTAATGGTGGATAGTGGGTTTGATCTTGATAGAAAGATTTGTTCTTTGATACTATGTACCATGTGTGAGTATAAAGAGTGTGAGGGGGTTGAGATTTTGGATGTTTTGGATAAAATGAGGGAATTAGGATACAGTCCAAAAAGGGTGGATTTATGTAATGTGATTAGGTTTTATGTGAAAAATCGAAAAGGGATTGATGCTTTGGAGGTGTTAAGTAAGTTGAAGATGAGTGGAATGGTGCCTGATATTGTATGTTACAATTTGGTTTTAAATGGATTGACTTTGGAAGGAGAGTATGAAAGTGCAGATGAAGTGTTTGATGAAATGCTTGTACTAGGTTTAGTTCCTGATATTGTAACTTATAATGTGTATATTAATGGTTTGTGTAAGCAGAATAAAGTTGATGATGCAGTAAGAATGCTTGGTTGTATGGAGGAACTGGGGTGTAAACCTGAAATGAACACTTATTATACTATATTGGAGGCCTTGTGTAGGAGAGGAATGTTGTCCTCTGCAAAAGAAGTTTTTGGGAATATGAAACTAAAGGGTTTGCAACTGAATTCACTGATATATGACATTTTAGTTAACTGCATGATTAGAGAGGGTGAAGTTGAGAAAGCCTGTGATGTGCTAGGTGAAATGGTAGGCAGGGGCTTCGTTCCTCGGTCAATTACATTTGATGGATTAGTGCATCTTCTGTGCCAGAGGGGTTTGTTTTCTGAGGCGATGGAATTGCTTCCGGAAATGGTGGTCAAAAACATCGTTCCTGGAATTAGATCATGGGAAGCATTAGTTCACTGTCTTGCACAAACACCAAATTTTGATGGGTTTATTTAAGTTTCTCAATCGGTCTTTTTTGGTGGGAGGAATAGTGCATGAAGGCAGCGAGAGGAGTAAGCCCTTCCGACATGTCAAGTTTTATACGACTGAAATGGGAGAGTCAGAGTATACTAAGCGAGGAACAAAGAAATGTAGGAAAAGGAAGTTGCTTCCGAGACAAAGGGGACTAAATAAAAACAAAAGTTGTCCATTGAACAAAGAAAATATATGGTGATTGCCTAATTGAATTGATAAGAATCACCTTTGTCTGGGAAAAATCAGATGCAAGAGAAGGCATGCTGTGACTGAAATGGTATGCAACATATGCATTGTACAACAGGATGAAGTTGCTCATGGTTTGGCAACCTTGTCCTACTCCAATCCCCAAATATATTCAATGGATTTCTATGTATATATTTTTCAAAATTTTCTCCACATGTTACTACCCTAGTTTCTTTTAGTGCTTTCAAATCCTTATGTTGTTCTCTTCTATCATTAACCGTTGATCGTGCTCCTTCATTATTTGCACGCAGTTGTAGGAGTATCAATGCTTTGGTTGGGTCAACTTTTTTCTTTTCAATTAAGATTGTTAAATAATATTCTTTTGTTCCAATTTAGGTGAACGTATTTTCTTTTTGGTCTGTTTCAAAAAGAATGAACCCTTTCTAAATCTGGAAATAATTTAATTTAAACTTACAACTCTACCCTTAATGAGAAGGGTTTATAATCACACAAATACTCTGGGTCCCATTTGAACTTGTTTAGGACCACAAATTCCAAAAATCTTCATTTTTTTCTTAAACTTCGTGCCCAATCAAACAGGTTTACATAAATTGGAACGGAGAAAGTAGCTATTTTGATATAATGTTTAGCTAAGGGAAAAAGAAGAAATACAAAGAAAAAACAACAAAAGAACGGTCATTTTACTGTAAAATGGAATGTATCATAGCAAAAAGATTCAACAGTTAATATCCAACTTTTATACACAATTAGTTTCTGGACACGCACATTATTCGTGGACCCCTTATTAAGTACACAAATTTGAAAACTCACATAAATAGTACTCCTTCCGTTTCAATTTATGTGAATCTATTTCTTTTTTGGTCAGTTCCAAAAAGAATGATCAATTTCTAAATTTGGAAACAATTTAGCTTAAACTTTCAATTTTACCCTTAATCAAAAGCTTTTATGACCACACAAATACTCTGGACCCCATTTTGACTTGTTTAGGACCAAAAATTCCAAAATTTTCATTTTTTCTTAAACTCCGTGTCCAATCAAATAAGTTCACATAAATTGAAACGGTGAGAGTATTAAAATTGAGTTTGAGTTATTAAATAAAAAGAAAAAGATGAATTCCTAAAAAATAGTGAAGTCTTATTTTGTTAACACAACAAAGAAAGAAGACACGATGGAATTGTATGACAAGAAAATGAATTTTGAAAGTACATATATACAATTTTTTCACTAATTAATAGAAAAGGTCAAATTGGAATATGCTTTGTATTAATACATGAGGCAAAACTCTTTCTTACACCAAAGACACCTAAAACATACAAATTTGATTTAGCTCCAAGATATTCACCATCAGAGATTATAGAAGTTCAGAAAATTAGGGAATACTCTAAAGAAAATTTTCGCAGTGTTTTAGTGCGGTTACAAGAGTCTTGAATGTATTTAAAGTGATACAAATCAACCCCAAGAACTCAGCGTCTCTTCAATTGCACTCACGTCTAGATTAATTGAACTTAACTTTTTTAATTCATTTATACATTTAAAGAATCTAATAATGATATGTAGTAGACGAAGAAAGTGGAATTAAAGAGCTCATAAAGCTTTAAAATACATAAAGCTTTGGTATGTGGTTTACCACTTAGTACTGCTAGGTGTGTGTGGTTAGTATTTTTTATCATATCAACCAGTTCTGTCTGTCATATAACTATAATTTCAACACGTATCAAGAACTGTCAGGCTATGTTAGAAGAAGGTCATGGAAAGGGCAAGTCCGACGCTAATAAATATAAGAGAGGGGTCAGTCAATTCCAAATAAAGCGAGATTTGATATAACTCACTGAGAAGTTTATTCCTGATGTAACGTACGAAAAAATGCAGTTAATGGGAGTAACGAGAAGGCAAGATATTACGGAAACGGTTATGGATAATCTTACTATTTAAATTTTCTATTTTCCCATATTGTATCCCATCTGAGAAGTTATCTTAAAACTCTCTCTCTATCACTACATTCTGCTCGAGTGAATCAGAAAGTGATTTGGAAAAAGAGCTCTCTTGATCAACCGTTTTTTTTATATTTGACTTATTTTTACTTGCTGTTATTATCAATTCTTGTTAATTATATGAGAGAAAGTGAGTCAAATCGCTTGCTTGTTCCCTAAAAATATAAATTTAATTGATTTGGCCTATAAGACGAATTTTAAATTAAACAGGTTTGAGCATACTGTGCGGCCCAAACAATCGTTCATTTTCTGTAGAATTTTATTGGTTTTGCTTTAGTTCCATCAGATATTGTTCATCTTCACTTATTGAATTTAACTTGAAGGAACATCATGTCTGGAGTTAACCCCGCTAACCAGCAGGTGGAACAAGTTGTGACAGCTAGCAATGCACCACATGCTCCCCCAAACCATACCCCTAAAAGTTCTCCACACCCATCGAGAGAAAACTCGCCAGAAATGTCACGATCAAAAACCCACTATAGGTCGTGATGGTACCCAACATCGCTCTTAGGCAAGTCAACGATGAACCATCTAAATAACTATTCATTTTGTTGCTTTGAAACCATATGTTTTCATTAAATAAAGAATTTGATTCATTTAAAAATCATGAATACATACAATATTAGTAAGATATAAAATAAAAGATGACAATATCAAGCCGAACCATAAACAACTACTAGAGTATCCCAAAATCCGGTATCACAAATGCATGAACATTTACTAAGGAGTACAATAATAATACAACATCTATATGGAATGTAAATGAGACAGGGCATAATAAATAAATATGATGAAGACTCTGTGGGCTGCGACATGTAACATGGAATGCAGCTCACCATAAAGTCCCTTTGGTAGCTGCGGCTACGCGCCAAGATGACCACTAAATGAACCTGCCAGATCCTACATATTTAGTAGAGAGTAAAGCATGAGTACGTAAATCACCGCGTACCTAATAAGTATCTAGCCTAACCCCGGAGAAGGAATGATGAGGGGTCGACATCGACACTTACTAGTGGTCCAATAAAATAATATAATAAATTATAAACAAATATGAAACAAAACAACAACTATGAGGTAAAAACTGTATCTCACATCATTCTTTAACATTTCTGTTAATGATATAAATCTCTCAAATCTCATATGCTATCTTCACGGATCAGAAATATCAAGTGCAATCTCTAACGGATAAGGTATACCATATAAATGATGTCATGAATATTCGGACTCCTAGGGGTATCACGCATGATTATGCCGAGGTCGTACGACCCGATCCAGAGTGGTGTGTACACTGTCGGGGGTCGACCGATGTGAACAAGAGATGCATCTCAATATACCGTCGAGGCGTTCGGCCCGATCCACATGAAAGGAAGAAACTTATCAAATTACAGGTCATGTATTTGCAGCACAAGTACAAGACCGTAAATTAAGTGTGACTAGCATAAAGTAAACATGATTTTTACTGTCCACCAAATATCTCGCAAAACAACTCAAGGTGATAAAGCTCGGCCTAACATATTTCCAGTTAATTTCAATTATATGTTCAAGTAATTAAGCTAGAAAATTGAGTTCAACTAAGTCAAATATTACATTATAAAGTCCTAAGTCTACCCGTACATAAACATGCTTTTAGCTACGTACGGACTCTTGTCACCTCGTGCGTACGTAGAACCGATAACTAATAGCACCTAACAATTTAATACCTAGGGGTAGTTTCCGCTTCACAAGGTTAGACAGGAGGTTTACCTTGCTCCGAAGTTCCATGACAGACTCTAACGCCTCTCTAATACCTCAAACTGATACCCTTCAATTCGAAACTAGTCAAACAACATGAAAACTAGTCAAAATATACTCTAATGCACTTAATTTAACAATTTATAAACATTCCCAACTCTGCTCGAGAAGTCAATAAAGTCAACCCTCGGGCCCACGTGCCTGGGTTTCGAATATTTTTTAAGATAAATATTATCCATAACACCACAAACTCAAATATATAATTTATTCTCAATTTCATATCCAATTCTATGGTCAAAATATGAAAATACCAGATTCTAGATTTTCTCCCAAAATCCCATGATTCTCATAACCTTTTATGTTTAAATCCACATATAATCCATATATTTAACTCACAATATGTAGAAATTCCTTACCTCAAGATTGATGATGAAAATGGCTCCTCCAAATTGCCAAAAAATCTACCAAGCAAGAGAGAAATGAGAAAATCCCGACCTTAAAAGCTCATCATATGCCCAAATGCCCTTCTTCGCGAACGCGGCCTTACTCTCGCGTTTGCGAAGCACAACCAGCTTCCGCTCCTAAATCCTTCTTCGTAATCATGATGAGAGTCCCACGAACGCGATGCCTTACCAGGCCTGATCATCACGAATGTGACTCCATCCTCGTGAATGCGTAGGCCAAGACTCTCACGCCCAGCTTCTCTTACGCGAACGAAAAAAAGCCATCGCGAATGCGGAGCACCACTGCCCAAGCCTTCGCGAACGCGACTGCCTTATCATGAATACGTTGAACAAAAAGGCCTCCGCCCAAATCCTTCTTCGCGAATGCAACTTTCCCTCCGCTTTCGCGAAGAACAAAACCAACACCAGCAAACCAACAAGAATAAATCATCCAAACTTTGTCCGAAACCATCTCGAAATACACCTGAAGCCCCGGACACCCCGTCCAATCACACCAACCAGTCCCAAGACATGAAACGAACATGCTTGAGGCCTCAAATCACACCAAACAACATTCAAACTATGAATCGATGATCGAAATCCTTCCTTTAACTTTCAAACCTTCAAACTTCGACGAACACGTGTGATCCATATCTAAACATTCCGGAATAATGCCAAAGTTTACATACAAGACACAAATCATAATATGACCTATTTTATGGCTTATAATTTCAAACGGACATCAATAACATCAATGTCCACTTCAAATAAAACTTAGGAAATTCTAAAACCTTCAAGATGCCAACTTTTTCCATTAAGCGCCGAAACGCTCCCGGACCATCCGAAACTCAACCTGAACATATGCCTAAGTCCTTGTATTAGAACATTCAAATCCCGATTTTGTGATCGTTTACTCAAAAGGCAAACCTTGGTTAACGCTTCCAACTTAAAGCTTCCAAATTGAGAATTTTCCTTCCGAATCAACTCTACACTTCCCGAAATTCAATTCTGACCATACATACAAGCCATAAAACATGAAGTGAAGGTAATCAAGGCCTCAAACCACTCAACTATGTGCTAGAGCTTAAAACGACTGATCGGGTCATTACATTCTCCCCCACTTAAACATACATTCATCCTCGAACGTTCCAAGAACCGCTCTGGAATTGCCCAAAATTACTGTTTGGCACCACCTGTGCATACCCCTGCCACCACAACCCATGTGAGCACATTTGCTAGAGCAAGACTAATGATCCTTCCTACTACCTGATCGCGGTCTACTCCGCACTACTATTGAGTAGCGAGAGAGGGTCGGAGCAGCTTTTACCCGATTTAGGGTCGGGATCGATTTCCATAGAGAGCTAGAATTTGGAATCGAGTATCTATCTAGTGTAGAGTTGCGTATGTGTTCCAAATTACACTCCTACTCATTTTTGGGGTTTTCTTTTTTACTTCTACTATTATCAAAATACAAATGGTAAATGCAACTAGATTAAGCTAAGAGTTAAACTAAAAAGGGTTGTTCAAATGGTTAAAAAGGCACTAGGGTAATGACTTTCACCTAGGTGGTTAATTGACAGGTAATTGAATCTAAGACACGATTGGCACAATTGGGGAGTATGATATAACTGTTGCACAATATTACCCACTCTACACCTCTCGGCGGTTCAAGTGATTTTGCCCTAATTGACTTTCTCAAGACCAATTGGGTATGCAAATTTGCACAAGCAACTAGGGTTCAAGTCAGTTATTACTCTCTCGAGGTTTAACCCTTTAATTGGGGCTATCAATCTCTTGAGTATGCCCAATTCCTTGTTGGACCAATTTCGGAGACTTAGGCTCTCTTTCTCAAGAAGAGCCCTAGTCAACTAAATACAAACTAGCATTTGCAACCACTAATTCAGCAATTAACTATGAAATTGGCCCAAATATCAAACACCCATAGTTAATCTAGCCCTAAAATACAAGACCCATCAATTTCCCACACTAGGGTTGAGCAAAAACCCTAGCTTATGGGTCTAGCTACTTATAATTAAAGAAGACAAGCAAGAAATAGATGAAGAACAACTCATATTAATTAATCACTAAGGTATATAACAAGATTCAATGATGAAAAGTAGATAAAATTTACCAAAATGGCTAAGAAAGTCGAACCCACGAGTGCAGCTACGTTACAAAACTATCTGGTACCCTAAAAATGGAAAAAGAAGCTATTTATACTAAGCTAAAAAATCTGGACTAAAATACCCCTACGAGGTTAGTGCGGACCGTACAAAATGGAGTGCAGCCGCACTAGGGCTTTGATCTTGAAAATACAGCTCTCTGAGCTCAGGCAATGTGGACCGCACATAATGGACTACTGCAGAAGCTTCTAGTGTGGTCCGCACGGAATGGACTACGGACCGTATTGGCTTGGAACTTCACATCTAGCATCTCTCTGATCCTTGGGTCTGCGGACCACACTAAATTGAGTACGACCGCATTAACTCCAGTGCGGTCGTATTGCATCTTTTCCTGGAAATCAGCTTCTCTGAATCTCCTAGTGCGGACCGCACAGAATGGTGTGCAGCCGCACTGGGCCTGTTTTGCATGAACTTTTCTTGTTTTTGGCACTTGTGCAAGTTCCACTCCTTTTGAGCTGATCTTTGATATCTTGTCACTTTTTTGATCAAACTTGCAATCAAGCACAACTTGTGAGCCTTTTGGGACTATTTTGTTCAAATTCCTAATCAAAACATAAGCAAGAAAGAGTATAAAAGGTATTAAAATCCCTAGTTATCAACTCCCCCAAACATAAGCCTTTGCTTGTCCTCAAGCAAACAAAATAAGACCCACCCCTTAAGAGAAGATCCAAGAAAATTTCAGTTGTCCTAAAGTGACCTCATCTAGCATCAATTGGGACTAACAATTGCCCTCAATACAAATGAATCATTAACAACTTTTACTTTTTTAAACACCATGGAATGAGTGTGACACAAGAGCATCAAGAGTTGACTCAACATATCAGATAACTCTTTCTATTACTTTGGTCATTGTGGAAACCAAACTCACACATCCTTAACTCTCCCTAAGAAAACCTCACCTTTAGAATAGTGGCACTCAAAATGAGGTCAATGGATTCACTCATCTCTCTCTCAAAAAAAGAGTCACAAGTCCGGCTCTAAGTACCATATGCTTGCCCCTTATGTAAGTCACCACTATGTAAGTTTCATTCAACTCAAGATCATATAGGGCTTTTGTGGAGTTATGGTGAAGGCTTTTGGTAGGAAATGTTTGGTCTAAGTAGGTTCCATCTTCCCTTAAACACTTCTTTTGCTTCATTGGCACATATTCACTTGACTCTTTGAGTCATTTTACTTCTTTTTATGGGGTTAGAGAGACACACTGTCACTTTTTCTTATACATTTCAAACCTTTTCTCCCTTTTTTCAACTTTCCACACCTTTCATTCTTTGCTTTTCTTGAATCCCTTTTTATTCTCTTTCATATTGAACATTCTTTTTGTCCTTTTGTTTTTCTTTCTTTTTCATTGTCTTTCCTTTTCTTCATTTTTGTGCCTTTTTACCACTTTTTTGCAATCCTCATTTCTCCCCCAAACTTATACTTTTTCCATATGCTAAGGAAAGATTGGGTGCCAAGAGAGGGTATCTTTTAAAATGGGTATAGGCTTGTATTATGGGTTTTGAAAGAAAAAGGTCTATGGCTCAAAAGGGTTGACTAGGAATTTTATCATTGGTAGGTTATGGAAGTGTTCAAGCTATCATTTGGACCAAGGAGAGTCTATAATCATGTCTCAAGTCAAAATTCACTTAGGATTTCGCCTCAACAAACATTCTGGGCAAGTTCTAGACCAATGGCTCGGGACTTGGACTTGCAATGCAATTACTCACCACACGAGCTATGGGATCACTAAAGACATAGAGTCGGGGGCCCACAATAACCTTAGATAAGATTTGAGCACATAATGATCCCGAAAAACCACTTGATGATTATCGGCCAACACAAGAGTCTCAAGGCCACGACTTTCACCATCCTAAACACAACAATTTGTTTTTGACCGTAAGATCAAAGGCAAATGTGCTAGGCCCAAGTGAAGATTTTCTTGAGGCACCCTTAACAATTAACTACTAAAAACAAAAAGAAAAACGGACTCAAACCCTTAAGAAGGTTGTCACGCCATCCCTCATTGGGAATAGCCACCTGGTTCACACAATACTCCACCTTTGGAAAGAACTGTGGCATTAAGAAAACCAAAGGCTTATTGCAAACTTTCAAAACAAGAAGTTGCAAATCACAAATAAGAAGCTATGGAAAGAAAAATTGGGGAAAGTAAAATGAATATATACAAGAGGGGATTTGTCGAATATACAATAGATGGGATGAATATGTACAATGTAACAAAACTTTATATACAGACCCAAAGTAAACTAAAAGTACGAGAAATGTAAAGAAATGTTAAAATTATATACAAACCAAAGATGAAAAATAAAAAAAGCATAAAATGTATCAAATATATACAATCATCCGAATGAATCCATCAAAAGTAGGCCTACCCCCTCAAATAAAAGTTTGCATTATCCCCAATGCCAACTAAACTAAATAAAGCACCAAAAAGAGAAAGGGAAAAAGGATATAGAAACTCCCTATGGCCTGTCTGCCTGCATGGGCTTCTGAGTGGCCCCTGGGTCCTCACTGTGCTCGGGAACCTCAGACTGGTTCCCTGCTACTGTGCTGCTGGGACCTGGGCCTGGACAGGCACCTGAGGTGCATCCTGTGGCTGACTGGAGGAGGCCTCCGGTGGGTCTGCCAACTGGATGACTGAATCGTCCGCTCTGGGAATCATCCTCTTTCTCTTTGGAGGCCTCTGTGACTGCTCTGGCTGGGGATGAGCTACTGACATAGGCTCATTGAGCAATACGTCCAAAGGCAGCTGGTCTGCCTTCAACTGGTCAACATCAACCCTCAGTGCCTTCACGGACTCCTTGGAAGCCCGCATCTTCCTCAATTTCTTGTGCTCCCTAGCAAGCTCCTTGAGAGACTGGCTGTGCGAAGCAATTGCCTTTGGGAGCACCATCTGAGTGTCGAGGATTTTCTTCTGTTTATCTAAAATCTCCTTGAGAGCATCCTCTATCGACTAGGGAACTTGTGGGGGTGGAGGTGCCGACTGAGCCTCTACCGTGGTAGTGAGAGTGGACAACATGGATGACGTAGTCTGCATCCAGTTGTTTATACTAAGAAGTGCCTGGCTCAGTCGGTGGGTAGTAATAGGATGTGCACGGGAGGATGGAATCTCCGGGTCCGCTGAGGTGGATGGACCAAGAGGGATAGCAGTGGAAGTAGAGGCAGGCTCAGCAGGAGTCACTACCATAACTAGCTCTTCAGATTGGCTAGTTGGATCAGTAACTGTACGCTTGAAATTCTTGCTCTTGAGGTTATCATCCCCCTGCATGCTATACCAGGAAAAAAGGGGCCTTTACTTTGACTTTGATGTCGAAGGGACTCTTTTCCACTTTCAGATCCCGGAAGTACATAGTGAGAAAACTGGAGAACGAGTAGTTTCTGTCATGCTCAGCACCTACAATTGTAATAATTCTTGACATCACATTCCCTACATTTATTGGGTACCCCACCATGATCGACGCCACCAAAACTGCCTGGTGAAGAGGTAGGGAGTTGCCATGTGTCGTGGGGTCCAACCTGCTATATACAAATGTCTCCCACCCCCGTGCCTCGAAATTCAGACTATGTCTCAGAATCTTGACGCTCGCAATCAACCAGTCAGGGGTGGTACCCGGGATTGCCAGGTATTGTGCTAGCTAGGAATGGATCTCCTTGCCTATTTCCATATTTGCCATATATAGGGTCTCATCCTCCTCAATGAAGCCAAGGTAATCGTTTATTGTCTTCCTGTCAAACAACACTTTCAGGTTTCGAACCTTAGTCACCTTGGAGCCCTTTTTGATGTGGGCAACGTTGGTGTAGAATTCCTTGACCAAGTGTTCATTAGCATCCACAGACTCATCTAGAAAATGTGCCCAGTCTACTCTTGTTCTAAACTGCCTCCTCATATTGGGGTTGTGAGGTAGTAAGTCCCTATCCACAAAACTCCTCTCTGGGATTAACTTCCTCACCGGCCACCATTCCCGGAATTTATGGTATGCAACTTCGCTGATGAACCGGTCTTGCCACGCCTCCGGTTTCCTAGTTCTAGCTACCCCGCCAACCTGAGGTTCACCACCTTCTCCAACTACTTGTTCTCCTCCTACTTCCTCCTTATCTCCTACTGCACCTTCTTCGGATAATGAAGCTATGGTAGAGGTGGAGTATTCATCCCCACCGCCTTCAGCTAAGCCCTTTGACGACCCAGAAGATACATTCACTGACTCTTAGGCAGTGGGGGATGCTGGAGGTATGTCTCTTGGTCTGTTCCTCTCTGGCCAGTCAGGGATGTATTCTGGTATTGAGTTTGAAGATATCTCCCGGGAGGGCTCGTACTCACTCCCCGACATGTCAATGGCCCTATCAGCTGCTTTGATCATCTTTCTCATGTTTTTGATGTTTTGCCTAGCTTGGGGAGTGAGTTTAACCATTTTCTGTTTCCCTCCCTGGGAGGATCCTCCTCTGCCCGGTTGTTTAGATCCTTTACCTCGTTGTTTCACCATTGTCTGCAAACACAATCCAAATGAACTTGTTAGTATCAGTTGTAGCAGTTAAGAACAGAGTTGCAGAATCAGAAAAGAAAAATTGCAAACAGGTTGCAGGAGTCACCCAGTGCGGACCACACAAAATGGTGTGCGGCCGCATAGGGGTCAATGCGGACCGCACAAAATGGCCATGCGGTCCGCATAGAGGTGGGGTTCAGACTACCCACTCTCTGTATCCCGGCAGTGCGGACCGCATAAAATGTAGTGCGGCCGCACAAGGTGTAGTGCGTCCGCACAAGGGGCAATGTGGTCCGCACAAAATATAGTGTGGCCGCATTCCCTGAGATTCAACTTTCAGAATAATAAGCAGTGCGGTCCGCACAAAATGGTACTGCGGACCGCACAGGGGCACCGTGGACCGTACAAAAACGACCGCGATCCGCACTGAGTGCCCAGCTGTGGCACTAAATTAGTGTTCATGGATTTTTGATTTTAAGCTTAATTAACACCCAAGTCTTGTCCCTAAGAGTTTGCCCAGTATATGTAACTAACTATGTCTATATTAATCCAAAGGGTAACTACCTTAATCTATTCTACAAAAGAAAATATGGGAAGAAGAGAAAGGAATGTAAGAAAAACACAAATTAAAAGAAATTAATAAAAAGAACAAGTAAAAGGAATGTAATGGTACCAGATATGAGATGAAATGAAGAATAACGAGTCCAAACAATTAGTTACAAGCAAGGGAAGTGATGAACAGTGTCTTAAAGCTTCTGAGATCCAAAGGTTCGAAAAGGGTAAAAGGAGGGCCTCAGGCCCTATTTATAGAAAAGGACCTGGGGCCCAGTCTCACCAACCATTGCGGACTACACAAAATGGACCGCAGTCCGCACTGCACAACTATTTTCAAGCTTGAGGAGGCAACACACTACGATCCACACAAAATGGACTGCGACCGTAGTGGTCCACTGCGGACCGCACAAAATGTAGTGCGGCCACAGTGGCAAACTTCAGAGAGGTCTATATTTCACCCACCAGTGCGGTCTACGCTAAATGTAGTGCGGCCGCATTAACAAATTCAGAGACCTGGCACTTTTTTCCACTAAGTCATGCACTGCATCAACACAACCCTGTAACATCTCACAACCAGTTAGCCCAAAAATCAATCCTATACTACAAAGAAAATAAAAAAACAAGAAGAAAAACACATGGGTTGCCTCCCAAGAAGCGCCTGATTTAACGTCGCGGCACGACGCAAGTTACCATCACATCATTTGAAATGAAGAAGTGCCACCACGTGGCTGTCATCAATTTTTCCAAGATAATACTTTACCCGGTGCCCACTAACTCTAAAGACCTCTCAATTTTTGTTTTTCAACAAAGCAACAAAAGGGGTCACCGAAACCACTTCAAACGGTCCACTCCATTTTAATTTAAGCTTACCCGGAAACAGACGTAACCGAGAATTGAACAAGAGAACCAAATCACCTACTTTAAACTCCTTTCCACGAGCATATTTATCATGAAGGTACTTCATCTTATCCTTGTATAAGGACAAACTGGAGTAGGCATGGAATCGGAATTCATCAAGTTCATTAAGCTGCTCCACACAAAGATTGGCTACAACATCCCACTCAAGATTTAGCTTCCTCAAAGCTCACATGGCCTTGTGCTCCAACTCAACCGGTAGATGGCAAGCTTTCCTATGTGAGCACGTGATTTTTGCCCTATATGTATTACTCCAACAAATTCAAAACAAAATAATTTCTTTCAGTGTTTGCAATTTTGATTGGATTTCGTGGCATTTTCTGTTAATTATTTGCATTTGTCTGTGCACGTTTGTTTTATTTAATTAATTAAAATTACAAAAAATATGTTGCATTTGCATTTAGGATTTAATTTTACATTTTTAGGATTAATTGACAAATTATTTTATAAAAATAGGAAAAACAATCATAAAAATAGTTTATTTTGCACTTTTAATTTTTATTTTGAATTTTGGTAGTTTTTCCTTTAATTTGGTTTTTAATTATTTGTAGTAACAATTATTAGGGTTAATTAATTTAATTTGGTAGGATAATTTGGTTTAGGATTTAATTTAGGTTTTAATTTTAATTTTGGAAAAAAAGAAAAAGAATTTTTAAAGAAAAATGAATTGGAAAAAAGAAGGAAATAATGAAAAGGAAAATCTGGGCTAAAACCCATTTAATTGTCCCTAGCCCAAAAGAATTGCCCCAGTACCCGGCCCAAATCCACGCCTCACCCGGTCCAAATTCCCCAGTACCATACGACATCGTTTTCTGGAGTCCAATCTCAGTCGTTGATCCCATATGATCAGACAGATGGGAACTGAGCCCTTACTTGATATATATATGTCCTAACTCCCCTACCCCCCTTCATTTCATCGTTCCAAACACCCCTATCAGAGAACCCAAGCCTAACCCTAACGGAGCCGCCCCCTTTTCCACCACCATCCACCGGCGGCGCCACCTCTAACCACTCCCAAAATAACACCCCATGACCCCCTCACTCCCCTCTTACTAAATCCTGGACCAATTTCCTTCAAATCTACCCGAAGCTCCGCGAATCTTGAATCTGAGGTCAACCCCAAAAGTTCAAAATCATTTTTCTGTCAATCCTGGTAGCATGCATGTTCGGGAGGTGCTGTTCTATCAAGCTTTAAGGTTCGGACTAGGCGAAACAGATGTCGCTCAGTTGTTCTTGACAAAGAATAAAGGATCGACATAAGTTTGGCCTAGTTCTTTGTGCCTGTCCAATTTCGAGTCGGATTGGTGAGTTTCTATCCCTCTGCGTGACCAATTGTGTTTTAGTTCACCTTTTCGTCCCTCTTCTTTTCTTCTCCTTTTCTCTATTTGAAGACTTGACGTATCTTCCGATGTTTTGAGTTATTTTCTGTTCCCTCTATTTTTTGTTCAAGTCCTTTTAAAAAATGTGTGTGCTCTTGATTTGTTGGGTTTTATTAAGGTTATAGTCAAGCCTCTGATTTTCTGCCGTTTTATGTTAGCCTCATTAGTTTAGTTTAATTAGTTTATTCTGGTATATTAATTGGGTTAGTTAATGCCTTGTTTGTTTGTGCTGGCTAATCAATCAACCAGTTTAGTTTTAAGAAATCGTCTGTGTGTTATTTTTGTTGTTACCAATTTAGTTGGGTTTATTTATCTATTTGGGCTTTGGGTCTGACCCATCTATAAAAGAAGGGCAGCCCGTTCACTTGGATAAACCGCCGGGTCAATTCGACCCATGACTCATTTGGGGTTCAAGGTAATTGTTTAGGGTGAGAAGGGTAATATGGGTAGTATAGGTAGGGGAATCTTATATAACTGAACTAGGAAGCTTCTAGGAAGCTGGGGAGGGGACTGCTTTGCAAAAACTGAATTAAAACTAAGGGTGTCTAAGCTAAAATGGAAACTAAAAAGGACTGAATGGAAAAAAACGTATCTCCTTGGGTCTGCCCTATTTGCTTGCTTATAAAGGCAGCTATTCCTTGTTATTCAAGGAAGAATTAGAGGGATTAGAGAGCTGAAACTCAGAAAAGGCAAAACAACTGAAAATTAGAGTAAAATTACCGTTTCATTGAAATTCACTCTGTAACTCCTTCAGTTTTCAAATCTTGAAAAGAGTTTCTGATTGATGTAGTCTTAAAATGGACTGAGATTGGATGTTTGAGGTTTAATTTTGAAGTTGTTTTGGGTATTGTTCGAGTGGGACTGTTTTCTATTTATTTTCAAGTTCATCTTGGGTTGAGCTGGTGTTGCTGGTATTGGCCTGCTACTGCTCTTTTACTGATTCTCCATTTTTCTGCTTTTATTTTTGAATTCCAGGTACAAATTCTGAACCCTTCACGATGTAAGGCTTGATTCAAGGATGAAATGGAAGCACCATCGTGCTTTAATTCTTTGTTTGATGTTTATATTCCTTCATTCATTCATAGTATAGTCCTAGTTAAATTCCCTTTAAGTAATCGAATTCTCATGCTATAATTAGTTGTGAACTGTGGAGACTATGACATATTTGGATCTGGCTGTTTATTTAGCTGTAATCGAATGTAAGGATTGTTTATTTCTTGTAATTATCTGTATGTAGAAGTTATTGGGAAACTGTTAGGTTCCCTTACTGTCAGCGTGTGTAAGCCTGAAATTCATATAGCAATTGGGTCGAACCTTAACAATTGTGCTATGTTGTTCACAAAGTATGGAAATCATCAGTGGTTTGATTCATAAGGGTATTGTTTCCGGTCAAGTGTCTTCAAGGTTGCTTCATGTTTAAATGTTAGTTTAGGTTTAAAAGTTGAAATATTATGTGAGCATGAAAGTGATTAATGTGTGTTTGGTACAAGTATTAACCCTGTGGTGAATGGATACTTCAGTAGTCAGTTTCCATAGCTTCAGTTTTGTGGTCATTCGATTCGAGTATGGAAATCTGCCAATTTTTAAAGTTCAGTCATTCATGTGTTTTTATGGTTTGAAAACTTTCCTCATGCGGTTGTTTGGACTCGATCCTCTGATCTCTCCCTCATTCGACTTGGGCATGCTATTGTTCGAATTGGGCTCGCCTCAAGCCCAATATCAATTCCGGCCTGGCATGCTAAGGCCTGACTGTCTTCAGCTATTGGGGGTCTCTATCTTGTACGCATTTTATAGGGATTGGGCTCCTTTGGGTTTATGAATTGAAATAGTAACTGGTCCACTAATGATTAAATATAGTAGGCTTTGGACTTATCTAAAAATAGATATTAGGATTTCAATAAGGTGTTTTAGATTACTGTTAGTTTTTTCATTTCTTTAATCAAATTCAAGTAAATCGAGGCGCGCCATTTAGTGAATTTTCCATGGCCCTCGCAAAGTTGCAACGCGAAACTGCTTTAGGCGTGTTAGTTTAATAATATTATTTTCCTAAACTCGGGTGCGCATTTCATGTGACCCAAATCCAAATCCTAAACGTTGAGTAAGATGTGTTCCGGATTGCGGGTGCATTTCATGTGGCGCAATCCAAAGGCACGTTTTAAACGACGTTCAATCTTCTTTAAAAATCAGTTAAAAACGGTTAAAAGGTTAAAATTGCACATAGGTTCAAAATGTTCTAAAATCAGATTATTAAGCCAAATATAACAGTTGAGCGACCGTGCTATAACCACGGAACTCGGGAATGCCTAACACCTTCTCTCGGGTTAACAGAATTCCTTACTCGGATTTTTAGTTCGCGGACTGTTAAACAGAGTCATATTTTCCTCGATTCGGGATTCAACCGGTGACTTGGGACACTATAAATCTCCCAAGTGGCGACTCTGAATCTTTATAATAAATCCCGTTTCGATTATCCTTTAATTGGAAAAACTTCCTTTATACCCCTTCAGGGGGTGTAAAGGAAAAAATGAGGTGTGACAGCTCTGGCGACTTTGCTGGGGACCAAACCCAGAATCTCTGGTTCAGGGTTCAATAATTCGAGCTTAGAATAATTGTTATAGTTGTCTTTACCCATTATCTGATTTTGTTACCTGATTTGAGCCTAATGTGCTAATTAATTGCTTTTACCGCTTTGATATTGGTGAATTGTGTATAAATTGTTACGAATCCCTCCTCTCTCTGAGTCTTCTAAATAATTTGAGAAGGGTGCACTTCATGTAGCTTCTCTTCTATTAGAGTCATATTCCAAATTTAGAACGAGGTTCGGACAAGTTGCAAAGCCGACGAAGCTTCTGTATTCCCGGTACGCTGCCTCCCCCGGCTTGAGCTGTCCGCTCGGGTAAGCCAGGTCTAGAACAATAAACCCAGGTTTTAAATCTAGTATAACAAGACCTCATGGCGGATCCCTAGTAGGAACATTTGTTGCATCATGTGCATCTGACTTTGGAGACTCAACACAGGGGTTGGGTCTGTCTAGGACAGGTGCACCCAAAACAAAAAGACCATCCTGATGCATCCTACTTGCTAGTTGTGCATTTATTTGCTTCGGACTGGTATGCTGACCGGCTTATGAATATTAGAAAGAGAAATAACAGTATGAGGGTTAAAGAGAGTTAATCGCCTGTTCTGAAAAAGAAACCAATGTCCAAATAGTGCCGAAACTCTGTCGAATTTTTGAGAACATAAAAAGGGAAGAAAAAAAAGGTTTTGTTTTCAAAATAGTTTGTTTTATTTACCAATGAAATGAAAAAGAAAAGAAGAAAAAGTTGTTGTTTTCAAAAAATAGTTTTCTTTGCCAATGAAATAAAAAAAAAGTCTTGCTTTCAAAAACTTGTTTGTTTTGCTTGCCCGAACTACGCCAGTTTGATTCTCATAGGGTGTGAGATACGTAGGCAACCCCCATCGGGTCCAACTTCCTTTTGCGAAAGTAGCCAGGAAAATTTTTACTTTAATTTGAAAATAATTAGGGTGATGCCATTCTTGTCAGAAATAGCCGAATGTCGCTAAAAGGGCGTCGGAAGGCTGTTTTTGCAAGAACAGCCACTTTTGTCACTGTTAAAGGTTTTGGCTGGTTAGCTGACACAACCTTAAAATCTTCGTTTTTGAAGTGCTGAAAGGCCTTGTTGGCAAGGCCGGATGTTTTGTGGAAATTTTGAAAACGGTATTTTCTCTTAAGTCGAGATGAGTCATAGTTTTCTTTTGATTAAAATCACCTTAATAAATGTGCAGGATGAGCACAAATCAAAATGAACCTTTCTCAGTTCGTGAAGAGATCCCTTTGGAGCTACATATGTGGTGGCATGATTTGGGAGACGACAACAGAAAAGTTGTGACAAAAGCACTGGGCAGTCTTATTGGGCTTTTGAAGGTCAAGCCCAGAAAAGACGTGATTGAGGCCTTGATACCGTTTTGGGACCCAGCACATAATATGTTCCACTTTGCAAATTTCAAGTTAACTCCTACGCTAGAAGAGATAGCAGGCTATGCCGGTTTCGAAGGGAATCTCAGAAGTCAATACCCGGTAGCACCAAAAACAGTGACCCCCCACAAACTTTTAGACTTGTTAAGCATCAGTCGGGATGTCCGAGATGGAAATTTGGCCAAAGGATTTTGTACCTTCTACTTTCTGTACCGACGATACGGGAATCCATGTGGCTTCGAAACACCAGATACTAGTCTTACTCATGCTGGGAATCAAGACAAGTGGGAAGCTCGGAGAGGATTAGCTTTCATAGTGGCGTTCCTGGGTATTTTGGTTTGCCCGAGAAAAGATGGGAACATAGAGATAGGGTTAGTAGGGATAGCTGACTTTATGGTGAAAAAGGCAAATGGGACTATAGTGCCGTTGATCTTGGCAGAAATTTACCGAGCTCTTACTCGTTGTCGAGAAGGAGCAAAGTTCTTTGAAGGGTGCAATATGCTGTTACAAATATGGATGGAGGAACATGTTTGCCACCGTCCCGGATACTTGAATTGCGGTATGATTGGCCTTGAGTGCATTGAAAAACATGAAAAGCGAGTAGAGGGTTATGAGTTTCTAGATGGTATAGAAGCATGGCATGCTCATTTGAGATCTTTGACCGCAAATAAGATCGAATGAACATTCATATGGCTCTCGATCAACGAAGTAATCTATATGTCGGCTGAGGTGTGTTTTTTGCTGTTGATGGGTCTGTAGAGTATCTAGCCTTATGCTCCGCACAGAGTCTTGCGTCAGTTGGGCCGATACCAGACCATCCCACACAATGAAGATTTGAGTCAGCAAGTCATTGAGTTAGATCCAAAGGCTGCCTTCCCAGAAGAAAAAGTGCATCGGGTTTGGCATCAGTGTAGATTCTTAGGGCCTAACACGCAAGTACGAGACCTATACAGAGGCGAGGTGGAGCCCAGTTATATTGCTTGGTATGGAAAAAGACCACGAGTTCAACATGAGCCTGACAGGCCCGCAAAGAGACCCCATGTCTAGCAATTCACCGACGGAGCTCAGGTACAATGGGATTGGCTGACCAAAGAAAACGAGTACAGGGCTACCATAAGCAAGTTGGAAAAGCAATTCAGAGAACTTCAATTCGAGAATAGCTTGCAAGTGGCAGCGAACGAAGGAATAAAGAAAAAGCTAGCCAAAGAAAATGAGGCCCTTCGAGCTCAAATTCAGAAATTGAAAGTAGCGGCAGAAAATCCAGCCCGAAGTGACAGAGATGAAAAGCTCATAACTAACCTGAGGCAGAAAGTGAGTGACTATAGTTTCTATTTGAACAAAGCAGAAAGTGAACTAGCCAAGGCTCAAAAACAATTGGCTAAAAACGCAGATGAATGGGTACGCCTGGTTAAGCAGTTGAGAGAAAGGTACGATTATGAGGTCGTAGGGTTGAAGAAAAGGGTCATCGCCACGGAAAACAAAATGATCAAGAAGGCAAAAGACTTCAAGGTTGAAAGGGAACACTGTTATACGGCATTGGCACAGTTAGAAATAGACTTACAACAACTTCAGAAACAAAATTATCCAGCTGAGCAAACTTTGGAGGCCAGGGCCCAGCAGATTGGGCGTTTGTTACAAGAAAAGGGCATCATAAGAGAGAGAATTAGAAACATCGCTGACTACATCATTTTGAAGTGCCACATCTGTGAGGATATGACTCGCACTACATTCTTTGCAGCGGTGATGACCTTTGTTAAACAAATAATGAATGACTTGGACCGACTTCAAAGGGATCTTGCACATAGGCCCGTGGCGAGATCGAATGACGTCCCGCGGGCACCAGGAGCATTGATGTATTCATGATTTGTACGTTGGAGTCTGCATTTCCCTTTTTGTTAAGCGTCTGTCAGTCATGTTGAGTTTTCTTTCTGCTAGAGTCCGTCAAATTGCTTTCGAGTCTGTATTTTCTTTTGTTGGAATATAATGTATATTTTTGGAGTCTGTATTTCATCTTTGCATCGAAATTTGTTAGTCTTTTGGAATTTGTTAGTTTTGAGTTTGTAAATTTGTTGTTTTATTTTTACTGAAAATCCCAAAAATATTTTATTTCGCACTTATCTACAAGAACTACGCTTGGTCTGATTCATGCGGGGTCATGATACGTAGGCAATCTCCATAGGATTCGAACGCAACCAAATAAAAAAGAGAGAGAGAGAGAGAGAGGAAAAGAGGGAAAGAAAATAAGAGGAAAAACAATAGGAAAGAGCGGAAAAACAAGAAAGAAAAAGAGAAAATAAGAGAGAGTAAAAACAAAGAGAGAAGAGAGTCTAGAATGAGAGGAAAGGAAAGAAAAGAAAAGAAAAGAAAAGGGGATGTTTGCAATTAAAAGATAGAAAAGGTCGGGATGACGCATGCAACCGATCAAATACATAATAGAGACGGTTAACTGTTTAGGTGCATTCACGCCCAATGTGTGGTTACCAATCCATTAAAGCCTAATCGCTAACAAGGTTGTTTGTTTGATGTATTAAGTCCAAGCAGGTGGTTAGTTGACTGGCATTCTGGCAACTCACTCCTACAACACCCGATCGAAAGACAGGCTCAATATGGTCGACCAAGAACCGGAAACAAGTATCGTCGACCCATCAAAAGAGGTAGAAGAAATGGACGTTAATGCAATGAGGGAAGAAATGTATAAGCTGAAACAGCAGATGGCTGAAATGTACCAAGCTTAGGCGAAGGGGCATCCACCACCGGTTTATCCCGCCAATCCTGCTTATATCCCACTATCAGTCCAGCCTCCGGAGCCTCCCACTGTGAACTCATCTCTAGCCTTTCCCCTCTACCAACAATGTCATGGAGCCACTTCCCATACTTCTCAAGCTACACCACCCAAACAAGTCTCATACCCTCCTCCACCAATTACACCTGTTTTTGTGGCACCTCTACCTGCTATATTACACCGATCTTCCAGTGAACCCCTGTTCCAAACTCACGACAACCAGTACTATCCCCCTGAACCCACCTTCAAAGTTCCAGAACCATATCCTTACACTCCTCATCTTGATATCCCGGCAGAGACCGAGAAACCGCCCAAAAATCCTGAGCATGAAGAGATGATCAGAAAGGTCAAAAGCTTAGAGCAATCGTTACTAGATATGAGGGGGCTGGGAGGTCAAGTGAGTGTAGCCTATAAAGACTTATGTTTGTTCCCAGATGTTCAGTTGCCAGCAGGGTTCAAAATGCCCAACTTTGACCTGTACGATGGGCATAGTGACCCAATAGCACACTTAAGAGGATTTTGTAGCAAAATGAGAGGAGCAGGTGGAAGAGATGAATTGCTGATGGCGTATTTCAGCCAAATTTTGAGTGGGTCGGTGCTAGAATGGTACACCAGACAAGATCATAGCAGGTGGTACACATGGGATGATTTGGCCCAAGCCTTCGCCTGTCAATTTCAGTATAATCTCGAAATCATCCCAGATTGTCTGTCGTTGACAAAACTTGAGAAGAAGCCCGGTGAAAGCTTCAGGGAATATGGATTCCGTTGGAGAGAGCAAGAGGCGAGGGTTGACCCTCCGATGAAAGAAAGCGAGATGGTTGATTATTTCTTGCAGGCTTTGGAGCCCACTTCTTTTGGTCATTTGGTGTCAGCAGTGGGCAAGTCCTTTAATGAAGTTGTGAAAATGGGAGGCATGGTTGAGGAGGGACTCAAGTCCAATAAGATCATGAGTTATTCAGCAATCAAAGCAACCACTCAGGCCATTCAAAACAGTACTGGGGGTGTGCTCGGAAAGAAGAAGAAATAGGATGTTGCAACGATCGAGTCGACAGCTTGGGGTGGATCCAGTAACCTTCCACCGTTCTACAACCAGCCTCGACCCTATCCCCAAACATACCCCCACACTCCATATAGCCCACCACAACACTACTACCCACTGCCAGATCCCTATTTTTCTATCCATCACGCAAAAACCTATACCCAACCCCCCGCTCACGCACAATGGTGTGCGCCATCTCCACAGAGTCCCTACCAAGCTCCACAAAATACCCATCCACCCCCAAAAGCCTACAGAAATCCTCCTAGAATAGGTTTTCGGCCCAATCAAGCTTTTAAGAATGAGAGGCTGCAGAAGCAGAAGACTTTCTCCATTGGGAAAATCATATACCAGCCTATTCCACAGACTGAGATAGTTGGGTATGTTGAACCCGATCGAGGCCAAAATGCCGAATCCCCTTCCCAGAAATATTGATCGCTCGGTGAGTTGTGAGTATTGTTTAGTGGTCTCGGGCCATGACATAGAGAAATGCTGGAAACTGAAAACAGCTGTACAAGAGCTCATCGATACTCATCGGATCGAGGTTCAGGCCCCAGAAGCACCAAATATCAACCAAAATCCGCTGCCAGCTCACCATGAGACCCATATGATTGAGTTGATACACAAGGGAGGGGAGGCTAAGAAACCCTCGTAGACGGTGATGATGATCCGCTCTAGTGAAACTAGTTCAAAGGAAAAGGTAACCATCGGGAAATCAGTGGTCCAGTTGAAAGGGGTAGACAATAAGCCAGTTGTGGTAGCCGGGAAAGGGTCGTCAAGCGCTGTCACAGTGAAACCAGAAAAAGCTAAAGTGGTGGTACCTGGGGTTACAAGTAACCTGTTATGGTCGTGAAGGCTACTCGCACACAGCCTGTTATTATAAAACTAATAACTCAGCTTCCAGTGATCAACAACAAGGCGGTCACATGGAATTATGAACGAATGACAGTAACTTACCAGGGGAAAGAGGTTAAAGAAGAAGTGTGTGAGACTCATGGTTTGACTCGATCGGGGAAATGCTTTGCCCCCGAAGAGTTGAGTAAAGCTAAGACCTCAAAAGATAATCCAGAGTTGGTGAAGAAAGCAGTGACTGAGGAAGAAGCAGAAGAATTTCTGAGAAAGATGAAAGCGCAAGACTATTCCATTGTGGAACATATAAGGAAGACACCAACTCAGATTTCGCTCTTGTCATTATTGATCCATTCAGACGAACACCGTCGTGCTTTGATGAAGATCTTGAACGAGGCTCACGTTCCAGACAAAATCTCAGTAAACCACTTGGAAAAGATAGCTAACAAGATATTTGAGGTAAACTGAGTCACTTTTTCGATGATGAGTTGCCCGTGGAGGGTACTGAGCACAATAGAGCCCTCTATCTGACGGTGAAATGCGAAGACTCCGTGGTTACTCGAGTATTGGTTGACAACGGGTCTAGCACGAACATCTGTCCTCTCTCCACATTGAACAAGCTGGAAGTGAAGGCTAAAAAAATTCACAAGAACAATATTTGTGTTCGGGGATTCAACGGTGGAGGGAAAGATTCAGTTGGGGACATAGTGCTTGAGCTCACAATAGGGCCAGTTGAATTTACTATGGAATTCCAGGTGCTCGATGTGGCTGTTTCGTACAATCTGCTGTTGGGATGACCCTGTATCCATGAGGCCAAAGCAATCCCGTCTACTCTACATCAAGTGGTCAAGTTTGAATGGGATCGACAAGAAATTGTTGTACACGGCGAAGATAATTTGTGTGTGCCCAATGGTGCCATCGTTCCGTTCATAGAGGTTGACAATGACAAGGGACCATGGGTTTATCAGGTTTCCGATACAGTATCGGTAGAGAAAATTCCGGAAGGAAAGTGCGTGCCAACTCCAAAGATGGTTGCGACATTAGTTATGGTGGTTGTTTAAATGTTGAAAAATGGTTTTGTACCGGGCAAGGGTTTGGGTGCGTCTCTGCAAGGTATTGTGCAGCCAGTTTCTCTTCCAAAGAATCTGGATACTTTTGGTTTGGAGTTCAAGCCTACCATTGCAGACGTGAGAAGAGCTAGAAAAATGAAACAGAAAGCATGGGCATTGCCAAAGCCAATCCCGCGTCTGTCTAGGTCATTCGTTAGGCCGGGTATCAGAAAGCAACTGTTGTCAAAGGTCCCTGGACCACTGATTGGTGCCGATGGGGACTTGGAGAAGGGGTTCGAAAGGTTATTCGCCTAGGTCAATATGGTTCAGGCTGGGGAAGGGTCCAGCAAGGCAGATGTGCAATTTGTGGGACCACGTGCAAAAGTCAACAACTGGGAAACTACTCCTCTTCCTATCCGAAGGGAGTCATGGTAGTGGGTTTTGATTTTCTTTAGTTGTCTGGATTATTCCAGGGTTTGTAATTCAGATATTATGTTCCATCCAGTTGGATGTATTAAAACCCTATTATCTTTATATTCAATAAAATGCAATTGTTCCTTTTCCTTCATTTCTTCTAATTTTATTTTTGTTTTCTTCTTTTATACAGTTCTTTTTATGCTGATATCAATGACATGACATGCATGAGGAATCTTCGGACCAGTTTTAAAAGCCAATCTAACTTTGAAATAATAATACAAGAAATTGAGTGCGATGATGAGTTGGAATTTGAGGATGATGAAGCCTATGAAGAAATTAGTAAGGAACTAAGTCATTTTGAGGAAAAGCCCAAACCTAATTTGAATGACACAGAAGCAGTTAATCTAGGGGACCAAGAAAATGTCCGTGAAACTAAAATAAGTGTCCATCTGGAACCTCAACTCAGGGAGGAGATAATCAAAGCACTGTTCGAATACAAAGACATTTTTGCATGGTCCTATGACGACATGCCGGGTCTAAGCACTGATTTAGTGGTTCACAAGTTGCCCACTGACCCGACATTCCCTCCTGTCAAACAGAAGCTGAGAAAGTTCAAAACGGATATGAGCGTAAAGATCAAAGAAGAGGTCACCAAGCAGTTCGATGCGAAAGTTATTCGGGTCACGCGGTATTCCACCTGGTTAGCCAATATTGTGCCTGTGCCAAAGAAGGATGGAAAGACCAGGGTGTACGTTGATTATCGGGATCTCAACAAAGTAAGTCCGAAGGATAATTTTCCCCTGCCAAACATCCATATCTTGATTGATAATTGTGCCAAACATGAGATTGGCTCTTTTGTGGATTGCTATGCGGGTTATCATCAGATCTTAATGGACGATGAAGATGCAGAAAAGATGACATTCATCATGCTGTGGGGAACCTAAGGCTATCGGGTCATGCCATTTGGCTTGAAAAATGCCGGTGCAACCTACATGAGGGAAATGACAACAATATTCCATGATATGATACACCAGGAAATTGAGGTGTACGTGGATAATGTGATCGTGAAGTCTTGAAAGTAGTCTGACCATGTCAGGGATCTGAAGAAGTTCTTCCGAAGGCTTCACAGGTACAATCTCAAGCTTAATCCTGCTAAGTGTGCTTTTGGGGTGCCGTCTGGAAAGTTGTTGGGGTTCGTAGTCAGCCGCCGGGGCATTGAATTGGACCCATTGAAAATCAAGGCCATCCAGGAATTACCACCGCTGAGGAACAAGACCGAGGTGATGAGTTTGTTGGGAAGATTGAATTATATCAGCAGGTTCATCGCTCAGCTCACGACAACTTGTGAGCCAATCTTCAAACTGTTAAAAAAGGATGCTGCAGTCAAATGGACAGATGAATGTCAGGAAGCGTTTGATAAGATAAAGGAGTATTTGTCAAATCCACCCGTGTTGGTCCCGCCAGAACCAGGGCGACCTTTGATTCTATATTTGACGGTTTTGGACAATTCATTCGGTTGTGTATTGGGTCAACATGATATCACTGGTAGGAAGGAGCAGGCCATCTATTACCTCAACAAGAAGTTCACATCCTACGAGGTTAAGTACACTCATCTTGAGAGGACATGTTGCGCCCTAACTTGGGTGGCGCAGAAGCTGAAACATTATTTGTCATCTTACACTACCTATCTCATATCTCGCTTGGATCCATTGAAGTATATCTTTCAGAAGCCTATGCCTATAGGGAGGCTTGCAAAGTGGCAGATCCTGCTCACAGAGTTTGACATTGTCTACGTGACTCGAACTACAATGAAAGCACAGGCCTTGGCGGACCATTTGGCTGAGAACCCGATTGATAAAGATTATGAACCTTTGAAAACTTATTTCCCTGATGAAGAAGTGATGCACATTTATGAGTTGGAAAAAGTTGAGAAGCCTGGATGGAAACTTTTCTTTGATGGAGCCGCAAACATGAAGGGCGTGGGGATAGGAACAATACTTATTTCTAAAACAGGACAGCACTACCCTGTTACGGCTCAGCTTCATTTTTACTGCACCAACAAAATGGCGGAATACGAGGCCTGTATTCTGGGTTTAAGGTTAGCTGTGGATATGGGTATCCAGGAAGTCTTGGTCTTGGGTGACTCGGACCTCCTGGTGCACCAGATTCAGGGAGAATGGGAAACACGGAATTTAAAACTCATACCGTACAGACAATGTTTGCATGATCTTTGTCAGCGGTTTCAGTCGATATAATTCAGCCATATCCCGGGGATCCATAATGAAGTCGCCGATGCTTTGGCCACTCTGGCGTTAATGTTACATCATCCAGATAAGGCTTATGTGGACCCTTTGCAGATTCAGGTCCGTGATCAGAATGCTTGCTGTAATATGGTGGAAGAAGAACTGGATGGGGAGCCATGGTTCCATGATATCAAAGAATACATTACGATGGGGGTATATCCCGTACAGGCCACTGGTCCACTAATGATTAAATATAGTAGGCTTTGGACTTATCTAAAAATAGATATTAGGATTTCAATAAGGCGTTTTAGATTACTGTTAGGTCTTTCATTTCTTTAATCAAGTTCAAGTAAATCGAGGTGCGCCATTTAGTGAATTTTCCATGGCACTCGCAAAGTTGCAACGCGAAACTGCTTTAGGCACGTTGTATTGAGAGGCATCTCATCTTTCTTCGAAATTCCCCCCGCTCTTTGGCAGTCGTCTCATCTCTTCACCAAAATCACTCACATCTTTGAACAAAGTTGGCCAATAAAACCCACAACTAAGAACTTTAGAAGCCGTCCTCGCCCCACCATGATGGCCACCATAGGGTGAGGAATGACAAGCCTCCAAAATACTCAATTTCTCTTCCTCCGGGACACACCTTCGGATCATACCATCCGTGCAAATCTTGAACAAGTATGGCTCATCCTAATAGAAATCCAAACTGTCCCGCTTGAGCTTCTTCCTTTGGTTAGAAGAGAGCTCACATAGGATTATACCAGTCATAAGGAAATTAGCAACATCGGCAAACCATGGCATATCATTCATTGACACCGAAAGGAGTTGTTCGTCGGGAAATGAATCATTGATCTCTAGGCCATCACGAGGCCTCCCCTCCTCCTCCAAGCGGGACAAGTGGTCCGCCACTTGGTTCTCACTACCTTTACGGTCCACAATCTCCAAATAAAACTCTTGAAGTAACAAGACCCATCACATCAGTCTAGCTTTGGAGTCCTTCTTCGTCATCAAGTATCGGAGTGCAGCATGGTCGGTAAGAATAATAACCTTAGCACCTATAAGATACGGTCGGAATTTTTCCATAGCAAACACAATAGCCAAAAGTTATTTCTCGGTCACCGTGTAGTTCACTTGAGCATCATTCATTGTCTTGCTCGCATAGTACACCAGATGAAACATTTTGTTCACTCTTTGACCCAAAACCTCCCCAACCGCAACATCGCTTGCATCACACATGAGCTCAAAGGGCAAGCTCCAATTAGACGCGGTAATGATAGGAGTGGTGGTCAACTTATGCTTGAGAAGTTCAAAGGCTTGTATACACTTGTCATCAAACACGAACTTAGCATCTTTTTCCAACAATTTGCACAAGGGATTCACTACCTTCAAAAAGTCTTTGATAAATCTCCGGTAGAACCCCGCATGCCCAAGAAAACTTCGAACTCCCTTGACAGATATAGGGGGAGGGAGCCTTGAAATCACATCGATCTTTCCTTTATCTACCTCAATACCATGCTTCGAAATTTTATGCCCAAGAACTATTCCTTCTTCCATTATAAAGTGGCATTTCTCCCAATTGAGGACAAGATTGGTTTCTTCACAACGGGCTAACACCCTATCAAGATTCTTCAAGCACTCATCAAATGAATCTCCCACAACACTAAAATCATCCATGAACACCTCCAAAATGTCTTACACCATATCGGTAAAAAATGGCCATCATACATCGCTGAAATGTAGCCAGTGCATTACACAACCCAAAAGGCATCCTAGAGAAAGCAAAAGTGCCATATGGACAAGTGAATGTGGTCTTCTCCTAATCTTCTGGAGCAATCAAGATTTGGTTGTACCTAAAATACATATCCAAGAAGCAATAGAAAGCACACCCAGCAAGTCAGTCTAACATCTGGTCAAGGAAAGGCAAAGGGAAGTGACCCTTGCGGGTCACTTTATTCAACTTGTGATAGTCCATGTATACCCTCCAACCAATGACTATTTTTGTAGGAATCAACTCATTTTGAGAATTTGTAACCACGGTCATGCCACCCTTCTTCGGTGCACATTACACCGGTGAAGTTTAAGAGATATCAGAGATGGGGTATACAACCCCTACATCCAACCACTTGATCACCTCCTTTTTCACAACTTCTTGCATTTCCTCATTCAACCTCCTTTGATGCTCCAAGGAAGGCTTTGCATCATCTTCTAGAATAATCTTGTGCATACAGAATGTGGGGCTTATTCCATGAATATCATCTAAAGTCCATCCAATTGCCTTTTTCCGCTTTTGAAGCACCGCCAATGTGGCATCAACCTGCATGTTAGTAAGGCAAGAAGAAAGAATAACCGGAAAAGTAAAATTTGAGCCCAAGGACTCATACCTAAGGTGTGGAGGCAGTGGTTTCAACTCCAATACCGGAGGCTCCTCAGTTGAAGGTTTAGTTGGCAGAGTCTTTCTATTCTCGAGATCCAAAGACAATTTCCTAGGCTCATAAGAATAAGAGCCCATTCCATGTAAAGAATATACGCACTCCACTCGGCTTGCATCCTCATTGACATCAAGATTCAACAATACAACCTCCAATGGGTCCTCCACATTGATCATTGCACTGGTGTCATCAATTATCACTGCTGTGACGACGTCAACAAAAAAGCACACCTCGTTACTATTGGGCTGCTTCATAGACTTGCACACATGAAAGACCGCCTTTTTATCACCCACACGGAAGGTGAGTTCCCCTACTTCCACATCAACCAATGCATTTCCCGTAGCTAGGAAATGTCTTCCCAATATGATAGGAACTTTATAGTACACCTCGTAGTCCAAGATCACAAAGTCAGCTGGCAAGATAAATTTGTCCACTCGGACAAGCACATCATCAATAATACCCAATGGTCTCTTCATCAATCTATCCACCATTTGTAACCTCATGGAAGTCGGCCTATGTTGCCCAATACCCAAAGTTTTGAAAACTGAGTAGGGCATCAAATTGATACTAGCTCCCAAATCACATAGATCCTTGGAAAAGTACACACTCCCAATGGTGCAAGGAATGGTGAAATCACCAGGATCTTCAAGCTTTGGGGCCATTGAATTCACTATAGCACTAAATTAGTGAGTCATATTTATAGTTTCACAATCCATGGAACGCTTCTTTGTGACCAAGTCTTTCATGAATTTTGCATAGCCCGGCATTTGTTCAAGAGCCTCCACCCACATTAATGGACAAGCTCTTCATCATATCAATGAACTTTTTAAACTAATTATCATTTTCTGCTTCACGAGCCTTTGAGGATAAGGTGGAGGTGGCCTTGGCAAAGAAGCCTTGGCTTTAGGCACAACCGGCTCCGGCATGTCTATTATGTGTTCCCTAGACAAGTTCACATCATTTGGAGTTTCCACCTCGACATCTTGAATATCAATCCTCACTTCGTTGTTCACAGTTTCTTCAACCACATCTTCAACTACCAATGGGACTTCATCTTCTTGCAACTCAACATCATCATCCAAGATTTGCTTTTGTTTGGAGGCATTCACATCACCGCCTCTCCCACTTCTCGTTGTTACTGCCATGACATGATTGTTTCCACCCTTCGACTTCACTATCGTATCACTTGGTAGAGCACCCTTAGGGCGAGTATTTAAAGACTGTGAGATTTGGCCTAACTATACCTCCAAATTTCTGATAGAGGTATTGTGGGAAGCCAACTGTGCATCCGAATCCACATTCTTCTTCATCATCTGTTCGAACATCATATCAATTCTACTCATATCATTGCCAGAAGAACTAGGATCTTGAGATGGAAATGGGGGCAGATTATTTGGTTGTTAGTACATTAGGGGCCTTTGAATGCCTTGCCCCCGGTTTCCTTGGTTTCCATTGTTCCATCCACCTTGATTGTTATTGCCACCCCAATTGCTGTTATTACCATTCCAATTCCCTTGGTTGCTTTGATTGTTGTTCTGATTGCCCAAGTTGTTGTTTTGGTTCATGTTCCCCCAATTACCATTGTTTTGTTGTTGGTTGTCCCAATTGCCTTGAGATCTCCATGATTGTTGGTTGGAAGAGTTGCCCCGTTGGCCTTGATAGTTGTTTACATATTGAACCTCTTCACTTTGGTCATCATAACCATAATTTTGAAATCCATCACAATCATCATCAAATTGCTCAGAATTTCCATGGTTTTGTTGCCTTCTTTGCCTTCTCTTGTTGACAAGCATATTGACACCCTCCATGGAATTCAGTTGGAGAGGGTTTTGGACTTGTTGCAACTGTGCCTTTGCCAATTGGTTCATAGTAGTTGTCAACTCCGCTATAGCCTACCCATGATCATGTAATTCCTTGTGCAAAAGAATAACTGTGGGGTCACTTTGAGGCACATTGGCTCTACTTTTCCATGCAAAAGAAGTGTCAGCCCTCTCGTCAAGTATATGACATGCCTCATCATACGACAGCTTCATAAAGTTGCCCCCAACAAGTTGGATCACTATGCATTGATTTGTTGTATTGATGCTCCAGTAGAAGGTTTGTTGTATCATAACCTCGGTCATATCATTGTTGGGGCATTCTTTCACCATTGTTCTATAATGCTCCTAAATCTCATGCAAAGGTTCCGTGGGCTTTTGCTTAAAAGCCAATATCTCGTCACGCAATGCCGCCATATGCCCCGGTGAGAAAAATTTAGCAATGAACTTATCCGCCAACTCATCCCAAGTTGTGATAGAATAGTTGGGAAGTCGCTCTAGCCAATCCAATGCCTTCCCTCTAAGTGATAATGGGAAGAGTCTCAACTTAAGAGCATCCTCGGATACATTCATCTGCTTGCTCCCCCAACATGTATCCATGAACCCCTTGAGATGTTTGTAAGCATTTTGATTTGCAGCGCCCGTGAAGTACCCACGCTGCTCTAGTAAGGTTAACATCACATTAGTTATCTGATAATTGCCTGCCCGGATTCAGGGTGGGACAACAACACTCACATAGCCTTGGTTCGGAAGTACGCTGGGAGCCACTCTTGGAGGTGGCGGAGGAGGGTCTGGAACATTGTTATTATCATCCGCATTGGCCTGGCGGCCTCTACATTGTCCTTGAGATACAAGAGGCACCTCATCATCTCCGACATCATCTACCTCCTCCCCCGCAATCACGTTTCCAAGAGGGTCATTAGCATTGTTCGCTGCCATTTGGTACCTAAGTTGTGACACAAACAAGTAAGTAACAAAGAAGGAAAGAAAAACAATACACAAAACTAACTAAATAGATAGCCAAAGACATTAGCTCCCCGACAACAGCGCCAAAAAGTGATTGCGGCCTACTCTGCACTACTATTGAGTAGCGAGAGAGGGTCGGAGCAGCTTTTACCCGATTTAGGGTCGGGATCGATTTCCACAGAGAGCTAGAATTTGGAATCGAGTATTTATCTAGTGTAGAGTTGCGTATGTGTTCCAAATTACACTCCTACTCATTTTTGGGGTTTTCTTTTTACTTCTACTATTATCAAAATATAAATGGTAAATGCAACTATATTAAGCTAAGAGTTAAACTAAAAAGGGTTGTTCAAATGGATTAAAAGGCACTAGGGTAATGACTTTCATTTAGGTGTTTAATTGACGGGTAATTGAATCTAAGACACGATTAACATAATTGGGGAGTATGATATAACCGTTGCACGATATTACCCACTCTACACCTCTCGGTGGTTCTAGTGATTTTGCCCGAATTGACTTTCTCAAGACCAATTGGGTATGCAATTTGCACAAGCAACTAGGGTTCAAGTTGGGTATTACTCTCTCGAGATTTAACCCTTTAATTGGGGCTATCAATCTCTTGAGTACGCCCCAATTCCTTGTTGGACCAATTTCGGAGACTTAGGCTCTCTTTCTCAAGAAGAGCCCTAGTCAACTAAATACAAACTAGTGTTTGCAACCACTAATACAACAATTAACCATGAAATTGGCCCAAATATCAAACACCTATAGTTAATCTAGCCCTAAAATACAAGACCCATCAATTATCCATACTAAGGTTGAGCCACAACTCTAGCTTATGGGTCTAGCTACTCATAATTAAAGAAGAAAAACAAGAAATAGATGAAGAATAACTCATATTAATTAATCATTAAGGTAAATAACGAGATTCAATGATGAAAAGTAGATAAAATTGCCCAAATGGCTAAGAAAGTAGAACCCACGAGCGCAGCTACGTTACAAATCTATCTGATACCTTAAAAATGGAAAACGAAGCTTTTTATACTAAGCTGAAAAATCTGGACAAAAATACCCCTATAGGGTTAGTGCGGACCACACAAAATGGAGTGCGTCCGCACTAGGGCTTTGATCTTGAAAATACATCTCTCTGAACTCGGGCAATGCGGACTGCACGGAATGGACTGCGGTCGTGGAGGCTTCTAGTGCGGTCCGCACAGAATGGACTGCGGACTGCATTTGCTTGGAACGTCACATCTGGAATCTCTCTGATCCTTGGATCTGCGGACCGCACTAAATCGAGTGCGGCTGTATTAACTCCAGTACGGACTGCACAAAACCTAGTGCGGCCGCATTGCTCTTTGCCTGGAAATCAGCCTCTCTGAATCTCCTTGTGTGGACCGCACAGAATGGTGTGCGGCTGCACTGGGCCTGTTTTGCCTGAGCTTGTCTTGTGTTTGGCACTTATGCAAGTTCCACTCCTTTTGAGCTGATCTTTGACATCTTGTCACTTGATCAAACCTGCAGTCAAGCACAACTTGTGAGCCTTTTGGGACTATTTTGTACAAATTCCTAATCAAAACATAAGCAAGAAGAAGTATAAAAGGTATCAAAATCCCTAGTTATCACTACCTTAGACCACAATCCATAGAACCAAATTCTAACATCCGAAATTTTCTATGAGACTTGATTCTAACATACGAACACTGTATCAATCTCAACACGCTGAACCCAAAACATGATCATCCACCCATGGTGTAATCATACATTGCACCGCACAATTCGTATGCCTAATATTAAATCCTCCAACCACAATACCTACAAATTTACGAATATGATCCCGTAGTATATATCATAACATGTATAAGTCCGGTTTTGACCCGCGCAATGCTGAAATGAGGAAAGAGATATGTGATGACGTCCATAACACACTCTATAAGAGATATGTTATGGTCATATGCAATATAAATTACCTAACTATGAGTCGGGGCCGAATCCACAAAGAGTTATGAGGGGTGTTATATATTTGAGGCAAGCTAATGGACTACCTAAAATTGCACTTCCACAATAGAGTTTTGATTTCTACTTCTACTGTTACTCTAATAATTGCAAGCTAAGGAAAATAGACTAGAGATGATTGTTTTTGGTTATTTCCAAATAGTTTAAAAGCCTAGGGATGTGACCATAACCTATGTGTTTGCCTAATGGGATAAATACGTTAATGTTTGTTTTGTGGATTGGGGTGTATTATAGCTCTCAACTCTACATTACCCACTCAAAACCTCTCGATCAGAGAGTAATTTTGTCCAATTTGGTTTTCTCAAGTCCAAATGGGTATCAAACAAAATAGTTGATATGAGCTCAAGTCGGGTTCTTACTATCTCTTGGTTGAACCCTTTAATTAGGCTAATCAATCTCTCAATTAATTCAATTCCTTGTTAGACAAGTTATCCTAGACTGGGTCCCTCTTTTTCAAGTAAAGACTAAGTCAAAAAGGCATGAATCAATGTTTGCAGCCATTAATTATAAAATTGAAGCATGAACTAAGTTTAATAATCAACATCCAATCATAAAGAAGTATTAAATTAAACACCCATAAGGTTTACACAATAGGGTTGGGTCACAACCCTAGTAAAAATCTAGCTACTCATAATGGAAATTGTAGAAAATAAAGAAGAAAAGTTATTTAAACTCATAATCAAAGATGAAAATGATAAAATCTAATGTCTAAACACTCAAATAATCTTGAACTTCCTAAAATGGTAAAAAGAAACGACTAAAGCAGCTTTGTGCTGGGCCAAAATTTGTGAAACTCATCTATTTTTACAGGGCCAAAAATTGCTGACAAAAATGCCCACGGGAGGTTATGCGGCCGCACAATTCCATGTGCGGTCCACAAATTTCTTTAGTTGGTAGGAAGGAGGATTCTGTAGCTGCACATTTTTGTACTATGGCTGCGAGGCAACTTCTGCGGCTGCACAATTCTTGTGGGTCCACACTTTTGCAAGGTGTCAGGACTTGGTCTTCTACACATTCTCTAAACTTGAAAATACTTGTCAGTGCAGACCTTGTTTTGAGGCCGCACATTTGTCAAACTCCTATTGGGATCTTTAGCTTAAGTTGCGGACTTATATGGAATTCTGCGGTCCGTAATTTCTTCTACGGCCTCATAATTCCTTCTACTAAGAGCACATCTCTGCTTCTGTGTCCTTTATTTCCTTGTGCTTCAGAACACTCCTTTTTTGAGTCGGATTTCATCATGGGAGACCAAACTTCCAGCATTCCTGCTATTTGAACTATTTCATTAATTTTGGGAACACCATTCAATACTTTCGGACTAAAATAAAAGAAAAAAAGTGTTAATAAGTAGTCAAAATGTCGACTTATCAATACCTCCAAACTTACATCTTTGCTTGTCCTCAAGCAAATAAATTAGTTCCCTCCTCCTAAAGTTAAGGGCCATTTCAGCGAGTCAAAGGTAAGCCATTCACACATCAGTTGGGATCAACAATTACCCATAATGCCCATGTATTATCAACAAGGCGACAAGTTAAACAATCATGCACATATAGTTCTAATGTGACATTTGAGCTTCAAGAATTGACTTTACTTGATCACGTCCACAACAAACCTTAACAGAGATATGAAACAACTGTATGCAATAATAAATACCCAACTAGGAGTCGGGGTCGAATCCACGAGAGTTATGATGGGAGTCACGAGTATATATTTGAAGCAAGCAAATGGGTTATGTAGATTTCCCTTCCACAACAAGGTTTTGTTTTCTATTTCTACTTTTACTCTAATGTATGCAAGCTAAAGAAAATAGATTATAGATAAATGTTTTTGAGTGCTTTCCAATTGGATTAAAGACCTAGGGTTATGACTATAACCTAAGTGTTAGCCTAATGGGATAAAGACATTAATATTTTTTTTGTTGAATGGGGTGTATTATAGCTCACAACTCTACATTACCCACTCAATACCTCTCGGTCAGAGAGTGGTTTTGCCCAATTTGGCTTTCTCAAGACCAAATGGGTATCAACCAAAATAGTTGATAAGAGCTCAAGTTGGGTTATTACTATCTCTAGGTTGAACCTTTTAATTGGGTTAATCAATCTCTCAATTGACCCAATCCCTTGTTAGCTAAGTTATCCTAGACTCGGTCCCCTTTTCACAAGTAGAGACTAAGTCAAATAGGCGTAAATCAATGTTTGCAACCATTAATTCTACAATTGAAGCATGAACTAAGCTAAATAATCAACACCCAATCATAAACAAACAGTAAATTAATCACCCAAAAAGTTTACACACAAGGGCTAGGTCACAATCCCAGTAGAAGTCTAGCTACACTTAATAGAAATTACAAAAATAGAGAAGAAAAGCTAATTAAACTCATAGTGGAAGATTAAAATAATGAAATCTAAAATTTAAAACACCAAAATAATGTAAAACTTCCTAAAGTAGTAAAGAAAAACAGCTACAACAACTTCAGATGTTTAAACATGACCTAATTTTGTGAAACTCATCTATTTATACAGAGCCAAAAATCACGGACAAAAATGCCCCTCAGGAGGTTCTGCCGCCGCACAATTCCATGTGCGGTCTGTAGATTTCTTCAGCTTGCTAGGAAAAGGAGTTCTGCGGCCGCATATTTCTGAATTGTGGCCACGAGGAAATCTTCTGCAGTCTGCATATTTCTAGGCTGCGACCGCGAGGCAATTTTTCTGCGCCCACACAATTCTTGTGTGGTCCACACTTCACGAGGGCTTTAGGACTTTGTCTTTTAGCATACTCTCTAAACTTTATATCTTTGTTCGTAAAAACCCAGTTCTATGGCCACACAATTTATGTGCGGACCGTACATTTCTAAAAGTACTCTTTGAATTTCCTTCTTGGCTTGCGTCCACAGATGATATTCTGCTATCCACAATTTCTTCTGTGACCGCAGAATTCCTTCTGCGGACTGCACATTTGTGCTTCTGCTCCCTTTATTGCCTTGTGCTTTAGATCACTCCATTTTGAGTGGGATTTCATCTCAAGAGACCAAGCTTCCAGCACTCCTACATTTGTACAATTTCATTAGTTTCGGGAACACAATTCGACACTTTTGGACTAAGACAAGAGCTAAAAGGTGCTAATAAGCAGTCAAAATCTCCACTTATCAATTGCTTGTTCTCAAGAAAATAAATTAGTTCCCACCTCAAAAAGTTAAGGGTCATTCTAGGGAGTCAAAGTTGAGCAATTCACATATCAGCTGGGACCAACACTATGCATGCATTATCAACAAGGCGACAAGTTAATCATTCATGCACATATAGTTCTAGTGTGACATTTGAGCTTCAAGAATTTAATTTACTCATCAAGGACTCTTGCTTTATAATGTAGGCCATGGTGGACTCCAATCTCTTCCTCTTCCACTTTCATTTGCGAAGCTCACTTAAGAAATTAACACTCAATTCAAAGATTTATGAAAGGTTCACTCATCTCTCTCAAGAGAATATCACAAGTACGACTTCAAGTACCATATGCTTGCCCCTCATGTAGATCACCACTAATGTATTCTCACTCAGCTCAAAATCAAGTAGGACTTCTTTCGGAAAGTAATGAAGGCTTTTTGATTAGGGTTGGATACAATATCGGTAAGTGGTTACACCTTCCTTAAGCACTCCATCTTTCACTTCTCGGCTCACACTTGCCAATTCTTAAAGGCACTTTCTTTTCATTGGGGTCTGGAGATACTTAACATCACTCTTCTTTAATCATTTTGCTCTTTATCACCCCTTTTTGATTTCTCATTACTTCGGGTCATTACCTCTTTTTGAATCTGTTCAACCCTTTCACTTATTTACTTTTTACATTTTCTTTTTATTCTTTTCCTTTCTTGCCTTTTCTTCTCATAGAGATCATCTCTTTTCTCTTTTTGTGCCTTGATACCTTTTTCAACTTCCTCATATCTCCCCCAAACTTATGTTTGAAGCCATTTGATTCATAAGAGTGATAAGGAAAGCTCGGATGACAAGAGAGGTCAAGATACAATGGGTAAAGGCTTGTAACATGGTTATCTAATGAGAAAGGCTAAAGGCTCGAAGGGGTTGACTAGGTAACAACATTGGTTGGCAATTGTCATGCCCCGATCTCAGGGAGCGCGATCGGTGCTCAACCAAGATAACTCAGTCAAGCAAGCCTGTTAGATACTTTCTACGCAAACTCACTCATGAATAAGGAGAAGACATATATTCATTAATTAGAAAATAAGAAGATCATATATACAATACCAATTTGTTACCATTAGTTACTTCGTTTTAAAGTCTCAAAATATAGACAGTTTCATAGTCTGAAGTGTAATAAGTGATTCTAACACAATATAACTTGTTTGACTTTTCCAGCACCAATATACAACTCACACTATGTCTACAGAGCCTCTAATAATTACAAAAGAGTACTTTGATAGTGCCGGCAACAAGGCCCCAACTATACCTCAAACACAATACACAAGGAACAAAAGATACATGACCTCGAAATGAAGTGAGGCTCACCAAGTCTGCTGGGAAGAGGGTATATCGCTATCACTGATCAATGCCACCTATTGTGGAACCACCTACATCCATTAAAAATGCAGCGCCCTAGGCAAAAGGGATGTTAGTACATATGGAATAGTACTAGTATGTATGACTAAACATCCTCTCACTAGAATGAGTGATAATACAAGAAGGAATAATCATAAAATCAATGGAAGCCTCAAACAATACCAAACCATTAATTTAAGAACAAGATAAACTTTCAAGTAAATTTCCATATTTTAGGTTGGGAGATCTTCAGTACCGATATACCACAACGTCTTTAGCACGGAGTCCGATCTCGGCCCGATTGGCTAAGTCGTCTCATCATAGAAATCTAATCTCAACACCACCATGTGCGCAACATGACATCCAATCTCAGCCCGATTGGCTAAGCCGTCTCACCACAATGTCGTGTAGTTCAACATCACATTCCGCTAGCAATCATATCATTCCAAATAAGGGGAATAATCTTATCACATCAATCTAGTCCCAATTAAGGGGAATAATCTCATCATATCAGTACGGGGATTCACCCCTTAAACACTCCTACACCGGCATGTGTAGTTTTGGGGTTAAATTATTTCAACCTACCCTAACTAAACAATACTCCCAAAACATTTATTAAATAAAGGACTTTTATCTCATTTCATAATCTTTTACACATCTATTCATTTCATAGGCACAAGTGGCCCTAAATGCAATATCATTCTTGGCACGTTGGCCATATTTCATATTTCATTCTCACCTCTTTTACTTTCAAACATCATCATGGATTTTCAACTACAATGCAATTCTATTCAAGACATCAAGTACACATGTGAGAAAATAATAGTCTTAAACACATTGAGATTTATTCCACAATTTAGCATATCAACCTTTATTTAAAACACGACTCGAGGTCATAAAATTTTAATACACAACTCATACTTTGAATACATTCCTGAAGGATAACATAACATGACAAGAGAATTCGAAATACATATTGAACATATATTTTTTGGCACAAGCTCATTCAGAATGGTCAATTTATAATGAACAATTTGGGACTTACAAAAACATCGTGGGATTCAATTCTAAGAGAGAAGTTTATCTAACATACCTCATTTTAAGCTTTCCTTAAGTTACTACAATATTTCAAAAATCCTAGAAACTTCAATCTATTTGGGACATAGCAAAATTGAACCATAATTAGCAATATATTCATGGTTTCAGCTTATTTGAGCAATTTATCAAACACTAGGTGTGCATCTTGATTTCAAGGTTCGTCTATGATGGATTCTTTCGTCCCACAACCCAATATTTACCCATACTAGTTCAATGACATTTCCACAACCCTTAATAGTACCTGCATACATAAATAACACTCTCACACCTAAGAATCATACTCCCCGTTTAACCACCTTTTACCCAAAACTCGAAATTGAAGAGTAGGGTTAGAACCTTGCCTCTTGGGCGAAGATCTTGTGCTGTTTCCTTGTTGGATTGCAATGTTTAGACAAGATCTTTATGAACAACACACTTGGGCTTCCTCCTCTCTCGCTAGAACACTCTTACTTCTCTCTAAAATGTCATCTTTTTGCCTTCAAAATGAGCCCCAAAAGCTATTTATCAAAATAGGGTCGGGTTATAAAATCAAAAAATAAAACCTCCAAACTCAAGTATGCGGTCACATAATGGACCACAGAACAGTTATGCGGCCCGCAAAATGGACCGCACAATTTATGCCCAAAAATAGACTGGTTTGGACTAGTCTACGATAGATCTGCGGTCCGCAGATCAGTTCTACTACCATAGAATCACCTCCGAAAATTCTCATGTTGGTTCTGTGATGAGTTGTGCGGACCGCAGAATGATTATGAGGCCACATAATTAACCACATAATGGTCCTAAAACTTGGCTCTATTTCTGCTTCACTCTGCGATACTTGTACTGTCCGCGGGATGGTTTTGTAGTTGCAAATTTTACCGTAGAATCGCCTTCTTTATCCACAAGAATTTAATGCATTCTTCAACCCAGAATTGCCTTATTACCTCTGAACATTTTATCCTAACTCGGCGCCAGAAAACCTTAAATTTCTTGGTGAAAATTTATGGGGCCTTACATTCTCCCCCACTTAGGATCATTCATCCTCAAATGGACGGTATAGTCTTCCCCAAACACTTAGGATAACTTATCTCTTTTCTCACACGCCTCAAGTCCCCGAGTTTTTTGAATAACTTCAAATATTTTTAGAAATTTTGGTAGAGTTTCCCCTCTAGTTGGGCCTGTCCACCTATCATAGAATACTAGAAACCAATATAACAACCTATAAATAATCCAACAACGTAACATAACATGAAAACAACACCAACAGTGGCCCCATAAGCAATATATTACTAGAAAATGACCACCATTAACATCAACTTTACAGGTGATATATAATTCATAGAAGGTAAGCTCTCAACATCTTTATAGAATACACATACTTAATTACATATCTATTCAAACAAATGAGGGTAATCTTTCTTCATCTCTTCGTCGGCCTCTCAATATCCTCTTCACCTGTTGGTTTCACCATAGCACTTTCACGGAGGCAATCTCTTTATTTCTCAACTTTCGGACTTGCCTATCAATAATGGAAACTGGAATCTCTTCATAAGTTAGTTCTTTATTAACCTCAATAGTCTTAACTGGAACAATGAGTGCCGAGTATCCAACTACCTTCTTCAACAAAGACACATGAAACACCAGGTGTACTAAAGACATTTCTAGAGGTAGCACAAGCCTGTAAGCCACATGACCAATCCTTTGAATAATTTTGTATGGTCCAACATATCGCGGACTCAATTTTCCTTTTTTACCAAACCACATTGTACCCTTCATGGGGGAAACCTTCAATAATACCCAATCATCTTCTTTAAACTCCAAACCTACGACGCATATCCGAATAGGACTTTTGACGGCCCTGGCAGTTTTCAACCTCTCCTTAATGATTTTAACCTTTTCCATAGCCTGATGCACGAGGTCTGGTCCTATCAACTCTGCTTCCCCAGTATCTAACCACCCAATGGTAGATCTACATCTCATATCATATAAGCCTCGAACTGTGCCATCTGAATGCTAGCATGATAACTGTTGTTGAAGGCAAAATCTATTAGCGACAAATAATCATCGGAGCTACCTTTGAAGTCAAGAACACAAGCGCGCAACATATCCTCAAGCGCCTGAATAGTCTGCTCTACCTGCCCGTCGGCCTGCGGGTGAAAGGTTGTACTAAGATTCACCTGAGTACCCAAACCTTGCTGAAATTTATTCCAAAAATTAGCCGTGAACTGTGCCCCCTGATCAGAAATGATAGAAACTGGAGTACTATGCAATCTGACTATTTCCTTGATATACAACTTGGGCATACTGTTCTGCTGTGTCGGTAGATTTAATTGGCAAAAAGTGTGCTGATTTCATGAGCCAATCCACAATCACTCAAATTGAGTCAAACTTACAAAGTGTGCAAGGTAGTCCTACCACAAAGTCCATATTAATCATCTCCCACTTCCACATTGGAATTTCTATGTTCTATGCCAACCCACCAAGCCTTTGGTGTTCAGCCTTCACTTGCTGACAATTTGGACATCTTGCCACAAACTCCACCACGTTCTTCTTCATATCATTCCACTAGTAGACCTCTTTAAGATTATGATACATCTTTGTAGAGCCTGGGTGCACGGAATATCTAGAAGTGTGAGCCTCGGTCATGATTCTTTCCCGGAGACCATCCACATCTGGAATGCATAGTCTCCCTTGGTACCTTAATGTACCATCTTCCATGATAAGATAAAAAGCCATGATTTATGCTTATAAATTCCCTCCTTCAGCTATACCAACAATGGATCGTTGTGTTGCTTATTCTTGACTTCCACAAGAGGCGATGATTCAGCCCTATTTTGCACAATCACCCCTCCTTCACTAGAGTCTGCAAGATAAACTCCCAAACTATCCAATAAATGAACCTCCTTGGCTAGCGGCCTTTGATATGCCTCAAAGTGAGCCAAACTACCCATAGATTTTCGGCTAAGAGCATCCGCAACAACATTAGCCTTCCCCGGATGATATAGGATATCGATGTCGTAATCTTTGTGTAACTCAAGCCATCTTCTCTACCTCAAATTCAATTCCTTCTATTTGAAAATGTATTGAAGGCTCTTATGGTCCATGAATATATCCACATGGAACCCATATAAATAATTACGCTAAATCCTCAATGCAAATACCACCAACACAAGTTCTAAGTCATGCATGGGATTGGTCTTTTCGTAATTCTTGTGTTTCCTGGAGGCATAAGCTATGACCTTGCCATGTTGCATTAATACACACCCAAGTTCGATCCTTAAAGCATTACAATATACCACAAACCCATGCGTATCCTCTGGTAGGGTCAACACCGATGTCGTAGTCAATCTTGCTTTCAGCTCCTAGAAGTTCTTTCACAAGCATCAAACCATTGAAACTTACTCATCTACTGCGTCAATTTGGTCAACGGAGGGACAAGGGTAGAGAACCCTTCCACAAACATCTTGTAATACCCTGCTAAGCCTAGGAAACTACGAATCTCTGTTGGAGTTGAGGGCCTAGGACAATTCTTCACAGCCGCAATCTTTAGAGGATCAACTATAATTCCCTCTCTAGAGATGACATGACCCAAGAATGCGAAAAATTCCAGCCAAAATTCATATTTCGAAAACTTTGCATACAACTTGTGCTGATATAGAGTTTGTAAAACTATCTTGAGATGATTGCATACAACTTGTGCTGATATAGAGTTTGTAAAACTATCTTGAGATGATTGGCATGGTCCTTTCAGCTTCGTGAATATACAAGAATATCATCAATGAACACTATAACAAAGGAGTTGAAGAAAGGCTTGAAGACTCGATTCATAAGATCCATGAATGCCGCCAGGGCATTTGTTAGCCTAAAAGACATCACCAAAAATTTAAAGTGCTCAGATTGGGTTCTAAAAGCTCTTTTCAAAATATCCTACTCCTTGATCTTCAATTGGTGATACCCTAATTGTAAATTAATATTGGAGAAGTACTTAGCACTCTGTAATTGGTCAAACATATCATCTATCCTTGGTAGTGAGTACTTATTTTTGATTGTGACCTTGTTGAGCTACCAATAGCCAATACACATCCTTAGTGACCTATCATTCTTTCTTCCAAAGAGATTTGGTACACCCCAAGGCAACACAATCGGTCGGATAAAACCCTTCTCTAACAAATCTTTAAATTGTTCTTGTAACTCCTTCAATTTTGCTGTCGCCATTCTGTAGGATGGAATAGATATAGGCTGCATGCCCGCATCACATCAATCCCAAAATCAATCTCCCTATATAGTGGGATCCTAGGGAGCTCATCAAGAAAGACATCCAAAAATTCAATCACGATTGGCAAAGACTCAAGTGTAGGTGCCTCAACATCAGTGTCCGTAACCCGTACCAAATAGTAGATACACCCCTTGTTAATCATCTTCATGGACTTATGGTAAGAAATAAACCTACCCTTTGGCACCACATCATCTCCATTCCACTCAATAACTGTTCTAATTGGGAATTCGAACCTAATGGTTCTGGTTCGACAATCAAGCCCGAAAAAACGTGAATAAAGTTAGTCCATCCACACTATTACATCAAACTTGACCATCCCCAATTCAATGAGATCGGCCATGGTGTTCCGACCTTAAATTTCTTCGCGAAAATTTACGGGGCCTTACAGCAATAAAAAAACTCAAACGGGCCAAGGAAAGCCTACAATCACTTCTCAAGCTAAGCAAAACTTAAGATTTTTCCTTAAAATACGTTCGGGGCAAGTTCTAGACCCTTCGCACAGATACTTGGACTAACAACAAATCAACTCACCCCTCACACAACTAGATTGTAAAAGAGGATAGATTTGAGGTCCCACAAGGCCTACATTCAAGATTAAAGATCACTATGGTCCAATTAAACCATTCGATGATTACCAAAGTCAACATAAGAGTCACAAAGTCACTAACTAGAGCTATTTCCTTTTTAAAACCTTGTCTCTAACTTAAGCACGTAGTTAAGTGTATTGGTGCCGAATGAAACATGTGTGACTCTTCGAGCATGACTTAGTTAGGTCTTTTTCTTCATTACTACTACTATTATTACCTAAACATAAAATAGACTCATTACCTTAAGAAGGTTTTCACGTCATCCAATGTTGGGACGAGTCACCCGGTTCACACAACAACTATCTTTGGAATGAACCATGACATTAAGAAAACCAAAGGCTTATGGTCTACTAAAACATACAAAGAAACTACTAAATCAAACACGAACTAATAAGGAAACAAACATAAAGAAGCTAAAAAGCAAAAACTATTAAAAGTGTAGCAAATATACATAATGAGAGAGAGAGAGAGAAGATATATACGTAATGAGAGAAAGAGAGAGGGAATATATATACATGAATAAGGAAAGAAAGAGAATAAAATAAATTTATTATAGGCCAAATGTCTTAGAATGTACCAAATATAACAAATAAACTCCACCCCTCCCCCCGAATAAAGATAAGCATAGTCCTCGATGCTTAACAAAATAAGAGCAAAAGAGAGGAAAGAGTGAAGAAAACTCCCTATATCTCCTTGGATATCTCTGTGTCCCTAGAAATATCATCACCCTCCGGCTCAACCAACTTGATCTCATTATCCTCAACTCTAGGTGTGGCTGGGTTGGCAAGCATCTGATGCACTGCCTTAGTAGTGTCAGCAGCAAGGTCTGGCTTATCAGACTAGCTAGCTGGTGCTATAGGTGCAGATGGGGCTGTAGGATCTGGGGCATGGTGTGAGTTAAGTAACATGCCAAATGGAAGATCTTCGACTGTAGAAATTATCTTCACTTCTCTTCGGAGCTTGTCCACTAACTTCTTTCTAGCTTGGGATTTCCTCATTTTCTTTACTTCCTTTCCTAGCTCTTCGATTACTGACCCATGTTGTACCAAGGTAGCCATGAAAGTGTTCTGGTTTTCTAGGAGCTTCTTCAGTGTCTCTTCAACTATTGGGAGCATCTGAGGTGCCTGAATAGAAGACTTTGCTGCAACAGTACTGGATAAGTCAGAAAACTTTGCAGTGGCTATTTGCATCCAGTTATTGAGGCTCGCCAATGTCTGGGAGACTCGCGTGCATAGAAAGTGGGCCAGTAGGCATGGGCACCGACTTCAAAATCGAAATGGAAGTTGTGGCGGGGAATGCAGTAAGGACTGTAGATGATGGTGAAGGCATGGCTACAACACTAGATCAAGGCTCGGATGACATGGAGGGAACATCATCCATCTTAACCGCTACCACGGCTGGCTCATCAGACTATCCTGTGGTGGTAAAAAGTTGAACTTTTTTATTCAGGTTGCTAGAATCCATAAGTGAGTACCAGGAGAAAGGCTTATTCGGCCTCACCTTTGTATAAAATCCCTCGGCTCCACCCATACATCCATGAGATACTCTGTGATGGTGTTGGGATACGGGTAGGAAGAATCATCCTGTCGGGCGATCACAAAGATGTTGGTTGACATCACGACACCCACATTGATAGGGTACCCGGCCATAATAGAAGCAACCAAGACTGCTCGAGGAATCGATAGGCGAGTCTCATTTTGAATCGGGTCCAATGTGCTGCAAACAAATGATTGCCATCATTTTGCCCCGAAGCTCAATGTGCTCCATTGGATAACAACCCTAGCGGTGATCCATGGTGGTTGTGGTCTTGGTGCATCTAGAATCTCCGCTAACCAAGGAGGAACTGCATCTCCTAGCACACACTTCTCCAAGTATTCTTTTGGCTCGATGTCATCAAAGATCAAGTATGTGTTTAGTGTGTGCTGATCAAATTGCATTTTGAGGTTTTGTATTTTTGTCACCGTTGTCCCCTTTTTGATATGCACTACATTGGTGTAGAGTTCCCGGACAAGGTACTCTAGGGCATCCACTACGCTCTAAGTAAACCACATCCACCCTTTACGTTATCTAAATTGTCTCAGCACGACCGGGTTATACCTCTCTAAATCTGTCAGTAAGAACTGCCGCTCAAGCATCACCGACCTCGTGGCTACTATGTACGAAAGCTAGTGAAAGTTTCTAGGCTGCCAAATCGGTCCTCCCAGACCTCTTTCATCTTTGTTCTTTCAAGCCCGGCACCTGCAACATCTTCACTGCTGCCATCATCAGGGATGTCCTGAATGGTTGTTTCTTGTGCCTCAGGGATAGGTGTAGTTGATGGATCAGAAGCCTGACTAGCACTTTTTAACTCCTTGGAAGTGCTATGAGATGAGGATTAATCGTCCTTAAGTCGGAATGTTCCCTGTGGCCTTGATTGTACGGCTGAGTGCTCTTGAACAGAGGTCGAATTGCCCTATGATTCCTAGATGGGACATATGAGCTTATCTCAGAGGGATCTGCACCTCCCTCTGCCGGCTGTACCTTTCTTTTTAATTGTCTTTGGTTGGCCAAGGGGTAAAGAACTCTTGCCTCGACCCCGAGAAGGTTCACCTCTCCCTTTAGAAATGTCGCCTCTGCCTCTAGATCGAACCATTGTCTGTATCAAGAAAAGGCAATTGATAGTTGCAATTCAATGTTCACACATACGCAGGAGATATGCAAGTATACATCGGAAAACACAGTGAGGTTCACAGTTAAAACATGTTTGTCGGATATGGATCTGCGTTAACCAAATTTCTTGTGGCGACAAATGAGGCCTTGTAGACCGCAAAATTTTGTTCTGTGCCCGCAAAAGTGATGTACGGTTCGCACAATTTCACTTGCGGCCGCACCTCAGAAACCCAAAATATGCCAAATCTCTAATGATAGAGAACAATTGGCTGATGTGCGGAAGTAACATGATTTCTGCGGTCTGCACAATTAGACATGCGGCCGCATATTTGAGTCACAACTTGTAGACTCTCTGATGATCGTAAAAGGGTTATTTCGCGGCCACAAAGGAAATTTTGCAGTCCGCACATTTTACCTTGCGGTCGCAAACCCCTTCTTCATTAATTATGCCCTAGAATCAATTTATGCGGACCACACAGTTTCAGGTGCGACCGCAGAATTCAAAAAATTCGAACAGTTCAATTATGTCATTCTAGGTTCTGTAATTTTGTGCGCAATTTGACATGGTAACATCATAGAGTTATGAAAATATCTTTACCCAGTCCCCATAAAGCATGCATTTGTTAAGCCACTACAGATTTACTCCCATATGGATACACAATTGAATTCTATTGAAAATGGCCAAAAATAACTAAAAATCTACAAATTAAAATAAAATAAAGAAAATTAACCAGAAATTGAATCATACGAGATGGATGAGTTTAATGAGTGTAAGATCAGAGGTGCTTTGTGCGTGGACAGATGGAATCACCATGAGTTTTTAATAGAATTCAAGTTTTGTGCTCAGAGAGTGGAAAAGAACGTTGCTTCTACTCTTCTATTTATATTTGCGGTCTACAATAGAGAATAGGGTCAAGTGCGGCTGTACATTTTGATGTGCAGTCTGCACTCTGTTACCTGGGGTAGCATCTTCATCATCTGATTTGCAGTCTGCTCAATTTCGTGTGCGGCCGCAGATTTTCTATGCGGACCTAACAATTTTTCATGCGGCCGCACATCGACCTTTTATGTGATAGGCTAAAATTCAGAGAGTTGTTACTTTCAACCCCTCATCTGTGCAGTTTGCAGGATAATTATGTGGTCGCATTGCTCTTTTGCTATAGCACTCCAATTTGTGCGGTTCGTACTTCTTTCCATACTTAGCCTGATTTTTGTTGACAATTCCTGTAAGTTACACTCAACCTGTAGCACACTACAAATCAAGTTAGAATAAGAACAACACCTAATGAAAAAAGAAAAAGGAAAAGAAACATGGGTTGCCTCCCAAGAAGTGTCTAATTTAACGTTGCGACACAACATAGAATACTATCAATTGAGATAAATGACCGCCGTGATGTGGCTATCTCCAACTTTTCCCAAGTAGTACTTCACCCGGTGACCATTGAATCGGAATACTTCATTATTTTTGTTCGTCAAGTCCAATGTACCAAAGGGTGTCACACCCAAAATGTCAAAAGGACAACTCCATTTAGACTTTAGCTTCCCGGGAAACATCCTCAACCTTGAGTTAAATAATAGCACAAGATCGACCACCTTGCACTCTTTGTTCCAAATGTATTTGTCATGAAAATATTTCATCTTTTCTTTGTACAAGGACGAACTTATGTAAGCATAGTACCGGGATTCATCCAATTCATTCAAATGTGCAACCCTCAATTTAGCGGCTACATCCCAATCAAGATTCAACTTCTTTAGAGCCCACATAGCCTTGTGCTCAAGTTCTACCTAAGGATGACAAGCTTTTTCGAACACTAACCGTTATGGCAACATTCCAACATGTGTTTTGTAAACTGTTCAATAAGCCCATAATGCATCATCAAGCTTCTTGAACCAATCCGTCCGGTTAACATTCACTATTTTGGACAAAATACTCTTTATCTCTCTGTTGAAGACTTCCACTTGACCGATAGCTTGTGGATGATAGGGGGGTCATGATTTTATGAGTAACACCATACTTTCTAATTAAACTGTCGAAAGCCTTGTTGCAAAAATGTGACCCCCCCTATCGCTTATACTAGCCCGCGGTGTGCCAAACCTTGTGAAAATATTCTTCTTCAAGAACGCAACCACACTTCTCGCCTCATTGTTGGATAGAGCAACGACCTCAAACCATTTGGACACATAATCCACCACGACAAAGATGTAGGTGTTTCCACAAGAACTCACAAAAGGACCCATGAAGTCAATACCCCACACATCAAAAATATCAATCTCCAAAATGGTCGTGAGAGGCATTTTATTTTTCTTTGAGATTCCACCGACCCTTTGACATTCATCACATCTTTTCACCAACTCACTTGCCAAATGAGAGGACCAATAGAAACCACAACTAAGCACTTTGGTTGTCGTTCCCGCTCCACCATGATGACCACTATATGGAAAAGAATGACAAGCCCTAATAATTTCACTTTGTTCTTCTTCCGGTACGCATCTTCTAATAACCTTATCCGTACAAATCTGGAAGAGGTACAGTTCATCCTAATAATTATCTTGACAATACCCTTTGAGCTTCTTCCTTTGGTTTGGAGAAAACTCATCTAGGATGATTCCACACATAAGGAAATCTTCTAGATCCACGAATTATCGTACCTTTTTCATTGAAATGGCCAAGAGTTTCTCATCGGGGAAGGAGTCGTTGATTTCAAGGCCATCATGCGGCCTTCCCTCCTCCTCCAAATGAGACAAGTGGTCCCCCACTGGATTTTCCCTCCATTTTCTATTATGGATGTCAATATCTAACTCTTACAACAAAAGCACCCATCTTATCAACTGAGCATTTGAATATTTCTTGCTCATAAGATAATGGAGTGACGCATGGTCTGTGTGGACAATAAATTTTGCACCCATCAAGTATGGGCAAAACTTCTAAATTGCAAACACAATGGCAAGAAGTTCTTTCTCCGTAATGGTATAGTTGATTTGGACATAATTCATGGTCTTAATAGCATAGTAGACTGGATGAAAAAACTTATTGATGCCCCACCCCCAAATAGCCCCAACCGCTACATCACTTGCGTCGCACATGAGTTCAAAAGGTATACTCCAATTGGAGCGGTTATGATGGGAGTAGTTGTCAACTTGAACTTTAACGATTCAAATGCTCTCATGCAATCCTCATTGAAGTTAAACTTAGCATCCTTCTTGAGAGCTTGCACAAGGGTTAACCAGCTTAATAAAATCTTTGTTGAAGCACCGGTAGAACCCTGCGTGGCCTAAGAAACTTTTCACACCTTTCACCGAAGTTTGAGGTAGAAGTTTAGAAATCATCTCAATATTTGTGTTTACCGTGAAAATGATAACAACAATTAAATTTGTAAATGGGATTCTAAAAATACATGATCTATTTTTATGCTAGTTGTTCGAGAAGTTGATGCTAGGAGTATGAAGTTTTGCAAAGAGATACAAGCTAAAACGGGGTAGTAATCAAATCGAGGGGTTTGCCGCCTGGGCTTCAGACTAGTCGATGAAGGGCCTCGGAGTCGATATCCAGCTCGAGCTCAAGCTATCGGGGTAACCGGGAGAGGAATAACAGTTAAAATATAATTAAAGAAGGCACTTTAAGGCCAATACCGAGCAATAAATAAAGAACAAGTATGAAAGCAATAAAAGCCAAGAGTAGCCTCGGGCAAATGGGTTACAGAGAAAAGAGAGAGAGAGAGAGAGATGTTATTGATCTTGTGTAGAATAGTTAGAGCAACAGCATCCCCTTACAAGGTGGTGAGGGTTCCCTTTATATAGGAGGAGAAACCGTTTATAGTATAACATACATTAATTATAAAAGCATGGAGATGGGAAGGCTAGACGTGATGCCTCGACACATGCTCTAGGTAGGCCGGCTATGTCAGACTTAGCCGTGTGTCGTAGGAACTCTCCTTTTTGATCCATCCTCGTTCTTTATCTTCTCTGAGTTGGGCCTCGATGAGCCCCGAGGGAGGGGACTCGATCGCAACTCCACGTCCTCGGGGTCTCGAGATATTATTCCGAAGTGTCTTGATAGCGAGAAATTAAGCCCTCTGATTTCACTGCATATATATAGTCTCCGAGCTTCCCAGAACGAAGCGATAGGAAATAATTCTGACACCTGACTCTACGAGCTTCTCGCGGTGACGTCATACCAATGATGAAACCTATGGTGCAAGCTTTTGCAACAACCGAGATGTCCCACAGACTTGTGTATTTGATATCATTCAATACATTGTCGATTCCCGTTCTCCAAGGTGAAAGTACCACCGTCAATTCGGCTCTTCAAGAATGCAGTAATTGCATCCGCCGGTCAGTCTTCCAAAGCCTCGATGATCGTGTTGTTGCCTCCTATAAATGGGGGTGTTCTGGTGTTGTTTTTCTTATCCAAGTACCTTCATCTGCTCATTCGCCCATTTCTTCTTATCATCTTCCTTTATCATTGAACATCATGTTTGGGGTTTGTGGCCTCAAGGCCATTTGGCAGAGCTCCCATAGGCTGTGTTGCGGCCTCTTGCCGGAGCTTCCCCTTGTCGAGCACGATCATGTAGTCCTGTTGTTGTTGTCTTTGCTGCTACGTCTGCTATTGCTGCCCTTATTTGCTCGAGATCATAACATATGGGGGTCAACTTTCCTTGCTCATAAAAAGCACTTTGGATCATATACCACTGCTTAGAAGGGGGCTCGGATAATACACCGCTGCTCACCTTCATACCGGCTTGATGTGTCACTTTGCCCCGACTGGTAGATTGCACGGCTAAGTGTTCCAAGAAGTGGATTCTAAGTAGCCGTGCAAGTGAGGCCAAGCCTCACCTGGTCCGCTGTCTCTCCGAGGTTCTCTTTGCCAGCGAGGGTCCTCGACCTTCGGTGAGCTATGGCATTTTTCTATCCCTCCCTGCTTTTCGCCCTATCCTTTGGGGATATTAGTGTGGAAGGCCGGGATGAGGCTTCTGAGGATGCATGCCCGGAGGTGCTTGTTGCAGGCGGTGGACCCTCGAGAGTAGTCTAGTTTCTAGGCTTTTATCACGCGTGTGCACCCTTTTGTTTCTTCCTTTCTCCGTAGGAACCCCTTGCGGGCTTTTGTAATTGTATGTAAAGACCCCTTCGAGGGCTGTTATAGCCGATATTTACCAAATATGAAGATGTTTCATTTACTTCTGCTTTTAATTTTTGTCGTGTTCTCGTATACTCTTGTGCGTTCGCGGAGATTTTGAATGTATGCCTCTGTTGATGATTGCCGATATTTTTCTGGCCTTTGGTCAACAGAATGGCTCCTTTCTGAGCTTCATAGCTATTCCCAGAATCAATCCCAAAGTGGTCCGATAAACCTAGATCATCGGTGCCCTTGAGCCCCGTGGATATAGAGCACCGAAGCGAAAGTCGACTTCGAGCGCTCAGAGCTTTTACTTTGATCTTGGCGTAGATAACCTTTTGAGATGTTGTATGCAGGCTTATGAGGAAGGGGCTATTAGTATTTAGGCAATTTTCTGCAGTCGAGCCCTCGTGGGCGGAGCTTGAAGTGCTTATTTTTCTTTTTAGAAAGGAAAACCACGAGATCAGATACTGTCTCGAGGTCTATGAGGGTACTAAAGGCTTTCCGAAGCATGACTTCTTTTTGATAGAGGTTTCTAGGGTCGGGTACCACCCTGGGATCTGTACCGAGGCCGTTGGCCTCCCGGGGCTTACTCTGGATAGGCGAATCATTACTGATTCCCACATATATGTGGGGTGGCTCTTGCTTCTTTGGAAGATCTCATTATTTTAGATAGCTATCCTTCCGCCTTGGCATCGGAGCCTTTGTTTCCTTAAGCGCAAAAGTGTTGGTGTAGGCCCCTGCTCAGTCTGCCAATTGTACCTTAGCCATTACAGCTACTTCAATGCTGGCCCGGCGGGGAGGGGAGAGTTCCATTCCTAGTGCTTAGGATCCGCGGGAGTTTACTCTGAAGACTATGTCTTTGATAAGAGTGGAACATCTGGAGATTATGAGGAGATACCGCAGATGGGGAGAGGGGGTACCATTGCAGGCGCTTGCCTCGGATGAGAGTATTACGGTCTCCGCTGATGGATTCCTGAACGTATACTTATACCCTTTCGCACTAAGCCCCCTTGATAGGGTCATGCTTGACTTCTGCCTGAATTATCGGTTTACTTTGGCATAGATAAATCTGTCGTTTTGGCGAGTGGTGATGATGATGAGATTCTGCTGCGGAGAAGGCCGAGCTTGAATTCATACTTAGTCACCTCGTCGGGCTGTACCAACCCTTCTACCATTGAGGCCCGCTAACCCTGCGGTGTCATTCGTCCACACCCGTTGTTGTTAAAGATGAGGAAGATGAGGATCAAGAGTAGGTCAGCCGATTCATCCGGGTTCGGACGACCGATATTATCCCCGTAGAGCTCATGCCATTTCCTGAGGGATGGAATTACACGCTTGAGTGGAGTGTCTCGTGCCTTTTTAGACTTGCTTATAGTGAAAACTAGTTGAGTAATTGTGTTTCCTCCTATTCTGCAGCAACTTCATGGACACCTGGCAAAGTTCCCGATTGCCTGGCTGGGTTCAAAGGTTGGCGACCCATTCAACTTGCGACGAGCGTATGTGGCGAGTTGTGTCTCGGAGCGGGTGGGAATCGAAACACCAAGGTATGTGCGTACACTGCTTTTATCTTGGTCTTTGTATGTTTGAGCTGACATTCTACTCTTTCTTTTGTGTTGGCTTTACCGTCGTAGGTATCGGACGGTTCCTCGGGGCGAGGCTGTGTTCCTCTGGAGTGGGGGGGAGTCGTCATCCTCCGAGCTGAGGGACGATGGCGATAAATGGGATTTGCACTTGCAGTGCGATGGAGCTTTTAGCGGGGCTAAACGGGCCCGTGTCTTCGAGGAGAGAACATCGCCCGAGCCTGCTGTTCCCGAAGTCTTTGGTTCTGGAGCGGTGGTTCCTCCAAGTGATTATGCCTAGACCACAGTTGGTTCTTACAGGGCCGGAGGGGCTGGACCAACAAGAGTGTGCTCGGCCTTCGAGGAAGTCCGTCGTCTTCACTTCGCGGTGAGTTTCGGCGTAGTCCTTCTGCATTTTGCGTCTTCCTTTTCTTATTGAGTTTTCTTTGGCAGTCCTTTGATAAGCTCAGGCCTGAGCTGCTCTATCATGGGGCTAGGCTTCAAAAAGCTCTGGATGAGGGTGAGTCCCTTATACTCCTCAGCGAGGATAAGGAGGTTCAGTTGATGCACTGGCGATTTGAGGCGTACCGGAGCTCCAATTACGAGAGCTATTTAATGGAGCAGGTAACCTTTTATTGTACGCGTTTCGACCTTTTGACCCTTAAGGTTAATCCTTTTGCCTATCTTAGTTACAGAAAAAGACGGAGGCTCTGGAGTACCTTAGGGGAGAAGCCGACCTAGTTAGGAATGCTTGTGGTGAACTGAGGGCTCAGGTGCAGGCTCAAGCTTTAGAGGAGAAGGGTGCCTTGGCTAAGGTTCCCACCTTCGAGGCCCAACTCCGCTTGGCTTGTGACAACGCTTCAGTTCAAGTGGATATGATCGCGAAGCTCGAGTCCGATCTCTCGAATGTTAGGGCTGAGATAATCGATGCTCGGGCTGAAGCAGTATTGAGTTGGACCAAGGCTGATCAGGAGATGGCAATTTATTTGAAGGATGCTACTGATGCCCAAGCTGAGTTGAAGCAGGCCCTCGATTGTGAAAAGAGGATCGAGGAATATGTTCGTTGCACATCCCGAAGAGAGGTACTCGAAGAGATTGGCACTAGGGGCTTCATCCTCTTAGAAGAGTTGGCTCGAGCGAGGGCGGATGAGCGTGATGCTCGGCCACTTCTTGCCGATGTCATGGAGAGTGAAGCTGGGGCTGGTAGGCCGTAACCTTCTGGAACAGAGCAAAGATTTTGCCATTTTGCCATTTTGTATTTGACATTCGCAGAGCATGTTTGTAGATGGAGAACACACCTTTTGCGTATGTAAATAAAAGAAAACTTGGGGCTTTATCTTTTTTGTATCTCTTTTTGTATTGCTTTCGACCAGACGAGCTGGTTTCGACATTTGGCGCGAGCCCTATGGATACGGAGCTCATGAGACATACCCGGAGGCTTTTTCATGCTTCGGTCAAGTGCAATTTTTAACACAAGTATGCATCAGAGCTTTTGTACTTTGCCCAGCTGTTTTGGGTTTAGTCTCCGAGTCAGCGTTGAATCGAGCTTACTTGACCTTCAATCTCCTGTTCCTGCACTGGCAGAGATAACGGTTCTTACACCTTGCCCTTGGGCATTTGTACTTTAACTATTTTGGGTTTAGTCTCTGAATGGTGTTGCAACTTGAGCTTTAATTGACCCTCAAGTTTTCAATTTTCAAGCTGGCGATTGTGGCTCTTACGATGTTGGTCATTGTGACCTTTTAGTGTATGGCAGTGAGGCTTGTTTAGCTGGCAACAATGGCTCTTATGCTGTGTCCATGCATGTATAGTTAACTATTTTGGATTCGGTCTCCGAATCAGGTTATGACTCGAGCTCATTTTAATCCTCATGTTTTCAATTTTCTTTAGCTGGCGGTAGTGACTCTTATGCTTTTGGTCGTTGAGACCTTTTAGTGTGCGTCCCTGAGGCTCGTTTGGCTGGCGATAATGGCTCTTACGATTTTTCTTGTGGGTATATTGTAGTCTTTGTTTTCCTCTCGTTAAGGACTTTTTGAAATAATTTTGCTTGACCCGTCGTCGGTTCGGAAAGAACCTCGATTTCAAGTCGTTAGCGGCGATGTTCAAGCACCTCAGAAGGTTTAGCTCGTAAGCTGAGTAGCTCGAAGCCTTGTGATTTGGAGCTGACATGGTCGAAGCTCGCTTGCTTGTTGAGGGTAGCCTGTTTTAACTAGCTTTTTGAAGTAGATTCAAAGTAATGGCCTGTGATTTTGTTAGCGACAGTCAGGCATCCCCGAGTCGCGTTAATTTGGCTGGTGCAGCCGTTTTGACCGTAGTTATATGTGTTTGGCCGGAGCATTTTTTAATCCCGAGTGATAGTTTAGGCATCTACATAGAGGGTATGCCCTTTCGGGAGTCTTACAAATGCGACATATTGCCTAAACTTCGGGATTGAGTTTTATGCCTGTAGTAAGGTCTTACAAAATTTTCATGCCTGTTGAGGTCTTATAGTTTCTCATGCCTGTTGAGGTCTAACCGTTTGTCATGCCTGTTGAGGTCTTACAGTTTGTCATGCCTGTTGAGGTCTTACATTTTTTGTTGCTATGTAAAATAGATCTGGCTACACCGAGTCTGCCCGCTCGGGGTCTTACGGCCTAGGGTTTTCCAGTGTATAGCGATTGACGACAGTCTCCGAGTCATCGAGTTTACTTAGGCTCGAAGGCCATTACTCGTGAGTTCAGAATTGCCTCGTTGGGGCATTATGAGCCCGGAGTTCCGACCCTGAGGTTGTGCGGGTGCCAAATTGTTGACGCTAAGTCTCCGAGTGTTTCGGGACATATTCGGTGGAGGGAATCCATGCCGTGAGCATGCCGAAATTTTTTTTGGACTACGAGATGCTGAAAGATATTCTTTAATTGCTTGGCGTAAATACATGTTATTTCATTGTTAAGAGCTCAGCCCGCGCGGGTACGGTTTATTTGACCGTTTGGCCCGGTATATGATTTCCCATTGGGACCTCGTTTGTCCTTTCTCGGTCGGGGGTTGATTGCGAAGAAAGTTTGTTAGGCCTGTTGAATCCTTCCCCGGAGGCACGTCGCTCCGCTAGGAACCTCGCTGGCGAGACTTTCTTTGGGGCGGAAGTCCGGCCGAGGGGAAAGAGTGCGACGGGTGTTGTTAAGGCCTTGTAATCTTCGGGAAAAGTTAACACTTCCAGACGCCCTGGTCGGGTGTCTATATGCAGGTTAGTGTAAAATAATGAAGGAGGGGGTAGTTTTACCTTAACGCGGGGTGCGCAGGTGATATTCCGAGGTTCGATATGTCCCTGCCATTTTGAAGCGAGGACTCTAGCACAACCCTCCGCTGTGTTCAATAGGGCTTGGCCGAAAACACGGTTCACTTAACCTTTGGCTCTTTTGAGAGTGGAGATATTGGTTTCGGCGATGCGTTATGTGGTGCGAACTTTTCCTCTTGCCGCATGTTGCTTTCTGTCGATGATTTTAATTCCGTCCTTTGTGTGGAATTTCATCCTTTTGGCGAAGCGGGGATGACACTGCCTGGCGTGGTGCTTCCGCAGTTGTCTGAATAAGGCGTCTGTACCTTACACCTCTTTTGATGATACAGGACTCGGCATTCCAGTTTGCGCCAACCGCGCTGGCTGAGAGAATGGTCTTTCTTCTTGTCCTCTCAATTGCCGTGTGAAATCTGCCAATGATTTGAGACATGGGCGTAATTTGGTCCAACGATCCGAGCCGCCCTATCAACCTCGGTCCAATAACGTTGATCAAGCCACCTGAATTCATGAGCATATGTTTCATTTGAAAAGGATCGAATGAGGAAAAAAGTTACCAGTGCATCAGTGTGAGGCCGAGACAAGGTCTAGGTGCCCTCTTTGCTGAATGTGAGGGCGTCCTCGGGAATATATCCCTAGATTCGCCTTTCTCTGGTGACGAGCATTTTTGATCTCCTTTTTATGAGTTCTTGGAAAGTGTCATCGCTCCTCCACTACCATGGTCATACGCTACGGCCCATTTGCTTCGTTCTTCCTAGACGCCTTCCCTACTCAGGACTGAACTTGAATTCTGTTGCTCGTCGGTTCTCGACGGTGATTTTTGTTGAGTGATTTGGCTTTTTTCCTTCGGAGCTAGTGGCCATCCTCGGCCCCGCTGCCGCACTTGTTATACAGTTCACACACCAAGCTGTGATGCCTCTGAGAGGGATTCTGCTGAACAGGTCTGGGCCACCTGGTGTCCCTGGTTTCACTAACGGTGAACAAGATATCTGAAACAACGATGTTGAAATTGTATCTTAATGAGTGAGGCACCCTCGCTGGTCATGTGTCCCCATCGAATCTTGCTCTATTAATGATTCCTCGAGAATATTATCCTCGATACATTCACCGATCATTGCGATGTAGATTGCGTCTCGGGGCGTTCCTCCTATCTGCGGCATACGGGCAGTACGTTTCTCTATTGGTGTTGGTTTCTTTTCCAGGAGCCTGCTTGGGTATACTGAGCCCGAGGGAGCTCCTGGATGGTTATCCACGACCCTGGTTTGCGACTAGTGCCGGATATGGGCATCCAACTAGATCTCGGCTAGGTACCCGATCAAGTTTTGTTTTAATTGCCTGAAATCGTCTGGCTTGGTTTATTTAGGCTTTGAGTGGAGGCCTATATTGCCCATTCATCTGAGACCGGTGGTAATCCCGTTCATTCCATATGGGATGAGATACTAATTCTCGCAACATTTCATTCTCCCTTTGCTCGATCCTAGATGTGTCGGGCATTCTTGCCATTGCTTTGATGGCACCAGCGCATGCCATTATGGAGGAATCTGCCGCTATGGTAGGTGAGTTTATGGGGTTGGGTGCTAGGTTATGATGCCACATCATCGCCCCTTTCGAGAGTGTTTCCCCGAACCTTTTCAATAAGGCAGACTTGCCCTCATCGTCTTTTGGGTCATTGCCTTTTACCGCGCATGTATAGGTAGTGATGTGCTCGTTGGGATCTGAGGTCCCATTGTACTTAGGGAGTTCTGGCATTCGGAACTTCTTTGGAATGGGCTCCGGGGCCGCTTCCTCGGGGAATGCCCGTTGCACGAACTTCCACAAATCTACACCCTTCTGGACTGGGAGCGTGCACGGGATTTGGTCGACTCTGAAGTTATAAGTTTTGACCTCCTTATCGTTGGCTGCTATCATTTTCTCGCCTGACTCGATCCTTTTGGTGAAGTCCTCCAGCATTTTCACGATGGCGGGATCGGCTACCAATCCGTTATTGCTAGATCTCTCGAGTACCTGTTCGGTTGGGGGAGCTTTTTCCGGCACTGCTATGCTGGGAGTTTTTGGATGGCTTTGTAACTGAGCGATGGCCAATTGTTGTGCCTGCAACATTTCAAAAATATCGTGAAGACTAACTTCTTGTGTTTCCCGAGCCGGGGTCTTTTGGGCTTTTTGTTGGTCGCCATGCTGTATGCTTCCGTCGATGTGTGAAGTTTCGTCGACCTACTGCGCGTCTTGCGAACCCGAGTCTGCTAAAATCAGTCCGAGTGCTTTACTGAGGTTTTGCGGTGGCGCGCTAACGACTGGAACAACCACATCATTTTCGCCGTGATTTTTGTGGTAGTCGTTCTCAACCCTGTTTACTGAGCCAGACATTTTGACCTGAAATCAAGAGATCTTGGACAAGAAAAAGTGTGAAATATAACTTGTGTTTGTGCAATGAAACCAGCAAGAAAATAATCACTATTATTTTTAGCCCCACGATGGGCGCCAAATTGTTTACCGTGAAAATGGTAACAATAATTAAATTTGTAAATGAGATTCTAAAAATACGTGATCTATTTTTATGCTAGTTGTTAGAGCAGTTGATGCTAGGAGTATGAAGTTTAGCGAAGAGATACAAGCTAAAATGGGTAAGTAATCAAACTGAGGGGTTTGACGCCCAGGGCTTCGGACTGGTCGATGAGAGGCCTCAGAGTCGATATCTAGCTCGGGCTCGAGCTATTGGGCATAATCGGGAGAGGGATAATAGTTCGAATATAATTAAAGAAGGCACTTTATGGCCAACATCGAGCAATAAATGAAGAACAAGTATGAAATCAATAAATATCAGGAGTAGCCTCGAGAAATTGGGCTAGAGAGAAAAGAGAGAGAAGTTATTGATCTTGTGTAGAATAGTTAGAGCAACAGCAACTCCTTACAAGGTGGTGAGGGTTCCCTTTATATTGGAGGAGAAACCATTTATAGTACAACATACATCAATTTTAAAATCATGGAGATGGGACGGCTAGACGTGACGCCTCGACACAGGCTCTGGGTAGGCCGGCTCTGTCAGACTTAGCCGCGTGCCTTGGGAACTCCCCTTTTTGTTCCAACTTCGATCTTTGTCTTCTCTAAGTCGGGCCTCAACGAGACCCGAGGGAGGGGACTCGGCCGCAACTCCACGTCCTCGGTGTCTCGAGATATTCTTTCGAAGTGGCTTGATAGCGAGAAATTAAGCCCTCTAATTTTTCCGCATACAATTTGCCTTGTCAACTTCAATTTCGTTCTTTGAGATCTTGGGGCCAAAGACAATGCCTTCCTCGACCATGAAATGACATTTCTCTCAGTTGAGCACCTAATTTGTTTCCTCATATCTTTCGAACATTTTATCCAAATTCCCAAGACAATCATCAAAAGAATCTCCAACCACTAAGAAATCATCCATGAAAACTTCAAGGTAGTCCTCCACCATGTCCGTGAAAATAGCCATCATACACCTTTGAAAAGTCGTCGGTGCATTGCACAAACCAAATGGCATCCGCTTGAAGGCGAAAGTACCATAGGGACATGTAAAGTTTGTTTTCTCTTGATCTTCCCGAGCAATAAAATTTTTGTTGTATCCCAAATACCCATCAATAAACCAAAAGAAAGCACGGATTAGCAAATCTATCGAGCATTTGATCTAAAAAATTAAGTGGAAAGTGATCCTTCCTTGTGACTTTGTTGAGCTTGCAATAGTCCAAACACAGTCTCCAACCGGTCACCATTCTTGTAGGAATCAAATCATTCTTCTAATTGGTGACCATAGTCATGCCCCCCTTCTTTGGGACACATTGAACCGGAAAGGTCCACAAACTATCGTAGATGCGATAGATAACCCCGGCATCCAACCACTTGAAAATATCCTTTTTGACAACCTCTTGCATATCCTCATTGAGTCTCCTTTGATGTTCAATAGATGGTTTGACGCCTTCCTCCAAGTTGACCTTATGAATGCAAAATGCGGCGTTTATTCCCTTAATGTTCGCCAAGATTCACCCAATAGCCTTCTTCCTTTTTTGTAACACTGCCAAAGTGGAATCTACCTGCACATTAGTCAAACAAGAGGAAAGAATAACCGGTAAAGTAGAACAAGGACCAAGAAATTCTTACCAAAGATGTGGTGGCAATGGCTTCAACTCCAAGGTAGGATGCTCTTCAATAGAAGGCTTTGTAGGAGGAGTTGTCCTATTTTCAAGATCCAAGGACAAGTTCCGAGGTGCATAGTTGTACGACCCCATTCCTTGCAAAGAGTTCACACGTTCCATGAAGCCATCCATATCGTCATCATCAAAGCTGAGCAAGATGACCTCCAACATATCACCCACATTGATTATGGCATTTTTTTTATCAACACTAGCATCGATCACTATCTCCACAAAAGAGCATACCTCATTACTACTAGGTTGCCGCATGGACTTGCATACATTGAAAACCACTCTTTCATCACCAACCTAGAATGTATGTTCTCCGCCTTCCACATCACAAAGAGCCTTCCCTGTAGCAAGGAATGTTCTCCCTAGAATAATAGTCATCTCATAATTATTTTCACAATGGACAATGACAAAATCCATTGGAAGAATGAACTTATCAACACGAACCAAGACATCTTCAATCACTCCCAATGATCTCTTCATAGTATGTTCGGCCATTTGCAATATCATAGAGATGGGCCTTGGTTGCCCAAATCCCAATGTCTTTAAAACCGAATAGGGTATAAAATTAATACTTACCCCAAGATCACAAAGAGCTTTAGCAAACTCGGCATTTTCAATTGTACAAGGAATCCTGAAAGCACCGGGATCCTCGAACTTAGGAGCCATCACAATTGCACTCACTTGATGAGAGACTTTGATAGTTTGAAAATTCATAGACCACTCATTTGTCATAATGTCCTTCATAAACTTTGCATAAGCGGGCATTAGCTCCAAAGCTTCAACTAATGGCACATTGATTGACAGACTCTTTATAATTTGAATAAACCTCTTGAATTGGTTTTCACCATTTTGCTTGGCAAGTGTTTGAGGGTATGGAGGCGGAGGCTTAAGAAATGGTGCCTTAGCCCTTTGCACTATTGGTTCTAGTATTTCAATAATGTGATGCCTAGACGGGTTCACCTCCTCTTGAGTCTCTTCCACATTTTCATTGTTATCAATCCGAACCTCATCATTAGGTTTCACCACATTGTTAGGGATCTCCTCTTCTTGCACCACTTGCTCATCATCCCTAAGTTGCCTTTAACTTGAGGTAGGTACATTCCCAACTCTTCCATTTCTTGTAGTAATGGCCATGGCATGCCCAATGTTGTTTCCACCCTTTGGGTTTACCACTGTGTCACCTGGTAGTGCCTCTTTAGGATGAGTATTTAGATTTTGAGAGATTTGCCCCATTTGAACTTCCAAGTTGCGGATTATTGTGTTGTGTGAGGCAAGTTGGGCATCCGAATCGGAATTGGTTTCCATCATTTGCTTGAACATATTCTTAATATGCCCCATCTCATTGTTTGAAGAACTTGGAAAATGAGAAGGATAAGAAGGAGGGTTGTTCGGTTGTTAATACATCGGGGGCCTTTGGAAACCCTACCCCCGATTGCTTTGATTATTGTTCCATCTGCCTTGATTGTTACCCCCTCCCCCCGCCAAATTTCCTTGATTGTTGTTGTTATGACAATTTCCTTGATTTTTTCCACCACTCCAATTTCCTCAGGTGTTGCCACCACTTCAATTTCCTTGATTGTTAGAATTCCAATTACCTTGATTTTTTGTTGTCGCCATTGTTGTTGATTCGAACTTTGGAAGTTGTTTCTTTGCCCTTGAAAGTTTTTCACGTATTTTACCTCCTCTTCTTGTTCATTATAAGGATAATCTTGCTCAAACCCACTTTCTTATTGCACATAGTTCTCCACTCAATTTTGCACTTGTGGACCCTTGGCCCTTCTCCTATTTACCATCATGTTCACCACTTCCATGGAATTTACTTGCATAGGAATTTGCACTTGATAAAGTTGAGCCTTTGTTAGTTGATTCATTGTAGTTGTCAATTTCACAATGGCTTGTCCATGGTCATGCAACTCTTTATGAAGGTGGATCATTTTCGGATCACCCTGTGGAACATTAGCTCGGGATTGCCACGCCGATGGCGTTTCTGCCATTTCATAGAAAATCTCACAAGTCTCCGCATAAGGCATAGTCATAAAATTTCCACTGGAAAGTTGATTCACTACACTTTGGTTGGTTGTGTTAATCCTACGATAGAAGGTTTGTTGAATCATGTTTTCCGTCATATCATTGTTGGGACATTCCTTGACCATTGTTCTATGTCGTTCCCATATCTCGTGTAGTGGTTAATTGGGCTCTTGCTTGAATGACCAAATATCATCTCGAAGTGCAGCCACATGCCTGGGAGAGAAGAACTTAGCATTAATTTTTTCCGTCAACACATCCCAAGTGTTAATGGAATGGTTTCGTAAGCGTTCCAACCAATCTAAAGCTTTCCTCCGTAGAGAGAAGGGAAAAAGCCTTAGCCTCAAAGCATCATCGGAGACATTTGTTTGTTTTCTCTCCAACAAGTATCCACAAACCCCTTTAAATATTTATATGCAGTTTGAGTAGGAGCACCAGTGAAGAAACCCAGTTGTTCAAGCAAAGTGAGCATCACATTGGTTATTTGAAAGTTGCCCACCCTAATACGGGGTTGGACTATTGCACTAGCATATCCTTTATTGGGTAACACCCGGTGTGGAGCCGCTCATGGTAAAGGTGTGGGTGGAGCGGGAACATTGTGATGAGGCGCTCGGCTTCTTCTATTGGCTTGAGGTTCAAGAGGAACCTCTTCAACTTGGTCATCGTCAACATCCACTTCCCCTAAAGGCATGTTTCCGAGTTCTTTGTTTGTTGCCATAGTTGTACCTAGAATTGTTTCAAACACGTTAGTAACACGGAAGGAAAAAAGATATTCCAAAAACAAACCCAAATATATAGCTAACACAATTTTAACTCCTCGGCAATGGCGCCAAAAATTAATCACGTCCACAGCACACCTTAATAGAGATATGAATTTTCGTATGCAATAATAAATACGCAACTACTAGTCGAGGTCGAATCCACTGGGAGTAATGATGGGAGTTAGGGGTATATACTTGATGCAAGGAAATGGGTTATCTAGATTGCACTTTTACAATAAGGTTTTGTTTTCTTTTTCTACTTTTACTCTAACGTATGCAAGCTAAAGAAAATAGATTATAGATAAATATTTGTGAGGTTTTTCCAATTGGATTAAAGGCCTAAGGATGTGACCATAACCTAGGTGTCTGCATAATAGGATATAGACGTTAATGCTTATTTTGTTGATTGGGGTATATTATAGCTCACAACTCAACATTAACCACTTAATACCTCTCAGTCAGAGAGTGGTTTTGGCCTATTTGGCTTTCTCAAGACCAAATGAGTATCAACCAAAGCAATTGATTAGAGCTCAAGTCGGGTTATTACTATCTCTAGGTTGAACCATTTAATTGGGTTAATCAATCTCTCAATTGACCCAATTCCTTATTAGCTAAGTTATCCTAGACTAAGCCCTCTTTCTCATTTATAGACAAAGTCAAATAGGCATGAATAAATGTTTGCAACTATTAATTCTACAATTGAAGCATGAACTAAGCTACGTAAACAATACCCAATCATAAACAAGCATTAAATTAATCACCCATAAGGTTTACATACTACGGTTGGGTCACAACCCTAGTAGAAGTCTAGCTACTCACAACCCGAGTCAATGTTCTGCAGTCCGCACATTTTTTGGCTACGGTCGTGAGGCAATCTTCTACGGCTGCACAATTCTTGTGCGATCCGCACTTCACGAGGGCTTCAAGATATGGTCTTTTAGTATACTCTCTGAACTTCACATCTTTGTCAGTAAAAACCCTTTTCTGCAACCGGACAATTCATGTGCGGACCGCACATTTTTAAAAGTCCTATTGGAATTTCTTTCTTGTCTTGCGGGCGCTGATGGAATTCTGCGGTCCGCAGTTTCTTTTGCGGACCGCACATTTGTGCTTCTACGCCCTTTATTGCTTTGTTCTTTATATCACTTCTTTTTGAGTCAGATTTCATCTCGGGAGACCAAGCTTCCAGCACTTCTGCAATTTGCACAATTTCATAAGTTTCGGGACTATAGTTCGACACTCTTAGACTAAGACAAAAGAAAAAAGGTGCTAATAGGCAGTGAAAATCCCCACTTATCATTATTTATAAAAGACTCTTGCTCTATCATGTAAGCCATGGCGGACTCTAAACTTATCCTCCTCTACTATCAATTTGCCAAGCTCACTTTAAGCAGTTAGCAGTCAATCCTAAGATTTATGAAAGGTTCACTCATATCTCATATAAGAATGTCACAAGTACGTCTTCAAGTAACATAGGCTTTCTCCTTATTTAGTTCACCTACTAATGTAAGCTCACTCGGCTTGAAATAAAGTACGACTTCTTTTGGGGTGTAATGAAGGCTTTTGGGTTAGGGTAGGATACCGTATGGTTAAGTGTTACACCTTTTCTTAAGCACTCCATCTTTCATTTCTCGGCTCACACTTGCCAATTCTGAGAGGCACTTTCTTTTCATTGGGGGATAGAGAGACTTAACATCACTCTTTCTTGTTCATTTTATTCTTTTTCTCCCTTTTTGATTTCTCAATGCTTGGGATCATTACCTCTTTTTGAATCAATTCAACCCTTCCACTTATTCATTTTGTGCGTTTTTCATTTTGTTCTTTTCTTTTCTCGCCTTCTCTTCTCATAGAGATCATTTCTTTTCTCTTTTTGTGCCTTGATACCTTTTTCAACTTCCTCATTTCTCCCCCAAACTTACATTTTAAGCCATTTATTTCACAAAAGTGTTAAGAAAAGTTCAGGTGCCAAGAGAGGGTCACGACAAAATGGGTAAAGGCATGTAAAATGGTTATAAAATGAGAAAGGCTAGAGGCTCAAAAGGGTTGACTAGGGATAATGACATTAGTTGGCAATAGGAAACTCAAATGGGCAAAGGAGAGCCTACAATCACTTCTCAAACCAAGCAAAACTTAGGATTTTACCTTGAAACATATTCAGGGCAAGTTCTAGACCATTCGCATAGATACTTGGACTAGAAACAATTCATCTCACCCCTCACACAATGAGGTTGTAAAAGAGGATAGAGTCAAGAGCCTATAACTACCACATTTAAGTTTAAAGACCACTATTGGTCCAATATACCACTCGATGATTACCAAAGTCAACACAACAGTCACAAAGTCACTAACTAGAACTATTTCTTTTAAAAACCTTGTCTCTAACCATAAGCACGTAGTTAAATATTTTGGTGCCAATTGAAGCATGGTTGACTCTTTGAGCATGACTTAATTAGGTCATTTTATTCAATACTACTACTATTATTACCTAAACACAAAATAGACTCATTCCCTTAAGAAGGTTGTCATGCCATATGTCGTTAGGATGAGTCACTTGGTTCACACAACAACTACCTTTGGAAAGAACCGTGGAGTTAAGTAAATGAAAGGCTTATTATCTACAAAAACATAAAAAGAAGCTACTTAATAAAACAAGGGAAAATATGGAAACAAAAATGAAGAAGCTAATAACCAAAAACTACTAAAGATAGAATGAATATAAATAATGAGAGAGAGAGAGAGAAGATATATACATACAAATAAGAAAAGAGAGAATATCATCAAATTATTACAGGCCAAATGTATCAAAGTACCAAATATGTCAAATAGACTCCACACACCCCCCCCCCAATAAAAATAAGCATTATCCTAATGCTTATCAAAATAAAAGTAAAAGAGGGAAATGGTGAAGAAAACTCCCTATGGCTCCTTGGACATCTTGGTGTCCCCAGCAACGCCGGATCAGCCAACTGGATCTCATCATCCTTGACTCTAGGTGTGGCTGGGTTGGCTAACATCTCACACACTGTCTCAACAATGTCGACATCAAGGTCTAGCTCTTTAGACTGGCCAGTCGGTGCCACTGGTGCAGATGGGCTTATATTATCTGGTGCACACTGGAGCGGGTCAAGTAGCATTTCAAAGGGAAGATCCCCGACTGTAGCAATTCTTTTCACCTATCGTCGGAGCTTATCCCTTGACTTCTTGCTGGCCTGGGATTTCTTCATCTTCTTTACTTCCTTTCCCAGCTCTTCGATTATTGACCCATGTTGTACTAAGGTAGCCATAATCGTCTTCTGGTTTTCCAGTAGCTTCTTCAGTGTCTCTTCAACTGTCGGGGGAAACGGAGGTGCTTGAGCAGTAAAATATGCTACAACAGTATTGGACAAGTCAGACAGCTTTGCAGTGGATGCCTGCAACCAGTTATTGAGGCTTGCTAATATCTAGAAGACTCACAGCTGAGAGAGTGAGACAGTAGGCATGGGCACTGGCCTAAGAGCTGAGGTGGAAGTTGTGGCAGAAGCTGTAGTAGGGGTTGTAGATGATGGTAGAGGCATAGCTGCGACACTCAAGAAAGGCTCGGCCAAAGTGGATGGAACATGAACTACTTTAGAAGCTACAACGACTGGCTCATCGGACTGGCCTGTGGTGGTAGGAGGCTGAACTTTCCTCTTCGGATTATTTGCATAAATCAGTGAATACCAAGTAAACGGCTTCTTCGGCTTCACCTTTGTATCATAATTCCTCGGCTCTACCTTTGCATTAGTGAGATATTCGGCAATAGTGTTGGGATTAAGGTAGGGCAATTCATCCTTCCAAACAATCACTAAGATGTTGGACAATATCATGGCACCCATATTAATTGGGTACCCGGTCATAATAGAAGCAACCAGAACTGCCCGAGGAATTGGAAGGTGAGTCTCATTCTTGCTCAGGTCCAGTCTACTGCAGACAAAGGTTTTCCACCCCTTCACCTCAAAACTCAACATGCTCTAGTGGATGGGAATCCCAATAGCAATGCATGGTGGTGGTGGCCCTGGTGGTGCCAGAATGTCTACTAACAAAGGTCGAACCTCGTCCCCTATTGCACAATTCTCCAAATACTCCTTCGGCTGAACATCTTCGAATCCCAAGTACGTGTTGAGTGTATGCTGTTCAAACCTCACTTTTAGGTTATGTACTTTGGTCAACTTTGTCCCCTTATTGATATGAGCCACATTGGCATAAAATTCACGGACAAGTTACTCTTTGTCATCCACTACACTTTTAGTGAACCCCACCCACCCCTTGCGTGTCCTGAACTGTCTCAAAACGGCTGGGTTGTATCTCTCCAAATCTATCAAAGGAAATTGCCGCGCAAGAGGTAGCGACCTCAATAGCCACCATGTACGGAAGCTGGTGAAGGCAGCCAAGCTGACATAGAGGTCCTCCCAAACCTTTTTTTTCTTGGATCATTCAAGGCCGACAGCAGTAGCATCTCCCCCTCTGCCATCATCGGGGATATCCTTAACTAGTGCATCTTGTGCCTCAGGGACTGGTGTAGCCGATGGATCAGAAGTCTGACTAGAACTCTCCGATCCCTCGGAAGTGCCGTGAGATACGGACGACTCGTCCCTGAGTTTGTATCTCCCTTATGGCCTTTACGGTACGGTTGACTGCTCCTGAACAGAGGCTGAATTGCTCTCTAATACTTCCCTCGACGGGACATACGAGCTCGTCTCGGAGATATCTACACCTCTCCCTCTGTCTGTTGTTGCTTTCTTCCTTATTGTATTTGGTTAGCCAAGGGTCAAGGTACTTTTGCCTCGATCCCTGAAAGGTTCACCTCTCCCTTTTGAAGTGTTGCCTCTTCATCTAGATCGAACCATTATCCATATCAAGCAAAGGCGATTGTTAATTGCAATTCAATGTTCAAACATACACACAAGAGATACAAGTAAAGTATAACTAGAGTACACAGTGAGGGTGATCAGTTAGATCATGCTAGCAGGGAACAAGATCTACAATCCGCATAATTTTTCTTGCAGTCGCAGATGAGTGAAGTGCGGAATGCACAATTTCACTTATGGCCACACCCCAGAAACAAATAAATACCAACTCTCTGATGATTGAGAATTGGCTAATGTGCGGTCGCAATGGGATTTTTGCGGTCCACAAAATTAAACTTGTGACCATATATTGGATTCTCGGGTATGGACTCTCTGATGACAGTAAAAGTGTTGTTCTGCGGCCGCGATGGGAATTCTGTGGTCCACACATTTTAACTTGCGGCCACAGATCCCTTCTTCACTAAGTTGCCCTAAAATCAATATCTGCGGACTACATAATTTCAAGTGCGTCTATATATTTCAAAAGTTACGCACACATCAAAACTTTCTACTTAGATTTTTCAATTTCGTGCATAATTTGACATGGAAACATTATAAAAACTTGAAACTACACTAACCCATTCTTCATAGAGCATATATCAAGCTAACCTAGTACATATTTACCCCCACATGGACACACAATTGAACTCGACTAATAAATGGCCTAAAAAAACTAAAATATACAAATTAAACTAATTAAAAGAAAATGATTAACCTGAAATTGAAGCATAACAGATAGAGTGTGTGCAATGAGTGACTGATCAAAGTGGCTGTGTGTGAGAACAGATGAAATCACCAAGAGAATCCAACATAGCACTACTTATTATTCAGAGAGTGAAAAACGTAACAATGGGCCATGTTCCTATATTTATACAGTTGGTTCGCTTAGGGAAAGAAGGGCGAGTGCGGTCCGCACTCTATTACTTGGTGACCTCATCTTAGCATCTCATCTGCAGTCCACACAATTTCATGTGATGTCACAGATTTCCTGTACGGTCGTAGATCGACATCTTCTCTGACAGGTTAAACTTTTGAGAGTTGGTATTTTTGATATCTCATTTGTGCGGTCTGCAAGCTAATTGTGTGGACGCACCGCTCTTTTGCTACAATACCCACAAATGTGCGATTCGCACAAATCAACTGTGGTACACAATTTTTAGAACACTTAGCCAAATTTTTGGTCCACAATTCCTGTAAGCCACAAATCAGCCTATAGCATACTTCAAATCAAGTTATAATAAAAACAACACCCAACTACAAAAAAAAGGTAAAAGAGACTTCGGTTGCCTCCCAAGAAGCGCCTTTAATGTCATGGCATGACACAAAATACCCTCAAATGAAATGAATGACCACCACAACGTGGCTATCTCTAACTTTTCCCAAGTAGTGCTTGACCCGGTGACCATTTACTCGAAATACTTCATGGTTTTTGTTCTTTAAGTCCAATGCACCAAAATGTATCACACTCACAATATCAAAAGGACCACTCCATTAAGACTTAAGTATCCCTGGAAATATCCTCAAACTTGAGTTAAATAACAATACAAGATGACCCACCTTAAGCTCTTTGTTCCAAATGCATTTGTCATGAAGATATTTCATCTTTTCTTTGTACAAGGACAAACTTGCATAAGCATGGTACCAGAACTCATCCAATTCATTCAAATGTTCCATCTTCAAGTTAGCGGCTACATCCCCATCAAGATTCAACTTCTTTAGAGTCCACATGGTCTTGTGATCTAGTTCCCCCGTAAGATGACAAACTTTTCTGAACACCAACTGGTATGGTGATATCTTGATAGGTGTTTTGTAAGTTGTTCGATAAGCCCATAATGCATCATCAAGCTTCTTTGACAATTCGTCTGATTAGCATTCCCCATTTTGGACAAAATACTCTTTATCTCCTAATTGGAGACTTCCACTTGCCTGCTAGCTTGTGGATGATAGAGGGTCGTGACTTTGTGAGTAACACCACACTTTCCAAGTAGAGTGTCAAAAGATTTGTTGCAAAAATGTGACCCTCATCGCTTATAATAGCCCGCGGAGTACCAAACCTTGTGAAAATATTCTTCTTCAAGAATGCCACCATACTTCTCGCCTCATTGTTTGGTAGAGCAACGGCCTCAACCCATTTTGACACATAATCCACTGTGATCAAGATGTAGGTGTTTCCACAAGAACTCACAAAAGGATCCATGAAGTCAATACCCCACACAAAAAAAATATCAATCTCCAAAATGGTAGTGAGAGGTATTTCATTTTTCTTTGAGATTCCGCTGGTCCGTTAACATTCATCACATATTTTCACTAACTCACTTGCATCCTTGTAAAGAGTGGGCCAATAGAAACCAAACTAAACACTATGGTTGTTGTTCTCGCTCCACCATGATGACCTCCATATGGAGAAGAATAATAAGAAACAAGAGGAAGAGGTATGGTTCATCCCAATAATAATCTTGACAATCACGTTTGATCTTCTTCCTTTGGTTTGAGGAGAACTCAACCGGGATGATTCCATACACAAGAAAATTTGCTTGATTCGCGAACCATGGTACCTCTTTCATTGAAATAGCCAAGAGTTGCTCATCGAGGAAGAAGTCACTGATTTCAAGGCCATCATGCGGCCTCCCCTCCTCCTCCACAGGAGAAAATAGGTCTGCCACTTGGTTTTTACTCCCTTTTCTATCATAGATGTCAATATCAAACTCTTGAAACAAAAGCACCCATCTTGTTTACCGTGAAAATGGTAACAATAATTAAATTTGTAAATGGGATTCTAAAAATATATGATCTATTTTTATGCTAGTTGTTAGAGCAGATGATGCTAGGAATATGAAGTTTAATGCTGAAATGCAAGCTAAAATGAGGTAGTAATCAAATTGAGGGGCTTACTACCCTGGATTCGGACTGGTTGACGGAGGACCTCGGGCTCGATACCTGGGCTCGATCTCGAGCTATCGGGGGTAGTCAGGGATGGGATAACAGTTAAGATATGATTAAACAAGGCTCTTTATGGCCAATACCAAGCAATAAATAAAGAACAAATGGGGGGATGGCAGATGCTAAAGTGGCCTCGAGCTAATAAGAACAAGCGAGTTAGAGAGAAAAGGGAGAGGGAGAGATATATTATTGATCTGGTGGAGAAATAATTGGAGCAACATCATCCCATCACAAAGTAGCGAGGGTTCCCTTTATATAGGAGGGGAACTCAGCTATTGTACAACATGTATTAATTACAAAGTATGGAGATGGGACGGCTAGATGCGACGCTTCGGCATAGGCTCTAGATAGGCCGGCTTTGTCAGACTTAGCTGTGTGCCTTAGAAGCTTCCCCTTCTATTTCGGCCTCGATCTCCGTCTTCTTTGAGTCAGGCCTCGATGAGCCCCATGGGAGGGGA